>NC_058405.1:155339651-155706167 GCF_002201575.2 Neomonachus schauinslandi
TTCTGTAAATTTCTTTGGGCCACCTTTGTGCATATGACCCACCACACACCTCAGTTCTCATCTTGCAGAAGAGCATAAGGACGGCAGTGTCCCCTAAGCTGTCCAGGCTGGCTACAGACCGGGGCTGAGAAAGGGATGTTGTACACCTCTCCAAGAGACGTGGAATAACCTGAGGGTCAGCTGGAAACCTTAGCAGTGGAAATGCTGGGCTTGGCCCCGGGACGGCCAGCTAGCCCGGTGAGGGTCCTGCGTGCTTTTCTGCTTTTGTGTTATTCCAAGTAAGACACACAGCACTTAAAACAGAGAACAAACAATGGATGTTTCCTCGGCCTTTGTTTCATTTCAAATAAATATAAACACATTTACATCAAAAGTATATGAACATTTTCTCTAGTTTGGCAACAAAATAAGTCTTGGTCAACATGTCATGGTACAAATGTTAAGCCATCAACTAGAAATCTGTGTCATAAGAAATATAAAACACAACAAAGACTGTTACACAAAAAGATTACATTTTAACTCCATAGAAAAGCTACTTCAGTTCTCAGTTCCATTTTGAAGGAAAGCAATTTAAATTCTTCCATTCCAGACTGAAGCATTTTGGTCCTCATGTATAGCTGGTTGATGAACTACAGCCATATATATATATGTATAAATATACATATGTGTATGTATGTGCATAATGTTTAAAGAGTCTCATTCTTCTTTTTGTACAGCTATTCCAGGTGCAGAACGGGGTCCATTTGACCTAGAAGCTTTGGCAGAGGGAGTAGACACAGTATTCACTAAGTGGAGTTGATCATCAAGCGACTATCAATTGGCTTTAATTTCCACATCACCCATTTCTACCTTCTGCTTTGCACCTTGTTTCCTTTTGTCATCACACTTCCCTCACTTGGCATGACCTTGACTGAGAAGCTCATTCAACACTTTACTACTGATGAACAATGCTGATGGTTCTGATGTTTTTAAAAAGTTAGCATTCTGATTTGAGGATTAACAAATAAATAAATAAAGGGTGGTCTCATATTAAATTTGCATATGTCTCAAAGTTCTGGTGCAATACAACTTTTCACCTAAAACGTTATTAGATAGATTTGGATTCAATCAGCCAGGTGAAAAATTAGCCACAGGCTTGTTACAGGGAGTACTGGGGGCCGTATTTGTGTTAAATGAAAAAAAGCAACTTCAATTTTTAGTGAATTTTTCCATTCATCTGGCAACTTCCATAAAAATCCTTGGAAAGAAGTTCTGGATATTTAAGTGCTTACTATAGAGAGGATATGCATAATTGGACTCCCTTAAAAAGATTATTACAGGCATCATTTCTGAAGATGAACACCTTTACCTTTGGCTTTTAGTGAGGAAGTAAACATCAAAGTGAGAAGAGGTTTGAGGCAATTCCTATCCACCCTTTCCCTCCCCTCCCAGGGGACATGAATGTCATATGGATATACTTCTGAGAACTCACTGCTGAGTGAGTAAATGAAAAAAAAATTCTTTCTAGAGAACAGCTCCCTCTCAATTGCATCATGCCAAAAGAAAAAGAATTAAATGCATTTTTTTACTTCTTACTTAAAATGAGAGGTAGACTTGCACAGAAGTATCTTAGATCTAAGGAAAACATGAAAACAAAAATCAGGGCCCATCTATGTGAGTGCCTTGCCCTACAGTCTAGTTGCCCTCCCTGGGTTCGGTTAATTCCTTTTCTACTGGCTTCTGGAAGCCCAGGCCCATAATAATACTCGAACACAACATAAACCTGGAATTCACGTTTCTTTCCCTTCTTCCAATATGGGTGATCAAGGAAAAGCTGCTACAGTCCAAAGTCAAAACGTTTCGGAATCAGAGTCATTTTCATTGTACCCATCCTCTGAGCCTATGTTGTTACTGCACAGGCTGACCATGCTACCCAGATTGGAGAGGGTCGTCCTGCTCAAATTGTCTTTTTTAAAACAAACGAAGTTGACAGCCGTCATTGTACTGGAAGGAGAAAAAGGCATCATGGTAGCCAAAATGAGGGCCAGGCAGTCAGCCACGTCTTTGTTAGGAGCGCAAGCCAGGGCCGGGGTATGACCTGGGCGTAAATGCAGACAAGGCAGTGGTTAGTCCAGGAAATCCAAAGGCGGCGTGAGCATTCCACAGTACATCTCATACAACCTTACACGCGGAGATGTATGTTGAGTTAGAAATCATGCCAGGCAAAAACAGGAGTTACTTCCCACAAGTCATGCTAGGGGTCAGGCAAGAGGGAACTGGGAGGGGGAGACATTTTATGAAGGGGTTTTGGTTTTGGTTTTTCAGTTTACATGACAACAAGCACTATGTTATCCAAAGTTAGGAGAATTCTAGTCTTCATCTAATAAACAGAAACACAAGGGGGCAGGGGTGGGACACAATTCCACAAAACAAAAACAAAAACAAAAACAACCCGAAACAGGACAACCACAAAGGTGTTTCCACTTGAGAGCACACGCACACCATGCGCCTCAGGCTTGGGCCAGAGCACTCTCATTCTGAGAACAATGACTTTCCATAGTAGGTAACTGTGTGTCAGATTAGAAAAGATGTCGAAAATCAGATGTCTGTAGATGTGACTAACGCAGTTTTGTTGCTTTACATATGTTTATATAAAGTATATACCAATTAACTTGTTCTAGGAAAATGGGATCATTTGAGCAGATCAGACAGGAAAGGACTGATTGTTTGTAATTTAAAATTTACTATCATTTAAGTGAAATTTAACAGAATTTTTAAAAATAGCACACCAACCAACCGAAGTCCCAAAGTCCAACTATGACAGGTGTGGGAAAATGGCTGTACAGTCCTGTCATTCTCTACCATTTAGACTCGATGGGTCCTATCCAGAAGAGAAAACTGTCTTGACACATGAAACATGTGCAGGGGGACGTAGATACATTCTTCGACTTAATTACTACCCTTATCCAACCTTTATTCTACTGACCTGAAAGGGTTAGCCTAGCTCCTCTGCTGGCAAAGTTCCTACTACCTCTCACTCATTTATTCAGAGGAAGTGGCTCAATAAAACTCAACATTTTGTCAAGTTCTATCAACACTTGGCCTAGTTTCTGCCCCTCCCCCACCCCAACAGATCACTCCTCTCTCTAGTACAAAAACAAGTAAGAATAGACAGGTATCTTAACATTCCATGCCACAGAGGTCATTGACGAGTAAAGGATTTATGAGTGTAGTGCTGTACAAAACTGCCCCAAATTGTTCCCAGGCCTTTGGGATACAGCTGAGCTCTCAGAAAGGCCTCAGTTCCACTGACCCAGGGCTCTCCTTCCCGGGGTTGCTATTGGCAGGAAAAGCCTCAGATGCAGCAGGCTTACAATGGAGAAAGACAAAACTAATTTATTTTGAGCTCTTTGGGTCATTTTGAAGAAAAATTGTGCACTTCTGCATGCCAACCCGAAGATATATAATAGCCATAAGAGGGTGAGGGAAGGAGAGGAGGGACAACCAAGGCGATGAGGTAACAGAACTTTCTGTGCCTCCTAGATGAGTCGGGTTGGGGACAGAGTGGGGTACATGCTAGGATAAACGGGGCTGCAAAACAAAAACTAACAGGAATTAGCTAATGATGTCATATGGCTAATGCTTACTTCTGAGAAATAGGCATGGGCTGCTAGTTCCAATACCTGTAATAAGCAGTTAATTGAGTTAAGTTAATGATACTTTAATTAAATGCCACAATTAATGCCACATTTAAAAAATTACATCATTCATAAATATCCAGAAGTTCATCTTTTGCTCCCCACAGTTAATAGGCATTGTGCTTAAAATGGTAGTTTCACATAATTCTGTTATTCATTAGCTTTCCAAATTTCTTCGGAAGCAGAGTAGAAAGCTTCTGGTCAGAGTTAGTTCATTTAGAAAAGGAAGGTTACATAGATCAGGAGAAGCTTTCAAGCCTAGAAAGTCATTAAAAAATTGTACTCATGTTCCCCAAATATCCATACTGAGAATATGAGTTTTGATCTCTTCTTTAAAAAAAAAAAAAAAAAAGGTTTGATCTCAGAATGAACTGAAATACAAAGACCTAGGTTTTCTTTGAGCCCTTGAGCATGCACTAATGACATGTATAGTCTCTAACTCTTCAGCGAATGCAGTTCGAATTCTGAATGCCTGTCTGCCAACTGTTCAGTGTGTCTGAAGCAGCTGAGCCACCACGCTGCAGAGTTAGAGACCAGCTGCTGGCGTTACATGCAGAATGGAAGGCACTGGTGGGCTACAGGTGGACTATGTGTTTTACAAAGACAGACAGGACAAATTATCCCCATTTGATTTCGCACACACAGAAACTTCCAAGGGGGAGAGAATTCTTACTGCCTTTTTACTGAGCTCCTATCATTCTCATTTTCCTCTGGCTTCAGAGCACAGGGGAGGTACCTGCGGTAATTGCCTAGTTTTTCCACTTACCATTTTCATCCACAGCAAGTACACAGGCCCCTTTGGCCAACAACTCCTCAACTACCACCTTCAAGCCATTTCGTGCAGCAACATGGAGGGGTCTGAAAGAAGACAACACCCAGCGTCAACCATGATACATATTTGTGTGAGGAATGTGTCATTTGGGGGAGCTGCACTGCTAAAAGGAAGGAAATACTTAAGAATCTATAAGGAGTACATGAATATTTTTATATTCTTTTAATAAAAATATTTGTTGGCCAGATCTTTTCCAGGTGCTAATGATCCAACTGTTCTTCCATGTTGGCCCAGATTTCTCTATAGATATGACAAATATTCTGCATCTCAAACAACCTCAGTGACAACAGATAGGAAGTGAGAAAAAGAACGTAAGCTCCAGTGTGTTTTCTAGAAGGCTCTTTACCCCTTGCTTTCTATTCCAGCATTTGAATCACTGTTTCACACAGTCCATCAACATGATTGGTGTTAATATCACCCATATATATTTGTCTTGAACCTCCTTGTTATTACTAAATGCACTAAATGATATTTTGTTGAATTCAGAATACCTTAAATGTCAAACCCAATATATTCATTTCTGCTATATATTTCTTAAGAAACTTGACGGAAAAAAAATCCTAATATTCCTTTGTCCTTAAGTGCATAGGTAATTTACTAAAATGGAAAACAAATCAGCTTTTAGGTCTTTCACGCTGAAGATTACACTGAATTATATTAAAATATAATTAAGACAAACTGCTTAGAAACTCTTCAAACATATTCTGGGCATGTGATTTATAAAGCTGTCATTTTCCAGTAAGAATACATAATGCTAGTATTATATTACAAAATTGTATGACGGCATAACAAAATAAAGATTCTAACTAAAAGTGGTTAGCTCGGTCAGCATCTGTAGGTATGTGACTATAAACTTCGTGAAGGAGAAGGCAGGTCTGTGTCTTTCACCACTGTATTCTCCAGTGCATAGCACACTCTTAGAATTTGTTGAATAAATGACTATGAATCTGGGTCCAAATCAAACTTTAGAAGTCACACTTACGTCTGCAGTGCATTATTTTTTGCATTAATAAGGCTCTCGTCTTGTATCTTGTCAAGTATTAACAAGGCACATTTTTCATGACCCTAATAAAGAAAAAAAATGATAAGAAACACGGGACAGAAACAGAGAAAAGCTCCTGAAAAATTACTTCATTGTGCTTTTAAATTTAAAATGAACATCATCTGCCCAAAAACATTTTTTTAATTAAAAAAAATCTTTTTTAAGATTTTATTAATTTATTTGTCAGAGAGAGAGAGAGACAAAGCACAACCAGGGGGAGCAGGAGATAGAGGAAGAAGCAGGCCCCCTGCTGAACAAGGAGCCCGATGCAGGACTCAATCCCAGGACTGTGGGATCATGACCTGAGCCGAAGGCAGACACTTAACCGACTGAGCCACCCAGGTGTCCCTGCCTAAAAACATTTTTAAAGCAACTTTCTGAGTAATTCTTTTTTCTTCTAAAAAGCAAATGGTTGAAGGACCCTAGACTCTCAAAGATTCTGGAGAAGGTCTATTAGGACTTGATTAATGTAAACCTGATCTAAAGTATTAATATTTCTAAGGCAACTGAAGCAGTAATGTTGAGAGAGCTGAAGCAGGTGCCAGCTCAGCAAGGTCAGCTGGCAGAGAGTAGAATTAGGAGCATCCTTTAAATCTGTCAACAATGTTTTTTAACATATGTCAAGTTCCATCTCCTTCCTCAAGCTTTCAATGACCACTTCACTGATCCATCTACCCTTGAAATTTCCGTTACATCTGTTATCGGTATCACTTATCACCATGTACTGCCTTACACTGGGAAGGGACTCTTTCAGGAAAGTTCATTCTTTTCTTCCTCAACCAGGGGAAGATATCCTTGTATCTTAAAAGAGATGGTTGATAATTAAAAAAAAAAAAATCAACTGAAAAGTCAGAGACCCTTTCACGATTTCAGGCCTATGCTCTGTTAAGGGGTCATGGTTTCCTAAACGCTTGCTACTCAGTGTGGTCCACAGACCAGCAATATCAGCTTAACCTGGAAGTTAGAAACGTTGAATCTCAGGCCCCACTTTAGACCAGCATTTTCACAAGAGCCTCTGGTGATTCATTTGCACAATAAAGTTTGAAGAGCACTGCAATTCTCTTCATGAAAACACCACACTTTGAAATAAACTTCACGAAACAGAGCCCTTTCTGGGGTTTCCATGGGCTTCCCAGAGCAAGAAGTGAGAAAGTGCAACCGCTGAAAGGAACAGTTAAAGCATCCGGTACGACAGACAACACCTTTAATACTGTCACCATGTTGAAATAAACCACCACTGGCGCTAACTGGAATCACCCTATAACGCCTTATAAGGGAGCCCCTGAAATGTAATTTCAGAAATGTCCATGGAGTTTTCATTCTCATGCACTGCTGGTGGAGTGTAAACGGTTGTGATCTTATTAGAGGCCCATTTGGGCTTAAAAATGTTCATAGCTTTAGACTCAATAATTTTACACTAAGGAATTTATCTTAAAGGAATGAGCAAGAATTCTTTAAAAAAAATTCTCTACAATTAGTAGCATCTATAGTAGCATATATTTGAAAACAAGCACATGTCTAACAATTGGGGATGAGTGGAATAAAGGATGGCACATTCCTAAGGTAGAAAACCACACATCTTCTAAAACACGATACAGGGGCGCCTGGGTGGCTCAGTCGTTAAGCATCTGCCTTCGGCTCAGGTCATGATCCCAGGGTCCTGGGATCAAGCCCCGCATCGGGCTCCCTGCTCAGCGGGAAGCCTGCTTCTCCCTCTCCCACTCCCCCCTGCTTGTGTTCCTGCTCTCGCTGTCTCTCTCTCTGTGTCAAATAAATAAATAAAATTTAAAAACTAAAATAAATAAATAAATAAAACACGATACAATTTGATATCTAAAAGAAAGATATTCATGGGGGGCCTGGGTGACTCAGTCGGTTAAGCATCAGACTCTTGATTTTGGCTCTGGTCATCATCTCATGGGCTCATAGGATTGAGCCCCGCATCAGGCTCTGCACTCAATGGGGCGTCTGCTTGAAGATTCTCTCCCTCTGCCCCTCCTCCCCACTCTCTCTCTCTCTGTCTGTCTAAAATAAACAAATAAATCTTTAAAAAAGATTCATAAGATATGATTCAGTAACAAAAGCAGGTTTTAAGCTTTTCAAACATTATGATCTCACTTTTGTAAAATTGTGTATTTATTATTATGTATCATTGTCTTTTACAGAAGCAGGAATCTTGAGCTACATGTGAACATAATGCTACTAAAAAAACAAAAAAACAAAAAACCTCGAACACGTTCCTTGCATTGAACTATGCACCAGAAAAAGAAGGGCCAAGGGTAGACATGCACATGAACACACTTATTTGCCTCAAAGGAGAGTATTTTTTTGGCTATGTTATTACAATGTCTGCAAATGGAACAAAATGAAAACAAGTGGACCTGTTTATATTTTAGAAGCCACATAACTAAGGTCCTAAGCTGTGTTTAAAGCCAAGTTGATGTGGTACTGCACCCCCTGGAGACAGACTGCATAAGAACGCAGGTGGCAAATGCCATGAAAAGCATATCCTCACCAACCCCTACGTGGGTCTTGCCCTGTGCTTCTTCCCCTTCCATTCTGCTTACAGTTGACAACACCCTGGGAAAACGTACATCTTAATTAAGAGCCATGATACACACTTCTGAGATAGCATGTAAGTGGTATGAGTATGATTACAACACTAAGTAACACTGTTTCAAATTCATTTACATACTTTGCTACTAGCCAAATGTAAGGGTGTGTTCAAGTCTTTATCCTTTACAGTCAGATCAGCCTGGGCACTGTTCACCAAAACATCTATAGAAAAAGCCAAAAGAGAGTTACTTAGACGACAGGCTAACTCCAATAACACATTTAAATTAGTATGATGACATCATCATATTTGATGTTTTTAAAGAAAAAAGGAAAAATTTATTGCCATATTTTTCTATTGAAATCCAAGGTCTATAGATGTTCATTTTAATCGTCTTTGTAGTTTTGTTATTTCCAGGTCAAATAATTCTGTTGCTATATTCAGTCTCTAAATGTTGAGATTTTTCACTGCACAAAGATTGGTTCACTTTGACAAGGTCCACCAATCATCCAATAACAGGGGACTGAAGACAATTAGCAAGCAGAATCGATTGGCTTACATAAAATGTTGGCCTTTTTTACATGCATATACCAAGAGAATAACCGATTTCCTGGTTTTACGTTACTCCGGTTTGGGTTGGGCATGAGCGCAAAGCCCACCAGTCAAGCACGTACCCACGGCGCCCGCCTGCCCGTTCTCGGCAGCCATCATCAGCGCTGTTTTCCCTGAATTGTCTGCTGCGTTCACTTCAGCACTGTGTCTCAGAAGAAGCTGCAAGCACTCCACGTGATCAGCAAATGCTGCCGCGTGAAGGGGTGTCCTAATGATTTAAAACAAATAGGATTTTAGCTTCCTTTAAACGTAACACACGCTCTTTCTGTATACGCCTGAGAGACTTGGGCACAGTGTCATCTTAAGGATTTAAAACTTCTCATTTTACAGAGATAACAATTAGGCCCTCTCTAAAGTCCATTTGGGATGGACACTGAACACCCCCTAGATTTGGAGGGGGTTTAAGTGGTGGCTCTGATAATAAAATTAGCATCTTTACTTACCCTTTGATGTTGAGTTCCAGTGACTTCTCATCTTTGATAAAGGTACTTTCAGAATTGGGGCGCCTGGCTGGCTCAGTCAGTACAGCTCATGACTCTTGAACTCAGGGTTGTGAGTTCGAGCCCCACACTGGGTGTAGAGATTACTTTAAAAAGACACTTTCAAAACTAAGCCTTAAATTTGTAGATAATTGGCTATTTAAATAATAAAAAAGCCCCCACTGTCTAATATGGGTAGTTGATTTTTCTAGGAGCACAATTTGTATTATTTATCAAAATTAAAAATTAAATCTAAAACTTCATCTCCTAGACATACTTGGTCATGTGAACAGATACATATATTATACTGTTCACTGAACCACTCTTTGAAATAGTAAAATATTAGAAACAACCTAAATGTTCTTCAATAGAAGGCAGGCTGATTAAGTGTCTATCCATTCAATGAAGTAATATCCAGCTTTAAAAAGAATATGGTAAATCTATATATTCTGGTATGAAAAGTTCTCCAAGATACACTAAAAGCAGAGCATTGGAATAGAATTCTCCCATTTGCATAAAAAGAACAAAAGTATATATCTTCATATATGTTTGTAGCTATGTACAGAAAATATTGGGGAAAATATAAAAATTTCAAAGAATAGTTTAAGGTGGCTTTCCTGATGGAAGAGGCTGGGGCTTCTGGGCTAAGAGTAATTTCTCCTAATTATATACTCTTTATTATATTTAATTTTTAAAAGACATGCTTTTAGAGGTGCCTGGCTGGTTCAGTAGGTAGAGCATGTGACTCCTGATCTCAGGGTTGTGAGCTCGAGCCCCATGTTGGGTGTAGAGATTACTTAAACAAAATCACTTAAAAAAATAAAAACCATGCTTTTATGTTACTTTTTCAATTAAAAAATAATAAATGTTTGGCTATTTGCAACCACAAAGCACAGACTAAGATTGATCAAGACATGAGGCATGACATCTTAGCATCACTTACCTGCCTTTGTCATCTCTGCAATTGACAATACTGGAATCTATGGCCCCCAGTAGCAATGATGCACAATTCTCATGATCATTTATTCTAAAGTGAAAATAGATTTTACATTTAAAAATTTTACATTTTTAAAAAATTATATATCCCTTCCTACTCCATCTTCCTATGCACTGTATATTTAACAATCTGACACATTTAAAAATGTCTGATGCAAATATCTGTGGTTTATGTTCTTGTTCAAATAATTCAAGAAGACAATTTAGGTCATACAAATAAACTTTACTTAACACTTCATGAGGCAGGCAGTCTTCACTCTCAAGAGTCTGAAGAACTGCTTGCTTCATGAAGTGTTAAGTAAAGTTTCTATCACCTAATCTGTCTTCTTCAATCATCTGAACAGTTTTGGTGATGAGGGTGGGATTCGAAGCTGACTACTCAACAGCCTACAGGAGGAGACACAGAGATAAGGCACTTGCCGAACCCTCTGAGTTCACTGTTGCCAAGGGCTAAGGGTGAGTCACTCTTGGATTTGAGGTCTGTTCCCTTGTGTGCAACTCTCTAAGCTAAACAAACTTTATCCAAAACTTTTTAAAGGAAAGGGGTTTATTGAAGTTCCCAGAAAGATTCTGTGATCCAGGAAAGGCTCTGGGACAGCTATAGTGGGAGTCCACAGCAGGTAGCAGCCTCTAAAAGACTAACAGGGACCTTGAGGTAAGTCCACAGCATTAACCACTGGGAGACTTGCAGAAATAAATTAAGACAAAAATACAGACCGTTTTGACCAATGGCACATTAATATCTACGTAGGTGTGAACTGGACGATTAAAAGCCATTAGGGCATCCACCATTGTAAAGAAAGCTTGTGGAGAGTAATAGATCTATTGTTAATGAGAATCTCAGAAGCCAAAGCCACAAAATTGATGGGCATAGGTTGAGCACTCAAAAGCCGCTAGAGTACTCATCACATAAATCTAAGACTCTTGTAATAGGATAAGTTGGTTATGGAACAGGTTCGATTGACACTAGGTCACTCACCAACCTCAACAAAATTTCCATGCAACAAGGTACACTGTAAAACACCACACAAATCCCAAACCCAGTGGCACATCTCTCTTAGGTACTAATTTGGCTCCAAGAGACTCAACGCTTAGCTAAAGAAACTTGAGATCCTCAAGTTTCAAAGAATTGAGCACTCTGCCTTCCAGCACAGTTGCTTATTTTCTGTCTACAAACTGTGATCCTAGATGCTATAGATACCTACAAAAATGGCAAAATATTACTTAGACAACCCAGAATTACAATGGCCAGCATGGGGAATGTCCTAGTTAGATAAGATCGTTCATTTAAGGAGTACACTTGAAAGCAAGGGTTCCCAAATCAACAAACAGAATGGGATACCTATTTTAATTGGTGTGCAGAAGCTTCCAAAAAGCTTGAAGATTCCAAAAGGGCTTCATTGAAAGATTCATTGCCCAGGCTAATGAAAAATTAAAGACACAAGAGGTACCTAAAACTAAGACTGTAAGACTGATATGACTCCTACTACTGCCCTCTATCCTCCTTTACCTGAGTACTTAAGAGTCTATTAATCCTCTATCTGAACTGCCTTCCCACCGTGAAGGGGGCTACAGGATCAGAAACAAGTCTTCAAAGTCAGTGGCCTTATTGCAGCAACTGCTACAAGGCCAGAAACCCAAAACAACACCGGCCCCCCCCCCCCCCCCACTGCACCATCATCAAAACACTGGCTCAGAAATCGGTGTCTCATTTGCAACCTATCAGGACATTGGCAAAAAGACTGTCCCAGAAGGTTTTGTGCAAATCCTCTGATAGCAGCTCAAATGCCCCCATATATATCCTCCAAGGAGGGCCCCTATACAGGCCCCTTCCAGTGTTGACGAGACACCAAAGGATTCTCCAATAAACTGCTACCAGTCATTCTAACAGTTAAGGGGAAGTAAAATTAAAATTAATGGGAAAATCTTGCCGAATTCTGGTAGATCCAGGGCAATACTCTCTACTTTAAACTCCATTCATTCCAGAGCCTGCAGATGGGACCTGGGAAAACCGGCATGAGCAGGCAAAGGGTGAGAATTCTTACCGGATTCACCTTTCCTGGTCTCTGTGGTGGCCGATCAAGGGGGAAAGGTATACTTTCATGTTGTCCCTTCCTTTCCAAATTCAAACTCTTGTGAATTTGGTTTTGAAGTATCCATTGGTTATTGATCCTTTTCTCTCCCAGGGACTGCTATTGCCTTCCTGTTTGTCCTAAATCCTTCTTTATTTTACCTATCTTTGGGAGGTAGCTCTGGATCTTGGGACAGTAGTATCTTTTGCACCATCTTTGGGGGCACCTTGCATTCATGGGTTGTTCAATATTGCCAGGAATAGTTACTGTTTGTCCTGGTTGAAACTTGACAAGATATTTGAAAGCCTTTTTTTTTTTTTTTTCTTTTTTAAAAGTAGCTTTATGGTTGGTCAAAAGCTGGCCAAATAGGAAGCTGATATTCAGAACCTAATAGTAACTTTCTTTAGGCCTTCCCAGTAAGCTAAAATGAAACTATGTACCTGGGGTGAGGGAATGGGGTGGGGGCATTCCAAATACAAACAGCTCTAAGTCTAGAACAAAGGAATAATTTGATTTTTACCTTAGCTGAAGGAAGAGCTCCTTGATATAAAGAAGCAAATTAAAGATAATGTAGTTGGATGAGTGGGACAGCCCCCCTTTTTTAAGGAATTAAAATCAACTCTCCTTGCCTTACAAATTGAGTTTTTATTTTTTATTCATTTTTTTAAAAGATTTTATTTATTTATTTGACAGAGAGAGACAGCACAAGCAGGGGGAGCGGCAGGCAGAGGGAGAGCAGGCTCCCCACTGAGCAGGGAGCCCCATGAGGGGATCATGACCTGAGCTAAAGGCTTAACGACTGAGCCACCCAGGCGTCCCACAAATTGAGTTTTTAAAGAACAGAAAAAGCTCGCCTATCCTTTTTACCAATCCCCAAACCTCTCTTATTCATCTGAAAAGGCTTGTAGGTATTGTAAAATTCTTCTTGGAGGATTTTGCATTCCTTCTCTCTGCCTTTGAGATGTACCTGGTCTTCTCTAGGAACTAGTATCTAGGCCATTTCTTTGAGCACATTTCAGGGAGATAATTCTTATCAGAAAAAAGAAAAAAAAAGAACGACTATTTGGAAACTAGGGAAATAAAAAATCTTAAGTCTCTGATATGTGGAATTGTTGACTCTCTGTATTGTACACTGAAATGAATATAACACTGTATGTTAACTAACTGGAATATAGATAAAAATTTTAAAAAACTATATATTAACTATACTGTAATTTTAAAAAATTTGAAAATTTGAAGTTTTCTCAATTTTAGTAAAAAGTTTAAGCCATCTGAGCAGGTAACCTTAACTTATTCCATCTGCCAGAAACACAATCTGGATCTGTGGTTGTTGTTGTTGTTATTGCTGTTGTTGTTTAATAAGCTAGTGAGTTTTGCATTATCATACCTGTTTAAAGGCTAAAATTTAAAAACAAAAGTTAGGGCGCCTGGGTGGCTCAGTTGGTTAAGCGACCGCCTTCAGCTCAGGTCATGATCCTGGAGTCCCGGGATTGAGTCCCGCATCGGACTCCCCGCTCGGCAGGGAGTCTACTTCTTCCTCTGACCCTCCCCCCTCTCATGCTCTGTCTCATTCTTTCTCTCTCAAATAAGTAAATAAAATCTTTAAAAATAAAATAAAATAAAAACAAAAGTTATTAAGATTTCTGTTCGTGTCCATCTATATCTGTATGTATATGTACATAATTATGTTTTTTTCTATCTCCAGATGGTATTGCCAAAATTAATTGTAAAGAGCTCTATTTAATTGGCTTAATGAACATTAAGCACTTGGGGCGCCTGGGTAGCTCAGTTAAGCGTCCAACTCTTGGTTTTGGCTCAGGTCATGATCTCAGGGTTATGAGACTAAGCCCCTGTGTGGGCCTACTTAAGATTCTCTCTTTCCCTCTCTCTGTACCCCTCCCCAATAAATAAAAATAAAATAATATAATAATAAAAAGAACATTAAGCACTTATATAAGCCAAGTATATTCTCAGAAATATAGCAACTAACCCAAATGTTTTTCGGGTTCACACGATCTGGGTTTATCTTTGGTAAACAAGGACTAGTTTTAGGTTGGTCAGTTTAATTAAAACAGGCATGTCTTCAGAGTTATCAGCATTTATAATGCAGACATAAAACTTTTATTCTACCTAGGTTTACTAAAAATCAAATAAGCTCATGTTATCACTGTTACAGAATTCGTCAGCCAGAAAGATAATTTAAGATGATGGTTAGCTGTTTCATATCTCATGAAATTTTCATGAGTGATCTAAACATAATCATTAAAAATAAGTAAATTAAATAGATGTAAGTAAGATAAAAGTTTATAAGTAAAGTTTTCAACAGTAATTATGCTTTATGGTATACTTAAAAATAGTTTCCAAAATTTTTTGGTAACCTGAAACCTTAGTTAAGCTGAGATACATTAAATGATGGATATTCATTGACTTCTAGATCATTTCCAATTAATATAAAACTCTGAAACATTATTACCGAACATAGATTTATCCACTTTTGGCTTCCTTTGACAGAGGAACTACAGATATTTGGCTCCATTAGTAAACATGTTTTGTACCACATTGAAATATGTATTATAAGGAAGAATATACTCCTAGAAATTATGAAATTTATTTATGAATTTGCCAATCCACAGAATGCTAATGTAACTGACAACCCACTATTGCTTACTTCTTAGTTTCCACTAGGAATTAAGGATTCTAGGGGTTAAGAATTTTAATCAATTAAAACTATTTACAAATAATAAGGGTGGGGCACCTGGGTGGCTCAACTGTTAAGCGTCTGCCTTCAGCTCAGGTCATGATCCCAGGGTCCTGGGATTGAGCCCCGCATCGCATCGGGCTCCCTGCTAGGCAGGGAGCCTGCTTCTCCCTCTCCCACTCCCCCTGCTTGTGTTCCCTCTCTCGCTCTCTTTCTATCAAATAAATAAATAAAATCTTTAAAAAAAAAAAAGAAATAATAAGGGTGAAAGAAAATAACTGTAAGAAAAGTAGGTAATAAAAGTAGAATGTGTATTTTTTTTTGGATAAGGAAAGTTATCAAAGACATGATTTTTGTTTGTTTTATTTTTTTGGTAAGAAAAAAGAGAAAGTAATTTTGTCCTAAAGTAAAATGACTGTTTTTTCTGGAATGTGAAAGAGGGAAAAATTAGGACAAAATCTGAATGGATATAAAAAGCTGTAAAAGGTCTGTGGAAAAGGAATCTTGGAAAAGGAATTCTCTGTGGTCAAGCTGGCTAAGATTGGAATGGATTTACTTAAGCTTTAAAAAAATGAGTTTTAATATCAAAAGTACACTAGTGCAAAATTAGAATTTGGTTTTCTCTCTGTTAAAGGAACAAAGGGTTTTTTTCTTAGATTACTGATCTGCTCTTAATAAGAAACTGTAAATAAAGGTTTTTGGGTTTTTTTTTTTTAACCTTTTAAGTAATCTCCTGAAAAGCAGAGATTTCGTGTCTTACCAAAATTTACTGTGCTTTAGGCTATCTTTATCAAGTCTTTAATTACTTAAGAAAACCCAGTCTTCTTAGTATTAAAAGAGCTAAGGAGTTTTTTTGGTTTGTTTCATAAGCCACTACTAACTTTCTGTATTTATCTTTATTAGCTATATCACTTTGGTTAAATGGATAACTAAGTACTGTTGCACAGTGACCTATGATCCTATTCGACTAGGTGTTTTAAAATCTTTTGATATTTTTGACAAATAAATAAATGCATAAGTTGGTCAACAGGCCAACTGGCTTAAAGAAGTATCCTCTCTTCGGGATTATTTCTTAACTTCTGTGAATCTAGTTGGTTTGGTTCATGGGGACCCTGGTTCAGGAATGTCCTGTAAACCTTAGGAATACTTTTACTATTAATAATTATCTTCCTGGTCTGTTGCTTCCTAGTCTGTTGTTCTCTCAAGGTTTTTTTTTTTTTAATTAATTAATTAATTAATTAATTAATTTATATTAACATATAATGTATTATTTGTTTCAGGGGTACCAGTCTGTGATTCTTCAGTCTTGCACAATACACAGCGCTCACTATAAGGGTTTTAGATGTGTGTATGCAGCCATAAGCCAGCTAACAAATGGTTTCCCTCCAACTGGAATGAAAACCTGACATTATCTCCTGTGAAACAGAGAGAGACCCAAAGAGACAATGGTAACTGAGAATAACTTGCAACATCACCTTTGCTCAAACCTCTTGGTTGGCCAGAGGTTGATCAAAGTGGGGAGGAAGAACTACCAAATCGATCCCACATGAACCTTTACTTGGTAGGTCAGGCACCACTGATCCCGGGAAACAACATAGCAAAAAAAAACCCTCAACTTTTAAGTTTCATGTTATTGTAAATGTTCCGTCTTCTCAGAGGTCAGACCATCTAGTTAACCAATTAATAATTACCAAGTTATATGGGTGATTGCCCCATTCCTATGATACCTCAAATAAGGCCAGATATGAAACCCTCGCTAATCAGATATTTTTATTCCTTCTCTTTCCTGTTTCCTATTTTTTATTCTGTAAAAACCTCCTGCTTTCTGCCTCACACTGTAGCTCTCTGAACTCTTGCAAGTGGACACTGTCTGCTTCATGAAGTGTAAAATAAAGTTTGTTTGGTTCTTTAATCATTGTGGATTAAATGCTGGAACCCCAGTATTTCTTCAGAACCCCTACATCCAGGAAGGAGTTTACTGTGCACCACTTATGCATCATGTTAGGTTTTGGGGGATACCAAAGTGACAAAGACATGGTTCCTTCAGATTTAAAATCACTCCTACCCTTTATTTCTTACTCTTTGCTTATTCATCCACTATACGCCTCCAATATCTTTCAATCAAATGACCCAGCTGCATGTGAAGCCCGGAGACAATGCAAAGATAAAGCAGGTCCCAGGTGGCCATGTTCCCCCAGGCTGACCATGGAAGTCTGCTTTCAAGTCACTGTATTATCTAAACAATGGTTCATACTGTGAGATGGCAGCAAAAAGTACATTTATCAAAAAAGAACTTACAACATATGAAGAATGGAGAATTACAATATATAAAAAGTCTTCCTGCCATAAAATGTCTTTTCTAATCATCCATAGGCATATTGCTGTTAACCCCAATTTATTTTTAGAATTTGGTACACAAATGTGAGGTACATCTGGAGAGCTCTTCACCTGGGGTGTAACGTGCCTCTTAGTTACCCACGACCCTTCATGTAGTTTCCCTCAGTGACAGGTGAGCCACCGTGGAGCCTGGGCACTCCACAAAAAGCTCCTGGAAGATCATTAACACTAGGGACCACACTTTGCTATCAGACCCATTTGCCATTAGCAGCAAAGTGGAATATGTTGGTCTTACCTATAGTCTAAAAGCCTGTCCCTTCCCAGAGAGGCAATCTGTCTGTATGTAGTTAAAATGATTAAAGCAACACCATTAACTCCCAGCGTTTCTACTTACATTGCACAGTGCAGTGGAGTAAAGGGATTACCGATAAATTTGCGAAAACATTTTTGCTCCAAAAGTACCTCTATACAGTTTTCATTACCTGTAAGGAATCAAAAGAATTTAGAGAGTTTCCAAGGAAGAAATTTTGGTCAACACAATCTATTTTTGTTGTTGTTGTTGTTAAGTATTGAATTCTGGCTTGTGAATTTTCCTGAATTGGCTGAATGTTCATTCTCCGTGGAATAAACAAAATGCCAAAATGTCATTAACTATGCTCACAGGTGTTTTGAGACATAGTGAAACAGTGAAGGCCTTATGCTCTAGAGGAGAGAAAGAGATAAAGAAGGGACCTCATTTGCAAGTGGAATAGATTCAATATCATCCTCAGTTCTCAAGAAATAGATGCCTGACATAGATATGCCTCAGTTTGCCCATGTTTACAACAGGAAATTCTCCTTTCACCTGCGTGAATAGGTTCACTTACAATTATGCAACCTAATTCAGGAAAGAAGATGTGACTGATAGAAAACAGTATTTGAGATAATGCAGGTGAAAGGGCTTTGACTATAAAATACTATGTAAGTGTTTAAAATGGCACCAAGGCCAGTTCCTGGCAAATAGTATGCACCCAATAAGTATTTTTTTAATAAGTAGATGAATGAATGTGAGGAATTATTTTCAACGACATGACAATAGTTTCTAAATCAACTGAATTTGGGTTGAGTAAGGCCTCAGCTCTGTCAGCTTGCTTGTTACATGACTTAGGCAACCCACTTGGGATCTGTGAGCCTCAGTTTCCCACATATAAAAAATCAGACTAGTAAAGGATGATGGAGTTTTCAGTTGATAAAGGACCTAAATGTGGTTTGTGAGACAATGTGCATTTGTCAGAGCAAGAAGGCAATGCTATTTGGCTTTGGAATATAGACTACGTCCTGAACCTCTTCTTAGATGAATTCAGCGCTAAATTAGAGTTCTGTTATGATCTATCCCAGAATTATGTAGATTGGATAATTTTAAGTATTAAAATACACGTCAAACCTTTCTTGCACCTGTAGAGAGAAAAGGTGAAGCTGCTTTTAGGAGGATGTAGAAGCATATGAAGTAATGAATATAAAATCCCCTAACTTGATTCAAGTTATACTGTTCAGCTTTCTAACTACATCCAACCCTCACTCAAACAGTCCCAGACACTTCAGTCCCTCCAGTAGTATGAATCCCCCCGAAGGACCTCACTTAGGGCAGCATCTAAACCCACCATTCCTTGGAGACTATATGAATTCCAACCTAAGGTCTGTGTGGGGAGGACTGGGGACCCTTGCACAACTTTCGATATTCAAAGTGCTCAGTGGAGGGGAATCTGGGAAGATGGGAACTTGAACCTTGGATCTGGAAGACTGTACTGGAAGGGTGATTACTTGGGAGAGGACTGATCCTCCTCCAGCTTGCACCCGAAGAGGCCTAAGAAGAGAGACCCACCACCCCCACTGTTCCACCGCACTCCAGGGGAGAGGATGCGGTCTGTTATCAACACTCTGATTGTGTCTTCCCCTTCCTGTAGGTTTTCTAGCGCCAGAGAGCTTTCACAGCTTGACTCAGATGGTAGTTAGGGAGCTCTCATCCATTAGTAAGTGGGGGAAAAAAAATCACAATCTGCCAACGGCAGGGAAGGAGTGTAACCAAGCTGAACAAGGAGAAAACTTGGCTCTCACTGAAAAAAGGAGGATTATAATGAAAGGTCTGACACTGATATATGAGAGCACCCCAAAACCTTTCTGGTCCTAATAATTATAGTTTCTGAGTGAAAATTTTAATAGGAGAATTGAAAATGGAAAAATAAAATTATAGAAATCAAATAAGAAGTATATGGGAAATTATCCACATAAACTTGGCAGGGGGTGGGTGGGGAAGAGCTTCTTAAGCAAGACTGGAAACCTACATGCAACAACAACAAAAAATTTGACAGATTCAACTAATAAAAGTTCAAAATCTATGCATGGAAAAAGAGATCATAAACAAGGAACAAAGACAAATTATAGACGGAGAGAAAACATTTGCAGCACACATAACAAATGGAGGGTTCCTACTTCTAAGACAAGGTACTTCTACAAACATATGAGAAATGATAAATAACTCAACAGGAAAAAAATGGGCAACAGATGAAAAAGGCGTGTCCAGAAGAGGAAAAGGAAATGCAAATACATAAATAAATACACTATCAGAGAAACACAAATTGAAATAATGAGATACCTATTTCTTGCCCTTCAAACTGACAAAAATTTAAAAAAGATGGTATTGTCTTGGCTGGCAAGGGCTTAAGAAAATAGTACGTTTTATATACATGTCTGACGGAGTAATACATTTTTATACTCTTTTTGCAAAGTAATATGGTATAATCCACTAAAATTAAAAAAGTATACATTGCTCTCTTATCAATAATTTCACTTTTGGAAAGTTATCTGACAGAATTTAAGGTACCATAATATGAACACAAACACTGCAGCATTGTTTATAATTGGAAAAAAACCTGGAAACAATCTGAATGTTCATCAACAAGGCTCTGGTATGAATAAATAATAAATGCTGGTATACACACTCACATATGTGTATATCTATCCCACTGCATGCTATAAAACATACAACTATTAAAAGGATCAATGTACACAGATATATATTGACTCCTAAGAATATCTGCAATAGAAACTTACGTAAACAGTAACAAAAAAAGAAAGTTATATAATACTTGTTATATGATTCTAGTTTTCAAAAATAGATGCATACACAATTTGTATTTATTTAATACTCTCAAGGGAAAATTATGAAAGATACATACATCAGAATTACATCAGAAAGTAAATTTGGAAATGGAGACAATTTTACTTTAGGCAGCATCACCATTTTTGATATGTTACAATTAGTATGCATTTTCTTTTTCACTCACATAAGTGAAACGAAAAATTTAAAATCTCCCAAATAACAAGTGCAACTAAACAGGGGATATAGGACATAAAAAGAAATGCCAAATCATGCATCTACTAGTAGGCAGTTGTGACAGATTATTACATCATATTTATTTGTTCTTAGCTGTATTATTTTAATTCCTTGTAGGATCTCAAACCCTGATTAAAATTAGTTATTTCAGTTCACCAAAGGTTCTGATTAAGAGTTACACGTTAGCGATTAACAAAAAGAGGGCATCATGATAGCCATGAAGGGAAAACTTAAAAAAAAAAGAGGGGTATCATAGATGCAGAAAGATTGGAAACCATGGTTTACGACGTTACACTATGTTCTCACCTCCGCTGAGACCACAGTGGTGCCGGGCAGGAAATCTACTGGAATCAGTCAAACGACAATCAACTCACCATTGTAACAAGCCCAGTGCAGTGGCGTGTAGCCTTGGTTATCTTTGAAAGAACAATCCTCCTCGGAAAGTGCCATCTGGAGCAGCTCGCTCAGCCATGTGGCGTGGCCGCGAGCAGCCGCATAGTGCAGGGGGGTCCTCCCTCTGGAATCTTTACAGAGAATCGACACTTCTTGCTCCAGCAGCATTTGCACACATTCCTCATGGCCTGTCATAATCTGATGCATTGCAATTAGAAAGACAAAACACATCTCAGAAGGGCAGAGATGCAGGAAGCAAGGCGGTGGCTAAGTGAGGCTAGGCTCAGAGTGAGCGGACAGACGCCTGGGCCTTAGGGGAAGCAGATTCTGCCCTGTGTCAGAGGACAGAGGTGGACAACCCCAGCAAGATTCATGACAGAGAAGTCTGTGAACGCACCAGCATTTTAGAAACATCTCTAGACTCTCCAAACAGAAACTTGAAGGGTCTCATGACAGAGCGGAAAACATGGGCTTTTAGAATCAGGAAGGTACAAGTGAACTCCTGGCTTCCCGCTTGTAAAACGTGGACAAATCTATCTGCCTCTCTGTGCCTCACTTTATCCACCTGGAAGTAGGAATAGTAATAATGACTCATAGGCTGTCGTGAGGCGTAATGAGACGTGTAAGGGCACCCAGCCTGTGGCTCCGCCCACAGGAAGTATTCAAAAAATAAGAACTATGATTATGATATTGACCGCTTAGCGTTCTTCTTCTTCTCTTTTCTTTTTCATTTATCATAGTGTTCAGCACCGTTACCAAATAGCAATTTTATGATTTCTGTTTTTGTTTCATTTAGTTTGACATGCTTTAAAAAAATTTCAGCAGATGTATATGAAGACTCATCCACAGGATACATATTTCAGGTGGCGAATGGCCCAACATTTGTCATAAAGAACAATTAACATGGCTACTGAAAACTAGGTAATCATTGGAATAAATTATACCTCCTGCACACAATGGGGGATTAAAAAAATGGGGCGGAAAAATATTTAGGTAATTGGTTAATTTTATGCAATAAAAATGTTGGAAAAAGGTCCTCGATCTACTTGGAGAAAAAAAGCAGTTTCCAAATAGCATCTTCAGTATTCTCTCTTTTTAAAATTCAAAACACATCCATATACAGCAAAAAAAGACTGGTGATACATACACCAAAAAGTAGTTATCTCCAGGGGGTAAGATTACCGGTGACTGTGACTTTCTTCTTTGAGCCTTAAAAAAATTTTTTTTTGCAAATTTTCTATGATGTGCGTATAATCACAAAACAGAACCAATTCTACCAACAGCAGGTGTTCATGTATCTATTATCACAATCTAACATGAAATCTGAAAAGCAGGACCTAAGAGTACCTGCCATTATTTTACCTTTGCAAAAGATTTTGTCATTTCTTTCTTTCTTTTTTGTCATCTCTATGCTCGACGTGGGGCTCCAACTCATGACCCCAAGATCAAGAGTTGCATGCTCTACCGACTGAGCCAGCCAGGTACCCCTGTGATTTCTTTTTGACTGACTGAGATTAATTACTTATCTTAGGAAAACATTCTTTTTACTAAAACTTCATATGCGGGGGTGGAGGGGGCAACAAGCTCACTACAAAATTGCTTCACTAAAGCTGAGGAAGATGCACATACCCCTCTGTGTAAAGCTGTGCAGCCCATGAGGTCAACAGCATCTACATTGGCTTCCTTTTCAAGTAACAATGAAACAGCATCAATGTGTCCGTACGCTACTGCAAGCATCAGCGGGGTTCTAGGCAGAGAAATAAATCAGGCTTTAAAAAAGAAGATCAGGGAAAACAAACACCCATCACTTCCAGAGGGAGGACACCTCTCTCTTCTCTCTCTCAACAATTGCTTAATATTTTCTGAGCATCCCCAGTTTGCTAATATGATGCATGGAACAAGCCATCTCCGTCCCTGGTCTCTAAAGGCCACCTGGAAGGGTGTCAATAGAATGATCAATACAATAAAATACAAATTGTTCATGTTGATCGCATCATTTTCAAAACTGTGTAGCATTCACCAAATAATCACTGAGCAGGGATAGGAGGCCCTCCTGCTCCTATCATTACAGCTCTACTTTATAGTTTTCTATGTTGAACTTCTGCTCAAGATTTTATTTGATCAAAGCTTCACTGCAGCAAAAAAAAGCCTGACAAGGCCAGAGGGAAAAAAAACAACAGAGTGTTGGGATCCGGGAAGTAAGGTTCTCGTTCTAACTCTGACAGTAACTCATGTATCTGGGATGAGTCCTGCTTTGTTTTTTGCGCTGCATTTCCTATTTGTAAGAGAAATTAGGTGGGGGGATGGGCTAACAGATGGAAAATACTTTGGAAAAACAAACTCAGAAATGATAAAAATACGAAGGATTTTTTTTTTTTTTATGATAGAGATAACCTCTTGAGGTCTGTCCTACTGTCCTAATTAATTTACAAAATGGGAATGCAGCAGCTTCAGAAGAGGGTAAAAGTGTATACAAAGAAGAAACAAAATGAAAGAAAGGCCAGGAATCATGGCCACAGACATAAAAAGTTGGCTCTTTGTCATCAAGATACGCCCCTTCCCATACTTCTCTTGGATATATACTCTAGCACAAAGCCCCCTCCTTATTCTAGGGCTCTCAACTATGAATTTCACCCAAATATATACCCCAAACTAGAATTCAGCCATCAACCCTCCTAGCTGTTTAACAAAATTAACCAATTACCTGTTGTGATTGAAACGCCAACCCCAGGCCCGGTTTAAGAACACTTACTGTCCTTTGGCATCTTTCACATCAATTGCTTCTGGGTTGTCTGCAATTTCTAGTAATAGCCGCAAACACAGTGTGTGACCATTAATTACTGAAAAAGAAAATAATGGACATTCTTTTAACAGACCAGCACTACACAAATCGCTTCAAAGTAAAATTTATTTGGACTTCAAATCAGTCGTTCTCAATGCTGCTGACAGCTATCCCAGGTTTCCAGTTCGTACTAGCTGCTGGGCACGATTTCGTGTTGTTCACCAATTCTTCTTCCCCTTTTTTCCCATCAGGGCCCTTTGGTCCTCACCTAACTTTTTCCTGGCTCCTGTATTGAGAGTTTATTCCTGAAAAATGATGTCCTTTCTTACCTTCTCATTTGGGACTGATAACCTTTCCTGAATGTTCAGCTTAATCTTTGTGTTCTTCTAAGAGAGTCACCCAATTCTGTATAATCCTGTGTCCAGCCTGCCTCCAGCCCTTTTTAAAAAGAAGGATGGGAGAAGAGGCAAAACAGGGGAGCAGAACAGGATGGGAGGAGAGGAGGGAAGAGGGGAGCAGAGGAGAGGAGGAAGGGAGACGCAAACAGGTCCTGCTTTTTTTTTTCTCCCAGTCACTTTACATTTGGAGGTAGACATTGGAGCAATAGTTCTGATTGATTAGCGGTGACTTGAAGCAAAACTTCACACCGGAAAGGTGTATGCAGGCCCCCGGCTTACTGCTCCTTGACTGACCAGCAGCTCCCAGGAGACTCACAGACGCACCCCGAGGCTGCAGGACAACTCTGCCTGGGAGCTCCTCAAACTACGGCCCACGGTTTCTCTGCTTTCCGGGGTCTCCTGTGGCTGCCACCTCCTGTCCCCTCCGGCCCCTCCGTTCTGTCCCTGGCCAAGCTGTGACTGGGGCACCCACCTTGCCCCTTCCCAGGCGCTGCCCCATCCTCCCCATGCCCCTTCTCACTCTAGGGGGGGCTGCCCACGGGCAGGAAAGCTAGCCCTAATGTTGGCCTTGACTGCTGGGGCCAAATACAAGGTCATGGCCTAGTGCGCACCAGGCAAGATGCTACACTGGGGAGTGGTGGTGCCTCCAGGGCTGGGAAGCAAGCCTCCTGGGATGATAATCTGCTGGGCTAAGGTATTTTCCGCTAGCTTGTTGAATGGAACCCACAGCCTTACAAAAAACACGGCCTTCCACTGAGGGAGTAGGATGAGAACAAATATGTTTAAAATCCCAAACGTGACCTTCTCTCCTTTCTGAACAATGAGAACACCATAAAACACATTGCTTTTACCTCGTTATGGCTGTGGAGAGAGAAGGGAATAGATGCAGCTATGTTAGGCTGATAAAGGCTCTTCTAAGAGCTGCGTTTTACAGTTCTTTTTATTGCACGCCGGTCGTGAGAGAATGCTAATTTAATAACGACATGCTTTCCAGGGACAATGCATATTAGAATTAGCTCACGTTCATCGACACAGCTCAAATTAACTACAGGAATAATGCCCACATTGTGTAGACCATTGCATTCAGCTCATTCAGCAATGTTCCATTTATGTATCTCAGGAGGAAATTTTGTGGCCTGGAGTACAGGCAATATACTGCTGTTGCTGTTGTTTTGTTTTAAAAATTACATTAAATCTATTACCACTGGTAAAATATGCAAGAATGTAATGTATGCTTAAAAGGGAATTGATTAACAGAGGACTGATAGCTAAATACTACAGACAATGGGGTCATGAAAGTGCAGGTATAGTGTATTTTCACTGATTCCTCTTCCGATATCAATTTGATATTCTTTAAATACTCATAATCATAATAGTTCCAAAGGGAAAAAAATAATAGTTCCAAAGATGCTTGATTTTTGGCTACGCAGAAAAAGAGAGTAAAATCATCTAAGTATGCTGGAGAACAAACCCATTTCTAAGGTGGTGTTTTGTTTTTGTTTTATTTTGTTCTGTTGGCAGGGTGTGGGGTGGTGTCCAGTAGATTCTGAACTTAGCCCTCGGGTAATTATAATTCCCCTCTATCGTAAAAGTGTAGCAAAACTAGAATTCTCATTCGCTTCCCACCCACGACATCTTCCCCAGTTGCTAACATCTCCTTTGGCCGTGCCCTGCCAACTCCAGCTTTGTCTCCGACCCGCTCAGTCTCTCCCTGGCTGTGAGTGACAGCCATTTATCATGCTGCTCAAAGCCTACAACTGTCCCTGCAACTATCTGTGACAAAACCTCTAATATCCGTCCTGGCTCCTGCCCCTCACCGTACTCCCAGGATTTGAAACAAACAAACAAACAAACAAACAAACAAAAAACTGCCCTCTCAAACTGGAAGAGATTCTGGAAGCGCAAGCTAAAGCTTCTGCACAGCAGACATTTTGTGGAGAATAGTCAAAAACAGCCTGCGTCTCTTTAATGAATGACAGGAGGGAAATCCAAAAGGAGTAATCTTAACCACCAGGGGGCTCCATTGGACCACAACCTATATCCCAGTGGCAAATGCGTGACAATGATTATCCTTCATTGTTTACCTGTTTACAAGGACAATTTTCCACAATCGAAGTAGGCCTCTTGTAATTGTCAGGAAATACTGTACATCGTACCTAAAGCAGAATGCTTGCCATAATAATATACAACCAATCTTTAAGAAGGAGAACTAAATTTGAACTTTATAATAATACCAAGAGTGCCTAGAATACCAAACTTCACAATAATACTTTATAATTATATCAAGAATACCAAAAACACAAAGTGTGATGGGAAATGAGAATTTATAATTTAACCATACCAACCATTACTGACCTCATGGCTGAAGTTTTTTCCAGGAACAATCATTTCCAGATAATTAGGCAACACCATGTTTTTTTCAATCTCTATATTGCTTTTCTTCAGTGGTTTGGAAATTCAAGGATATATACATGGAAATAGTTTCACAAGACCTAACATTTTTTTCCAAGTAACAAGAATCATAAAGTCTTTTGAAAAGCTGTCTTTACTCCTTGTTTCCCAATCCACCCATTATTTCATGGTCTGAATAAGATAGTTATTTCTCTTTATGAGCCAATATCTACTATCCTGATCAAAGGCTGGTATCATTGAATTCCTGACCCAAAGGTATTTATGCCTCAGCTGAGCTAGAGATTCTTCCACATTACTTTTGTATCTGTGTATACATCCAGAAATGTCTTGACAGAATTTTATTTTATGTATATTGGAGAAAAGTCCCAAAAAGTCAAATTACTTACTTTTTGATATATACATAACACTTTTTAAGAGTCTTTATTTTAACACATGATGCATCAAGAATCAGCATCAGAGCAAAAGCTAAGAAGCGTCATTTAGACTGGCAGAATGATGTACCAATTAGATTGCTGTCTGATGACACTTTTTATGAAATAGCTGTGAAAAAAATCATTAATTTTATGCTTTAAAATGCTGTGTGATTCTGTCCGTGTAACTCATTTGAAGATCACATTACACCTTGCCTCCTCTTTAGGAAGTTTTGTGGTAGACACTGGTCAAAGTTCTGAACTCTCTCCTGAGTTAAGAAGGCAGATAGAGCGCAGAGGATTTTTAGGGCAGTGTTTATAACATCTTACTTTGTATGATACTATCATACTGGATCCATGTCATCATACATTTGCCCAAATTCATAGAAGGTATAGCACCAAGAATGGATCCTAATGTAAACTATGGACTTTCAATGATTATGATGGGTCAATGGAGGTTTATCAATTGTAACAAATGAAACACTCTAGTGAGGGTTACTGACAATGGGGAAGGCTATGCATGTGTGTGGGGGCGGGGTGGAGGGAGACAGGAAGTATACAGAAAATCACTATATCTTCCTCTCAATTTTGCTGTGAACCTAAAACGGCTCTAAAAGAAGAAGACCAGAGTCTTTCTGGCTATAGAACACTAATCCTCTTCAAGTGGATAGTAGGCCAAAAGCATTTTGGAAGAGTGTAGGCATAGCTGATGTAGAAAGAAAATTGATACTTGAAAAGTTGGGATGAAAGAAAATGCTGTCATCCTTTTTCTTACACTTGCAACCAGACTCTTGACAAGACCCACCTGAGGCATGAAGTGGGGTTCTTTTGGTGACATTGTCTTTCACAAAGATGGATGCGCCCTGATTGATAAGTGCTTCCACACATTCTGTGTGTCCCTTAAAGGCAGCCAGGTCCAGAGCGGTGCGGCCTTTCTCATCCCTGATGTCCAGGTCCACCAGCGACTGCAGAAGGACTTCCAAGGCCTGATGGTGCCCATTGTAGGCCTGCAAAGAAGAAACCAACCATTCAAATGCTCGCTCACCTCAAACCCCACAACAACCCACATGAGGGGCTGAGCCTCCCAGGTCACAGTTGGTGACCACTCCAAAGGGCACATCAGAAAAATGCTGGGGATAATTACTGAAACAGACAAACCGGAGAGTCAGACTGAAAAATTAGAATGCACAAGCCTCACAGCTACATAGGAATTTCTTCATGTTCTTTCTTGTCAGATAATTTGCTCCAAAGGTACTAAATATATTCTCATATTTATATCTATCAATCTAATAATCTAATACAGATTAGCAGCTGAATGAATTAATATAATGTTCTATCAGTTCACTCCTAAACATACTGACACAATCAGAATATTCTGGAGGAGACTTTTCTGTTAAACCTAGAGGAAAAAAAATCACTAAGAACAATGTGGACTTGGTAATTCATCAGAAGCATACAGATCTGTTACAGTCCAACATTTTAATTTCTAAGCATGGGACCCCAGGCAAGTTTCTTAATTTCACTTAGAGTTTGTTTTCTCATCTATAAAATGAGAGCAATAAAAGCTGCCTCCCAGGGAAGATAAAAAGAGATAAATTCACACAGGCTTTCCATAATATCCTGTACACAGTGGATGCCTCCTCCTTTCTCCTTTACTTCTCCCATTGATTATCATTAAACATAGACACAATTATGGAAATATATTCTGTGCACCAGCACCAAGTTCAGGCCTATTATGAGGTCCCATGCTATGTTAGGTTAAGAGGCTTCCCACTACTAAGACAGAAAATCGAAAGACTGAGAGATAATTTTCATTAAGTCTATAAGGTAAAAAAATGTATGTGCACACACAAGGCAAAGGACATGGGAAATAAAAGAGAGAAGAGGGCCAAGGATAGGAGGGGGGGAACTGAGGAAGGAGAAGGAAGTAAAGAAGGAGACACAGAGAAGTCCTGCCCCCGGTGTCCTCAGCAGCCAGGCTCCCTCTCTTATGTCAGCTGCACTTTCTGCTTTCCCACCGTAGCGATTACTCGAGGCACAACGTATTTGAAAAGAAGCTTATTAGCACAGACAAAAGATCAATATCTCTCATACACAAAAAGCTCTTACAAACCATTTCAAAACTTAGGAAAATGTACAAAGGGCATGAAAAGACAGCTTACAGAAAAATAAATATGAAAGGCCAATGAACATATGGAGGAAATACGTAAATTTTTAAGGTACTATTTTTCAACTATCAGATTGACAATGAATAAGTTTGGTCATGTCCCAGTACTAGTTAAGACATGGTGAAAAAAAGCAGGGGCACCTGGGTGGCTCAGTCAGTTAAGCGTCTGCCTTGGGCTCAGGTCATGATCTCAGGGTCCTGGGATCGAGCCCCCTTAGTCTCCCCGCTCAGCGGAGAGTCTGCTTCTCCCTCTGCCTCCCCCGCACTCCCTGCTCATGCTCTCTCTCAAATAAATAAATAAAATCTTAAAAAAAAAAAAAAAGACATGGTGAAAAAAGCAATCTATGCTCTGTTGTGCTGGGAGTATGGTGTGACATTTGTGAAGAGTGATTTGACAAAATCTATCAAAAACTTTTTGAAAAACTAAACTGCAGACAGTGCGTATAGCATGACCTCATTTATATAAAAAGCAAATATATCTAGATATATACCTATCTATATCTATGTATATTTCCATGTTCATAGAAAATTTTAGAATACAAAAGAAAGTGTTAATGGTGGCTACCTCGAGAAATGGAAGATAAAGTAAAGAGTATATGGACTTACTACCTTTCTAAAAATCCTTTGAATTTTTTCCTAAGTGTATGTTAACAACAATAATACCAAAAACTAAATATAAAAGGATCCATAGAATTTAAGAGTACTGAAAGGAATTGTTTTAATACTTTCTCTTTACATTATTTTGTGAATGATTATGGTTATTATATATTATGTAGTAAACATATATATTACCTATAATATGCAGTATAATAATTCACATGCTGATGAATCTCAATATCCCATTTCTAACTTCTCCTTTTACTTCTAGACTTGTATATTCAACTGCCTATTGATATTTCCACTTGAATATACGCATCTCAAGCTTAACATGTCCCAAACCAAATTCTTAATTTCCTTCCTCAAACCTGCTCCAGCTGCAGCCTCTTCCATCTTAGTAAGTGGTAAGGCTATACCTCCAGATGCTCAGGCCCAAAACTTTGGAGTCGTCTTTATCTTCCCTCTTAAGCCCAGGATTGTAGTCCTATACAAGGGCTCTGGGACACTAGGGCAAGTGGGTGTTGAAAATAGCCTCTGGCTCCCCATCCTAGCCTGGCCATGCCCTGTACAGGGATGTGTCTGCTGAGAGCAAGGGACCCCTCTTGCTAACCACACAGAGGTGTCATCAGGTTCTCTGGCCCCTGGCAGGAAAACATCTACCCCCACATCCCTGGTCTAATTCACACACAGGTGCAGTGTGGCTAGCAGCAGCCCTCAACGCGCCATCATCTCTCTCTTTCTTTAAAATATGTCCAGAATTGACCCAGTTCTCGCTATAGCACCATCCTCTTTCGCCAGGATTATGGCAAGGGCCTTCCTTTCCATCCTCGCCCCACTGCAATCTATTACTCTCACAGCCTCCAGATGAGCTCTCTTAAAACCCAAGTTGGACATACCAGTCCTTGATGAAAACTAGTCAATGGCTCCTTCCTTCCTTGATAATAAAATCCCAAACCATTCCGGCCCTTAGGACTAGGCCTTCTACCCTGATCATCAGCATGCCTCCTCACTCACTCTGTTCAACCACACCAACCCCTCCTCCTACCCCATGGTTAAATAGATACATTTCCTCCTCCGGGCTATTGCATCTTTTCTTTTCTTTTCCTTTCTTTCTTTGCTATTGCATCTTCTCTCTCTCTCTTTCTTTTTCAAAGTTTGTTTGTTTTTTTAGTAAGCTCTACACCCAGTGTGGAACTCGAACTCACGACCCCAAGATCAAGAGTCGCATCTCCTCTGACTGAGCCGGCCAGGTGCCGCTGCATCTGTACTTCCTATTTCCTGTCTGAAAAGCTCTTTCCCCTGAGGGCCACGTGGCTCTCCTGGGACTTCTGCTTCCAATATCACCTTATCTGGAGGTTTTTCAGAGGCAAAAAACAGCCCTCCACCCTCCACCTCAGCATACTACCAGACACTCTCCAACCCACTTACCCTGCTTTATGTTATCTTTATAGCACTTATTACCACTTGATATCTGTTACTTATCTGTTGGTTTGTTTATCATCTGTGGTTGAAGGCACTTCATGTGTATTGCTCACTGCTGTACCCTAAATCATGCCGAGGGCATAGTAGACACTCAACGATTATTTGGTGAATAAATGACTTAATATAATGGCTATTATTATCATTTATTAGTATTAGTAGGAGAAATATATACATATATATATGTACATATATATATTTAGAAATAGGGCGCCTGGGTGGCTCAGATGGTTAAGCGTCTGCCTTTGGCTCAGGTCATGATCCCAGGGTCCTGGGATCGAGTCCCACATCGGGCTCTCCGCTCAGCGGGGAGCCTGCTTCTCCCTCTGACCCTCTCCCCTCTCATGCTGTTTCTCTCTCGCTTACTCTCTAAAAAATAAATAAAATCTTAAAAAAAAAAAAAAAAAAACTTATATATATTTAGAAATATATTTTTAAGTAGCAGCTATTTATCTATGCAAACATTCTTTTTACTGATGACAAAACAAAACAAGCACCGTTAATTAATTTGTCCAAGATCACTTGATTATATGAAATTTCAAATTTCAAATTTCAAACTTGTACAAAGAGAAGAGGAGAGTCAGGAGAGAGACATATGAAAAAATGTTCAACATCATTAGCCATCAGGGAAATTCAAATAAAAACCACACTGAGATACCACCTTACACCAGTTAGAATGGCAAAATTGACAAGGAGAGGTTGGAGAGGTTGTGCAGAAAGGGGAACCCTCTTACACTGTTGGTGGGAATGCAAGTTGGTACAGCCACTTTGGAAAACAGCAAGGGATGGGGCATCTCCTCAAAAATTTAAAAATAGAGCTACCCTATGACCCAGCAATTGCACTACTGGGTATTTACCCCAAAGACACAGATGTAGTGAAAAGAAGGGCCGTATGCACCCCAATGTTCATAGCAGCAATGTCCGCAATAGCCAAACTGTGGAAAGAGCCGAGATGCCCTTCAACAGACGAATGGATAAAGAAGATGTGGTCCATATATGCAATGGAATATTACTCAGCCATCAGAAAGGATGAATGCCCAACTTTTACATCAACATGGATGGAGCTGGAGGGGATTATGCTAAGTGAAATAAGTCAAGCAGAGAAAGGCAATTATCATATGGTTTCACTTATTTGTGGAACATAAGGAATAGCATGGAGGACTTTAGGAGAAGGAAGGGAAAAATGGGGGGGGGGAATTGGAGGGAGAGATGAACCATGAGAGACTATGGACTCTGAGAAACAAACAGGGTTTTAGAGGGGATGGAGATGGGGGGGTGGGTTAACCTGGTGATGGGTATTAAGGAGGGCATGTGCTGCAATGAGCACTGAGTGTTATATGCAAACAATGAATCATGGAACACTACATCCAAAACTAATGATGTACTGTATGGTGACTAACATAACATAATAAAAAAAAAATAAAGTGTAATGGTAGCAACTGATTCGCTTATATGGGAATCCTGACTTCACACCAAAGAGAAATGAATCCCCCGTAGATAACAGCAGTGTCTAGATGTCATCTGCAAATGCTGGTTCCTTCAGTGCCAGTTAACTATTATGACAAAGAGGGTAAACATTTTAATTTCCATCTGTATGACTTAGCCTAGGAAAATAGAATCAGCTACTTATAAATTGCATGTGTATCTACAAAACATGTGGGCTAACATATTTAGATTTAATAAAGAGAAGACACGGGAAAGAGAAATGTACGTAGGAAGGAAGCCAGTGTGAAGGGATAAAGCTCTGTTCAGAAGAGCGGAGTCACATTACAAGGCACTTAAGCTAGGTGTTAAACTTATCCCCACACTTTCTTCTTTAATCCTCACCACAAAAAATAAATCCATCAGCCTGTGTTAAATTTAGAGGCTTAATAATAATTTTAAAAAAAGATGGAGTGACCCTGCTGGTAATTAGGAAGTCTTCAGAATTCCAACCCACACTTTCTTCTCTATCAGGCACTTTAAATTATCTTAAAGACAGAATGGTTCAAAGGCCAGATTTACCCATAGAATTCCTTTCATTCCTCCCCCAGTCTAGCTTGAATTTTAGCATGCAAAAACATTACCCCACAGAATCGAAGACATAAACTATGTACACTCAACTTTAAGGGCAATTTAAGGGGAATAATGAAAGTAACTTTGATTAGACAAGAACTTTCACTTATTGCCACACTTTAGAGCTTAACCTGGAAACAAAGGAACATGTGATATGGAATTCTATTTTAGGGTTAAATGCAAGATTCTGTCTTAGGGCAGGTATACGGTTCTTGGAGTATATAAAATGTATCAATAAAGCTTTAAACTCTTTGAAGGAGGCTCAAGTAGGCAGGAAAGGAGACCTTTCTCATGTCAGCAGTACATGATGAAAATTGCCCTATTCCTCTATTTCCATCCTAAACTAGCTAATTAATAGGTAGTTTCACCAATAATTTCTGAAATAACTAAAAGAGGAGGTAATCACAGAAAAGAACAAATATGCTGGTTCAAAAGCATGGAATAGTTTGGCTTTCAATAGACAACCCAGTTCAAACCTTCACAGAGGTAGCAATCAAATATTTTAAATTTGCTTTATGAAAAATCTTTATTAAAAAATATATCGTTAGGTCACTTAAATATGTCTTAAACACAACTAATTTCTTTGAACTTTTTAGATAGGAACTGAGGGCAACGAGGAAAAAGAATTTGGGATCTCAACAGAATCCACGAAACAATGGGTCCGTCTGGAAATCTTGACAGCTGGAGCCTTTCATTTGCATAGCCTTGTTTCTTGATTTAATTTTGTCAAGTGGATGAAATGTTTATGAAATTCACTGGGTTGATAACCCTGGAGACTTGAAGCATTCAGCCAGGAAATAGTAACTCAAGGCAGGTCAGGTTTCTTGTGGCAGTCAAGGTTTGGGGGCATCTGGTTCTATTTCATTGCTAGAATTCAACCACAGGAGAAATAATGTGCCTTGGGTTTTTATCAAGTTAATTGCCACAGAGGCCCCTGGAGAGGGTGATGGGCATACTTGCAGGGTTCTTAAAGCAAATAATAATTTTTTAAAGGTGTTAGCATTTAGAGGGCAAGAATAACATAGTTTGTTTTTTGGGTTTTTTTTAAAGATTTTATTTATTTATTTGCGAGAGAGAATGAGAGACAGAGAGCACGAGAGGGAGGAGGGTCAGAGGGAGAAGCAGACTCCCGGCTGAGCAGGGAGCCCGATGCGGGACTCGATCCCGGGACTCCAGGATCATGACCTGAGCCGAAGGCGGTCGCTTAACCGACTGAGCCACCCAGGCGCCCAAGAATAACATAGTTTTAAAATTCATCCACTGCTATCACCCTGGTCAAAGTCATCGTCACCCTGGTCAAAGTCACCGTCGTCCTCATCCTCATCCTCATCATCAACACTTCCTGGTTATCTTGCTTCTGTTTTTGTTCCCTTACAAAGTAAACTCAACACAGAAGCTAAAGTGATCCTTTTCAAACAAAAGTCATATCATATCATCTGTTTCTTCAAATTCCTCCAAATGGTTTTCTAATTTGCTCAGAGTAAAAGTTGAAGTTCTTACAATGGAGTAGGAGGCCCTCCCCTGACTCCCCGCCCCCTCCAGGACATGTCCCACCCCATCCCCTACCACTCTCCCTTCCCTACTCTGCTGTTCTGGGACCACGCCAAGCATGCCCTTACCCCCAGGGACTCTGCACTTCTGGACTCTGCCCAGAACACTCTTCTGTCAGATATCAACATGGGTAGCTCTTAAGGTCTCTGTTCAAATGTGAGATTCTGTGCTATAAAAAGTAGAGCCTCATCTGCCACCTCAGTGCATCTTAACTGGTCCCATTTGTAGCACGGGCAGCACTTCCTACCATCTGGCGTGTTATATATTTACTTGCCTATTTCTCTCCTAGACTGGAAACTCTACAAGGACAGAGGCTGGGTGTTTACCGCAACCTCTCCAGCTGCCGAACACATGCTTAGCACACTCACAGTTGGTATATGTCAAATGAAAGAACGATACGTTAGCATTAGTGAGGATGAAGCTAGGTGATTGCACCTGTGTGCCAGGCACTGTTCTAACCACTTTACGCGCATTCGCTCATGTCATCCCCACAATGGCCCATGACAGAGGTACTGCGATTCTCCTCATGTTATGGGTGAGGAAACTGAGACACAAGAGGTTAGGTATTTGGCCAAGACCATACAAAAACAAATAAATTTACAAATTAGACAGGGTTTGGGGGTCCTTAACTTACTCCTTTTCATTTACAGGTGGGAAAACCATGTCTAGGCAAGTTGTTAATGGGAAGACTGGGGGCTGGGGCCTCCTCTCTGGGTGTACTGCCCAGGCGCCTGCCAGCTGCAGGACTGCCAAATGCCCAGTTCTCGCCAGTGATAACATGCTACCCTGTCTTTACACGGCCAGAATCCCACAGATCTTAGCAGAGCAACTGGCACACAGTAAGCACTCAACCATAATTTTTGGAAAAAGAAAAAAAGGAATGAGAGATGACAGAATTTGGGGGAAGCTAAGAAAGTCTCTTCTCAGATTATGAGCAGGTATGGCAATGCAACCAACCCACTGGCAAAGAGCATGAGGATTCTATCTGAGATCACCTCAAACAGTCCTTGTTCGAGGCAGCCAATGCTGTATGTGAACCCTCAGCTTTGGGGTACCTTCCCCAGGTGCAGTAGATAGGTTAGGCAGAGATTCCAGGGAGCAACCTTAAGAGCAACCTGTCCTAAGAGCCAAGTGGCATGAAGTTTTATACACGCAAATATCCCACTATCCATCCACCTTTCCCACTCTAAGTCCATCTCTAGAACAAAGACTGATGCACATTTTAGCCTAATTCACTGGACCCAAAATGTGTGTGTGTGTGTGTGTGTGTGTGTGAGTGGGTGTGGCAGAGGGTGGTGAATGGGATCACCAGATGTGCTGGTGACTACGCGGGGAGACTGGCAATGAAGCAGGGGCTCCATGCAGTGTGACCAATTCATCCCAGTCCTTATGGGATGGTGTCATACCCTCGCCTTGCCTGACCACATATGTATGCCCATCAACAAAACACTCTCCTCTGTTCTACAAAATCTCCGTCTCAATTTCTCATCAGAATGACACTGAGAAGTGCTTATACTGGATGGTATAAGTGAATGTCATAACAGTTGAACTCAGAGACCCAGCCCCTTTGCACTCTTCTTAGCAGTCAGCCTCCAGGGACACCCAAACACCATCGCTGCGGTCGTGCACTGAGGCCTCACGCTGCAGCAGCACCTTCTACGGGGGAGCTGCCACTGCTGGGTGTGGCTGTCAGTCCCAGAGGCTCCTAGAGAAGAGCTGGTGACTACCAACTCCTAGCGGGACACCAGCTGAGACAGAGTGGTGGGTGAGTTTGTTGGCCCGGTCACCCCCATGGAGAGTTTGGGGATCCTCACTCTGAGCTGGTGCATTTCCCTTCGATTAGGGATGTGGAGAGGAAGCCTTACTGGTGACAGGATAAGTCTTCCTCCCCACTCTGAGATCTCAGCCAGTACAAGAACCAGAGCCTCACACCTCCTCCGAGACCCTGATTTCAAGCGCAGGCAGAAAAAGCAGAGTTGCAATTACGCATGTGCTCATCTTGCTCTCACAAGTTTGTGTTTAAATAGCTCACAACTTTTTAATTGTGGTATTTGGTTGATTTTGTGGTAGGCTGTAGACTCATGTACTGTTGGCTACATCAAATCTTTAAAGCCAAAATGTGTTCTTCAAATTTCCTCAATTTTTTAAATTTAACTACTAGGTAGTAATACTTTTAAAAGACTGTTAAAATGTATAATCGTCATTTATTATGTACACTGTGGTAAAGGCTTTAAGAAAATTATCTTTCTTTTGCCCTCATTTTACAGTTGGGAAACTGAGGCCCAGACGGGGTAAGTAATGTGTCTGAGGTCACCAGTGGGTGAAGTTGGGATTGGAATTTGAGTCAGTCTTTCTGCAGCCTGTGCCTTTACTCATGTACTGCTTTCATTATTAGTTATTATTGTGTTACTATGCTTTCATTTTAAGAGCAGCCTAGATCTAGGAACACTTAGGTACTTTTTGTAACAGAGGAAGCCGCCTGAGGCACCTCACTTACAGCTAAGTGGAGTGGACTCTTGGTAGCACCGGAGTCTGAGTCTTCAAAACCATTGTTGGTTCTTTCTAAAAGCTGTGAAGACAAAAAAAAAACATTTGTACGTGAGTAAAATTTGCAGAAGGAATCCTCCTTTAAGGATACTAATGTTGACATCAATGCAAAAGAGGCTTTGGAAATGTCAAAAATAACGCAACTTAGCAATATACGAACTCTGGTGCAGCATATCCGAAACAAATAAGAAATCGAACACGGCATATCTAAAACAGGCACTCTAACTGAATCTTTCAACTTCTAGATCATCTCAGCACTTGCTAATAAAAAAAGGCTTTCATACTTGAAAGATGCTCAGCCTCACCAATCCAGGAAAATAATTCATGTTTAATCCACTTTTCACCCAGCAGATTGTAATAATGAAAAATTATAATACCTAGTGTTTATTCCATCATCAAACACACATTTACTGGAGGTAGTGTTGGAAGAGACATATAAATCTCCTGTTCTCATGGAGCTTACATTCTAGGGAGGGAAATCAGAGACAAACAAATGAATACAGAAATAAGAAAATATCTGCTGATGACATATGCTATAATGAAAATAAAATAGGGTGATGTGATAGGGGATGACTGGGAAGTTACTTAACAGCTGATGATTAGGGAAGTCCCCTTCAAGGAAGTGACAATTAAAGTAAGACCTAAATAATAAGAAGAATTACACCAAGTAAAAGTGTGTCAGGAGAGTATTCTGGAGGAGAAAGTTGTGGAGAAGGGAGTACAAATGCATCAAGGGGGGATGAACATGGCGAGCTGAAGGAACAGAAAGGATAGTGTGACCAGGGTATGATGCTGGTGAAGGTATCAGGAAAAAGACATTCTCATGGACTCTTGGTGGGAACAAATTATTAAAACCTTTCTGGGCAATTTGTACATACCTCTGACCCTAGGAATTAATTCCCAATAAATAATGAGACAAGTGCACAATGATGCATGTATAAAGAAAATTCTTCAATGAATATTTGATGAATGATTACCCATGTGCCTAGACACTGAAGATTCAATAATAAATAATATATTAAAATATCAATTTTCTTGGGGGCGATAGGGTAGGCAATAAAAGAAAGAAGTATGTAGTATAAAACAGGGGAGGAAGGTTCAGAGGGCCAGAGGGGAGATCAGTTTGGAACTTAAATAGGTGATCAGGGAAGATCTTACTGGCTGAGAAAATTCTGGAGGGTGATGAGAGAGCCTTGTGGACATCTGGGGAAGGAGCATTCCAGGCAGAGGGGCCAGCAACTGCCAAGTCCCTCTGGAACAGGTGTGCTTAAGAACATCCAGGATGCTGGAGCAGAGTGAGCAAGGACGAGAATGACAGGAAAGGAAAGAGAGATGGTGGCAGTGGGGGTGGGAGTGTCATCAAGAGCCTTCTGGGTTGTTGTAAGAATTTTGACTTTTCATCCTGAGATGGAATGTCACTGGTGTGTTTTGAGCAGAGGGATGACATGTTCTAACTTTTAGACTCTAGGGAGGGCACAGAGAGAAACTGGGGCAATAGTCTAAGAGAGAAATAACAGTGGCTTAAAGCCATGGAGAGCAGTAGGGATGGAGAGAAGTAGTTGGATTGTAGATATTTTTGGAGGTAGAATCAACAGGATTTCTTGATGGATTGGTTGAACATGAACGTAAGAGAAAGAGAGAAGTCAAGGATGACTCCCAGGATTTTGTCCTATGCAAATGGAAGGATGGCAGTTCCATGAACTGAGATGGAAAAGAACAAAGGTGGAATATACATAGTGGGAAAGAGTGAAAGTTTGGTTTTGGAAATGGTAAGTTTGGGATGTTTTTAAAGCATCCAAAAATGCATGCTAACCAAGCAGCTGTTGGGCACATGGGTGTGGAGTTCAGGTATTTAAAGCCATAAGACTGGATGAGATGAGCAAGAGAGTAAAGTAAACAGAGATGAGAGATAAGGAGAGAGTTGGAAAGATGAGGGGGAGTCAGCAGGGAGATAGATTGAGCAGATGAACTAGAAGGAACACCAGGAAGTGTGAGGTCTGGAAACCAAGTAAAGAAAAAGTTTCAGTGAGATAATGAGTAACCATGTCGGAAGTCCTGATAGGTCAAGTAAAATGAGCCCTGAGAATTGACCACTGGGCTTGGCAACACAAGGCTATTAGTGACTCTGTGAACAGCAGTTTATCAAAACACTGTTTACATGAAAAAAAAAAAAAGAAAAAGAGACAGCAACAAAGATGGGTTAAATAAATTAGAAGTGGGACAGGGACTTCTGGGGAAAATGGTGGAGTAGGAAATTCCGAGGCTCACCTCATCCCAATACAACTAGTTAACACCCACATCAGTGTGAATAACGCAGGAAATGATCCAAAGATTGGCAGAACAGACTCTCCACAGCTATGAGTTGAGAAGAGGCCACAACAAATTGTGTAGGAAGGGCAGAAATGGGGTTGGGAGCTAAACGGACCTGCGGGACTGTTTGAGGGAGGGAGGAACAATAGGGGTACAGAGAAGGGAGAGAAACAGAAAATTACACCAAGCACCCGGGCACGGGAACCCGCACAGGGAAGATGAATCCCCATAACATTTGGCTTTGAAAACCAGAGGGGCCTAATTTCTTGAGTTCTTACAATCAGTGGGGCTTACCACCTGGAACTTTAAAAATCAGTGAGCTCAGCTCTGGGAGAGCCCGGAGGGTAAGAGGAAACGGAGTCCTGCCTTTAAAGAGACAGCACAACAAAGAGCCCAGCAGAGATGCAGCACAGAATCAGCAGTTTGAAAAATGCCTGGGATACAAGGGAAGATTTATTTACTAATCTCAGAGCATGTGCTGGAGGGGCAGGGATTTTTAGAAGACCATTCCAAGAAAAAAAGAGTTGGCAGGTGTCATTTCCCTCCCTTGTCCCCTAGCCTAGACACATTGACCAACTCTGTGCCAACATTTTCCACCTAACTTGCCCCTGCCCTAGTGCTCTCCTCCAGACCTGCCCCCTTCAATATGTCCTTACCTGGAGCCCACCCAAAGAGGTGCCACAAGCCTGGCAGTGCACAAGCAGCCCTGACAGGAGCCACTACTACATCAAAGTGACTCCTTCCTGGGGAGAGGGGAGGATCACTACACATACCAGTCTGACTGCGGCTCCAGCATGGGCTGGGAGCAGACATCAGGTCTGACTGCAGGTCCTGCTCACCAACAAAAGCTTCTCAGGAGACAACACAGGGAAAGTGCCCTGCAGTTGGTGCGACTGTATCTCTGGCAAATGCTCGGTCTGACTCAACTCAAACCCAAGGCAGCCCCAGCTGGCCCACTAACAACACAGGGACCAAACCCTGCCCACACAGGCAAAGAGAGATGACTGGACTGAAGGCAAAAGCAGCCCAACCACAACAGTGGGGTGCACACAACACACATAGGAGATACCCCAAAGCGCCAGGTTCTGGTAAACAGGGGACTTTGCACTGCAGGGCACTACTGGACCTCTTCTTCATAAGGCCACTATTTTCAAGAGCAGGAGATGTAGTGGACTTTCCTAACACATAGAAACACAGACAGGGAGTTAGACAAAAATGAGGAGACAGAGGAATATGTCTCAAATGAAAGAACAGGACAAAATCACAGCAAGGGAGCTAAAACAAATGGAGATAAGTAATCTACTTGATAGAAAATTTGAAGTAATGGTCATAAAGATACTTACTAGACTTGAGAAAAGAGTGGAGAACCTCAGTGAGACCCTCAACAAAGAGAAAACATAAAAAAGAACCAGAGATGAACTCAATAAATGAAATTAAACATTTCCTAGATGAAATAAATAGTAGACTACAGGAAGCAGAAGAATGGTCAGTAACCTGGAGGACAGAGTAATGGAAAGCAATCAAACTGAACAATCAAAGAGAGAAAAAGTAATAATAAAAAAGGAAAAAAGACTTAGGGAGTTCAGTGACACCATCAAGCATGATAGCACTCACATTATAGGGATCCCAGAAGAAGAGATAGGAAAGGAGGCAGAAAATTTATTTGAAGATATAATATCTGAAAACTTTCTGAATCTGGGGAAGGAAACAGAAATCCAGATCCAGGAGTCACAAAGATCCCCCAACAAAAATCTACCCAAGGAGGTCCACAGCAAGATACATAGTAATTAAAATGGTGAAAAGAAGTGATAAAGAGAATTTTAAAAGCAATAAGAGAAAAAAAAGCAGTTACATAAAAGGGAAGCCCCATTAGGCTATATCAGTGGAGTTTTCAGTAGACACTTTGCAGGCCAGAAAGGAGTGGCATGATATATTCAAAGTGCTGAAAGAAAAAAACCCAGCAACCAAAAACACTCTATCCAGCAAGGCTATCATTCAGAATAGAAGGAGAGATAAAAAGTTTCCCAGACAAAAGTTAAAGGAATTAATCACCACTAAACTAGCCCTACAAGAATATTAAAGGGGACTTTTTTCTTTTCTTTTCTTTTTTTTTTAAGAGAGAAAGCAAGAGAGCGCACACACGTGTGTGTACAAGCAGCATGGAGGGGCAAAGGGAGAGGGAGAGAGAATCCCAAGCAGGCTCCACACTCAGCACTGAGCCTGACTCGGGGCTCAATCCCACCACCCTGAGGTCACAACCTGAGCCTAAATCAAGAGTCAGATGCTTAACTGACTGAGCCACCCAGGCACCCCTAAAGGGACTTTTTGAATGGAAAGGAAAGACCATAAGTAGAAGACAAGTAGGAAGCAAAAAGCAGTAAAATTAGCTATATTATAAAAACGAGCCAAGGGATTCACAAAATAAAAGGATGGATACCATATATCTAAAACATGGGGGTGGGTAGAGGAGTAAAGAATGGGTTCAAACTTAAGCAATCATCAACTTAATATACACTGATACTGGTAACCACAAATTAAAAACTAGCAATAGATATGCAAAAAATAAAGAGAAAGGAATCCAAGTATATCACTACAGAAATCCAGCTAACCATGAAAGAAAAAAGCAAGAGAAGAAAGGAACAGAGAAGAACTACAAAAACAACCATAAAACAAGTAACAAAACAGCAATAAGTACATACTTATCAATAACTACTCTGAGGGGCACCTGGGTGGATCAGTCTGTTAAGTGTCTGCCTTTGGTTCAGGTCATGATCCCAGAGTCTTGGGATCCAGCCCCACATTAGGCTTCCTGCTCAGTGAGGAATCTGCTTCTCCCTCTCCCCCTGCTCATGCTCTCTCTCTCTCTCAAATAAATAAAATCTTTTAAAAAAATAACTACTTTGAATGTAAATGGACTAAATGTTCCAATCAAAAGACGTGCGATGATGGAATGGATAAAAAAGCAAGATCCATCTAAATGCTGCCTACAAGACTCATTTCAGACTTAAAGACACATGCAGATTGAAAGTAAAGGTATAGAAAGGCATTTATCATGCAAATGTAAGTGAAAAGAAAGCCAAGGTAGCAATACTTATATCAGACAAAATAGACTTTAAAACAGACTGTAACAAGAGACAAAGAAAGAAACTATATAATCATAAAGGGAATAATCCAACAGGAATATGTAACAACTATAAATATTTTATGCACCCAACATGGGAACGCCCATATATATAAAGCAGCTAATAACAAACATAAAGGAAGTAATTGACAATAATACAATAATAGTAGGGGACATTACCACCCCACTCACATTAGTGGATGGATCATCTGACAGAAAATCATCAAGGAAACAGTGGCTCTGAGTGACACATTGGAGTAGACGGATCTAATAGATATATTCAGAACATTCCAACCTAAGACAGCAGAATACACATTCTTTTCAAGTGCATATGGAATATTCTCCAGAATAGATCACATATTAGGCCACAAACCAAGTCTCAACAAATTCAAAAACACTAAAGTCATACCATGTATCTTTTCTGACCACAACACTATGAAACTAGAAATCAAGCACAAGAAAAAATTCTGGAAAGAACACGAATACATGGATTTTAAATAACATGCTACTAAACAATGAATGGGTCAGCCAAGAAATCAAAGAGGAAATAAAAAAATACATGGCAGTAAATAAAAATGAAAATATAATTGTCCAAAATCTTTGGGATGCAGCAAAAACTGTCCTAAGAGGGAATTTTATAGCAATACAGGCCTACCCCAAGAAGCAAGAAAATTTTTTTCTCAAATAAACAACCTAATGTTACACCTAAAGGAGCTAGAAAAAGAAGAATAAACCAAACCCCAAATCACTAGAAAGAAGGAAGTAATAAAGATTAGAGCAGAAACAAATGAAATAGAAACTGAAAAAAAAAATAATAAAACAGATCAATGAAACAATGAAACAAGGAGCTGGTTCTTTGAAAAGATAAACTTTCAGCCAGACTCATCAAAAAAAAGAAAGCAAGAAAGAAAAAGGAGAAAGAAAAAACAGAGAAGACTCAAGTAAATAAGCAAAATCAGAAATGAAAAAGAAATGACAACTGATACTACAGATACAAAGAATTATAAGAGAATATTATGAAAAATTATATGCCAACAAACTAGACAACCTAGAAGAAATGGATAAATTCCTAGAAACATATAACCTCCCAAAACTGAGTCAGGAAGAAATAGAAAATTTGAACAGACCAGTTAACAGCAATGAAAATGAAGCAGTAATCAAAAAACTCCCAACAAACACAAGTCCAGGACCAGATGGCTTCACAGGCAAATTTACTAAACATCTATTTAAAGAAGAATTAATATGTATTCTTCTCAAACTATTATTAAAAAAATAGAAGAGGAAGGAAGGCTTCCAAATTCACTCTATGGGGCCAACATTATCCTGATAACAAAACCAGATAAAAACACTCCAAAAAAAGGAGAACTACAGGCCAATATCTCTGATGAACATAGATGGCAAAAATCCTCAACAACATTGCAAACCGAATCCAGTAATACATTAAAAAAAATCATTCACCACAATCAAGTGGGATTTACTCCTGCGATGCAAGTGTGGTTCAATATTTGGAAATCAATCAATGGGATACATCACATCAATAAGAGAAAGGATAAACCAATATAATCATTTCAATAAATGCAAAAAAAAAAACATTTGACAAAGTACAACATCCATTCATGATAAAAACCCTCAACAAAGCATGTTTAGAGGGAACATACTTCAACATAATAAAGGCCACACATGAAAAACCCACAGCTAACATCATATTCAATGGTGAAAAAACAGAGATTTTCTCCTAAGCTCAGGAACAAGACAAGGATGTCCACTCTCACCACTTTTATTCAGCATAGTACTAGAAATCCTAGCCACAGCAATCAGACAAGAAAAAGAAATAAAAGGCATCCAAACCTGTAAGGAAGAAATAAAACTTTCACTCTCTGCAGATGACATGATACTATATCTGGAAAACCCTAAAGATTCTACCAAAAAAATGCTAGAATTGATAAATGAATTCAGTAAGGTTGCAGGATAAAAAATCAATATACAGAAATCCATTGCATTTCTATACACTAATAATAAAGTAACAGAGAAATTAAGAGAACAATCCCATTTACAATTGCACCAAAAAGGTTAGGAATAAACATAACCAAGGAGGTAAAGACCTGTACTATGAAAACTACAAAACACTGATGAAAGAAACTGAAGGTGACACAAACAAATGGAAAGATATTCCATGCTCATGGATTGAAGAACAAATATTTTAAAATGTCCATACCACCCAAAGCAATCTGTACATTTAATGTAATCCCTATCAAAACACCAACAGCATTTTTCACAGAACTAGAACAAATAATCCCCAAATTTGTATGGAACCACAAAAGACCCCGAATAGCCAAAGCGATCTTGAAAAAGAAGAATAAAACTGGAGGAATCACAATCCCAGATTTCAAGATATACTACAAAGCTGTAGTAATCCAAACTGTATGGTGCTGGCACAAGAACAGATACATAGAACAATGGAACAGAATAGAGAACCAAGAAACAAACCCATGATTATATGGTCAATTAATTTTCAACAAAGGAGGCAAGAATATGCAATGGGAAAAAGACAGTCTCTTCAAAAAATGGTGTTGGGAAAACTGACAGCGACATGCAAAAGAATGAAACTGGACTACTTTCTTACACCATACACAAAAATAAACTCAAAATGGATTAAGGATCTAAATGTGAGACCTGAAACCATAAAAATCTTAGAAGACAGAATAGTCAGTAATTGCTTTAACATTGGCTATAGCAACATTTTTCTAGATATGTCTCCTGAGGCAAGAGAAACAAAAACAAGAATAAACTATTGGGACAACATCAAAATAAACAGCTTCTGCACAGCAAAGGAAACAATCAATAAAATAAAAAGACAACCTACTGAATGGGAGAAAATATTTGCAAATAACATATCTGATGAAGGGTTAGTATCCAAAATATGTAAAGAACTTACACAACTCAACACCAAAAAAACACAAACAATCCAATTAAAAATTAGGCAGAAGACATGAACAGACATTTCTCCAAAGAAGACATCCAGATGGCCAACACATAAAACGATGCTCAATATTACTCATCATAAGTGAAGTGCAAATCAAAACCACAATGAGATATCACTTTACACCTGTCAGAATGGCTAAAATCAAAAACACAAGAAAAAACAAGTGTTTATGAGGATGTGGAGAAAAATGAACCCTTGTGTATTGTTGGTGGGAATGCAAACTGGTGTAGCCACTGTGGAAGATAATATGGAGTTTGCTCAAAAAATTAAAAACAGAGCTATGATATGATCCAGTAATTCCACTCCTGGTACTTATCCAGAGAATAAGAAAAAACTAATTTGAAAGGTATGTGCACCCCTATGTTCAATGAAGCATTATTTACAATAGTCAAGACATGGAAGCAGCCTAAGTGTCCATCAATAGATGAATAGATAGGGGCGCCTGGGTGGCTGAGTCGTTACGCGTCTGCCTTCGGCTCAGGTCATGATCCCAGGGTCGTGGGATCGGGCCCTGCATCGGGCTCCTTGCTCCGCGGGAAGCCTGCTTCCCCCTCTCCCACTCCCCCTGCTTGTGTTCCCTCTCTCGCTGTGTCTCTCTCTGTCAAATAAATAAAATCTTTAGGAAAAAAAAAATAGATGAATAGATAAAGAAGATGTGGTGTATGTATAATGAAATATTATTCAGCCACAAAAAAGAATGCAATCTTGGCATTTGCTACAACATGGATGGATCTAGAGACTATAATGCTAAGTGAAATAAGTTAGTCAGAGAAAGACAAATACCCTATGATTTTACTCATATGTGGAATTTAAGAAACAAAACAAATGAACAAAGAAAAAAACAGACAAACCCAAAAATGGACTCTTAAATACAGAAAACAAACCGATGGTTACCAGAGGGGATGTAGGTGGGGGTATAGGTGAAATAGGTGAAGGGGATTATGAGTACACTTATCTTGATGAGCACTGAGTAATGTATAGAATTGCTGAGTCACTATATTGTACACCTGAAATTAATATAACATTGTATGTCGACTCCACTGGAAATAATTTTTTACAAGTTTAAATAAATAAAATCTAAGTAAATAAGAGTGGTGTAATCACCCATTGGGATAAATTATCCTTATTTATGTTGCTTTAAGTTCTTCTTTGTATAGTGATGTATCCAAAAGGAACAAAAACCCAACACCCAAAGCAGTGATGTGTGGTGAATATGGTGGTACTCAACATCCACTCCAGCGGGCTGTGGAAGCTAGACAGTTATAAACTATGTTTCCTAGCCTTCCTTGAACTAGGGTTCCAGATGTAATTTAAGTTCTGCCAATTAGATGCACTGACCTGAAATGCTGAGGACAGACATGAGCTGAGGACATCTCTGTGATTTCCGATGATGGGCACAGTTGTGAAGACTTTGTCTTTCAGCTTCCTGGGTACAGGCTCCTAGCTTAGTGAGGATGGAGTCGCCAGACACAGGGATACTGGGCATCCACTTTTTGGCAGTATGGATCAAGCAGGAGCTGTGGGGCTCTAGGGCCAACAGTAGTGGCACTGACAAGCGTATCCCCCCACAGCCAGGATGATGTGTCCGTGGAGCAGCCGTTCTGGTGGATACTTTCTGATTCCCTGTCACCCTGATCATGGGGAAGGGGCAGCCGCCCCAGCTAGTCCAAGCTCACAGTTCAGGCTTATTTCTGGATGATCATCCAGGCATCTCCTCTTCTATTTATTTTTTTAAATTATTTTTTTAATTTAAATTCAATTAAATAACATATAATGTATTATTGGTTTCAGAGGTACAGGTCTGTGATTCATCAGTCTTATATAATACCCAGTGCTCATTACATCAAGTGCCCTCCTTAATGTCCATCACCCAGTTACCCCATCCCTCCACCCCACTCCCCTCCAGCAACCCTCAGTTTGTTTCCTCTGGTTAAGAGTCTCTATGGTTTATCTCCCTCTCTGGTTTCATCTTGTTTTATTTTTCCCTCTCTTCCCCTATGATCCTCTATTTTGTTTCTTAAATTCCATGTATCAGTGAGATCATATGATCATTTTCTTTCTCTGGTTGACTTATTTCAGTTAGCATAATAGCCCCTAGTTCCATCCACATCCTCACAAATGGCAAGATTTCATTTTTTGATGGCTGTGCAATATTCCATTGTATATATATACCACATCTTCTTTATCCATTCATCTGTCGATGGACATCTGGGCTCTTTCTACAGTTTGGCTATTGTGGACATTGCTGCTATAAACATCGGGGTACAGGTGCCCCTTTGGATCACGACATTTGTATCTTTGGGTAAATCCCATTTTTTTTAAATTTATTTGAGAGAGAGAGAATGAGACAGAGAGCACGAGAGGGAAGAGGGCAGAGGGAGAAGCAGACCCCCTGCTGAGCAGGGAGCCCGATGTGGGACTCGATCCTGGGACTCCAGGATCATGACCTGAGCCGAAGGCAGTCGCTTAACCAACTGAGCCACCCAGGCGCCCGTAAATCCCATTTTTAAAAATCAAATCTTTTTCTGCTTAAAATAGCTAGCATTGTTTCTGTTTCCTTCAAATGAAACCTGATTGATTCAAAGAGTAATGGAGTTTATCATAGCAGTTTTCTTAATGGGGGAGGCAAGGGGAAATTATACCACTCAATGCACCAGAAAGCAAAACTTCCTAAAATCCACTTTATCCATTTTTCTCCTGGAAAGTCCCAAACTTGTTAAGTGGAAAAACACATTTTAAAGCCATATGTGTGGAATAGTAGCATTTCCATTTTTAAAAAAAAAATCTGTATTAATGTGATGATAGATGGCAGAAAAAAAGCCTAGAAATACCTACCCTAAAATGTTTAGTACAATAACCTAAGAGCGGGATTATGGATGAATTTTATTTTCTTCTCTTTCCTGGTTTTTTGTTTTTTGCAGTAACTATGTATTGTTTCTGGATTCAGAAAAACACTAAAGCTATTTCTACTTGGGGAAAAAAGCTACTAATCTTCCTTTTCACTCAACAGAATGATGTCCACGGACCCCCCAGATAGGTCCAGAGCTCCTTTCTAGACAATGCATTTGGAACAAAATGTTCGGATTCTCTGGTAGATCAAATAGCAGTGTAAAATTTATCATCTAAGAGCACATGCTCTTAAGTTTGCAAAGAGTACAATGTAAATAATTATATCAGAAGTATAAGACATTTTATGTTTGTTTTTATTAGTATGAGAATAGAATTTGGAACTTAAACAATCTAGGATAAGTTAGACTAATGAGACTAAATTTAATTTTAACTTCAAAGCAAACAACTTTAAAACCAATCTACCGTGCATAGTTGCAATACAAGTAGCCCTAACTGCTTGAAAAGGCTAGAAAGCAGCTGTTCTTTGCTTTGTTTTGCAATATTATCACCTGCAAGACTTCCTGGAATTGACAGTGTGTACTGACACCAAATCCTGTCCTAGAATGAACTTTTAATCAAAGGAACATAGGATCATTTCCACCATTATCACAAACATGATGAACAGAGACAAGAAGACAAAATACTGTTTATAGCCACAAATTAGGTATGTTTCCAGAAGATTATGGAATAAGATTTTTCCACACACATACTTTGATCATTCTAACAGCATGTGATATTTTACTTTTATCATCTACCAAATATTCGCTGAGAGTTATCTCTATGCAGGACCCCGGGTTAGGCACCAGGATTCAACTGTGCAGTGAACAGATGTTGCTGTTGAATCGAGTGATTGTGGAGGCTAATGGGGAACCCAGAGAAGTTACCGGGTAATGAAAACAATGGGAGCTAGGATGCAGGATGCTATGGGAGCACGAAGAGGTAACTGACATAACCTTGGGGATCAGAGAAGACTCTTCTGTCAAGGAAGGTCTAGCCTGACACCTGGATGGTAGGAGTCAGCCAGGCACAGAGAGAGAGGGATTTCCAGGCAGAAGGAAGAGCATGTGAGAGCCGCAAGTACAAAAAATTTGAAAAACTTTCAGTTTAATAAGACTATAACAGTATGTAGGGGTGAGGAAAGGATGAGTAGCAGAACAGGAGGCTGGAAACATAAGCAGAAATAGATTCGGTATAGAGTGATTATATCATTACTGTCCAGTCCAGGACGTTTTTGAGAGTGATGATTGTGGCAGGACAATAGCTGTAAACCAGGACATCAAATCAGGATAATTATTCAGAGTCACTGAAGTGCTCTAAGCAGAGAAGAGGCACGATCATGATAAGATTCTTGGGTAGCATAAAAATCTCTCTGGCCACAGTGTGGAAAATGAACTGCTTGTGGTGTTGGGGTGGGGATTACAACCCCAGAAACGGGCAGATCAGTTAGGATATTCCAACTCTGGAATTTCTGAATTGTGAATTATTAAGCTGGTGAGACCTGATGGTGGCCCGAACTGCAGAAAAGGCAGTGGAAATGGAAGGAAGTAGGTGCATTCAAGAGTTTCATTCACTCCTTTATTCATTCATTCCATAATTATTTTTTCAGCACTGTGCTAGGCACTGAAATTTTCAGTTTCAAAATGGTCCCTACCCACATGAAACTCATAGTTTAGAAGGTATAGTGGACACCATCCATTGACTGAACAGTGGAGGAAGGGGGAAAGGTGGAGTCAAGGGTGACCCCCAGTTTTCTAGCTTTGGTAACAGGGTGAATGGTGATGCTTTCTCTAAGAAACAAAGAGAATAAGCAAGATCTGGGGAGAGAAAGGTGTGTTGTTGGGTTTTGGTTTGAAGAGCTGCTGGGACATTCCAGGGGAGATGTCTGGTGGACAGATGGATATAATGTTCGAAGCTTGGAAGAGAGAGCTGGGCTAGAGTAATAGATCTTGGAATCGCCAGCAGTGGCTGATACATGAAGCCCCCGCCTATGGATGAGACTGCCCAGGGAGAACATGTAATGAGAGAAGGGAAAAGAACCTAGGACATAAGCCTCAGGAACCTCAAGGTTTGAAAGAGGCAGAGAGTCTGCAACAGGGGCTGAGGAATGGACAGAGATAGAAAAAAAACAAGGAAAGTGAGATGATGATGATGATGATGGTGGTGGTGAGAAATGATGACGGTGATGGTGGTGGTGGTGGCGGCAATGGTTACCAGGGTATGAAGGTTGAGGTGGTGATAAATGATAATGAAGATTCTCATGGGTAACAGCCGAAAGTTATAAAGCATTTACTATGAACCAAGCATCCTACTACGGGCCTTACATGCATCACCTCTATCTATCCTCAAGTAATCCATTATGACCTTCTCAAGTTCACACAGCCTGTGAAGGACAGACCACAGAACTGAACCCAGGTCTAACTCAAAACCCATGTTATTTACCCCACAAAACAATGCCTTCCTATCAACTGATAAGCTGAAACTCTCCCCTGATGTTTCACAAAGAAAAAAAAAAACCCAGCAGGGATGAGTATAGGAGAAAGGAGAGGTGGTTTTGTGGTTTCTTTTCTTCAGGTATGTAAGTCTTCTGAGGCCTCTAACTTGAACAATTTCCTTTATCTTTGTGATTTTCCTCTTCGTCTCCTAAGGAGTGGCGAGTACTCATCTCAGGTACACAGCAGACATCGACTGGAATCTAGCTCCACTAAGGGCTCCTCCCGCTTTAGTGATTCTTCTTTGTTAAGAAGACAGTGTGAAAAGGTGGGGAGAAAAGCAATATGCAAGTCATTCAAAACTGGCACTTCTCTTTAGACTTAACTTTTTTTACTTATTTAGAATTTGGTACTGAACATATCAAGTCCAAGGAATGAGCCAGAAACACAGACTGCCCAGACCCCCTATGGTGGGTAAATGTCTCAGGGGAGGAACATGGCAACCAGAGAGAGACAGAGAGTTCATACCATGACTCATTCTACAAACTCATAAGTCAGCCCGTGGTCTGCAATATTCCTGGAAGACAACACTGTTCCACAGAGATCAACCTACCTTGTCAAACTCAAATGGAATAGCTCTTTTGAAACACAGTTATAGCTAAGAATGCATGCCAAAGAAGCAGCATCATAAGAAGCCATGAGTTCTGCACATGAAGTTTGTAGTTATAAATCAAAGCATACAATCTTATATGTGTAAGATAAAAGCAGACTAGTTATAACTTCCTCTCCTTTAAAACTATTTCCAATTAATATATCCTCATGCTTATCATCAACATTTACACAATCTATGCATCCACACGCTAGTTTTCACATTGAATTACCTGCATAAATTCAACATAACACATCTAATATGTTGCCATAGGCTTCTATTGGAAAAATAAAAATTTTGCATTTATTCCAAGGATCAACTTGGTCCTCTGCCTAAACAATCTATTAAAATGGTTGCTTTAATAAAGCCTTTATCTGGACTACTTAATTTTATCCCTTGTCATGTCCAAAATCCCAGAAATACTTCTTTTCTTAATTGGTCAGTCATTTATAAAGCCTGTATAAAGAGTCTAGCACTGCTTGATCTCACTTCTTACCCCAGTCTCCTATCACCTTGCATTTGTCAAGACTCTCCTGGGTAAACAAAACAGAAGGTTTGGGATTAAAGCTACTTCTAACCCCCACTGACAAAGATAGGTGCTTAAGAACTAGGAAGAGAACAAGCAAATTTTTCAACCATCTTATTTGTGAAATAAAAACTCTCTTTTTCAACTGGGACGTAGCTGGGATCCTCTACAATTTCGTTGGGCCCAAGAAATTATTGTATTTGAGATTATAGCAATTTATAGGACATTTTCTGAATCTGGACGGTGTTTGCACAGGATTGGAAGGCTCATATAAAGAGCAGCTCCACGTCTTGGATTTAAAAGCCACAAAGGTAATAGAAGGCCAAGTTTAAGCCTCTTTCTCTATGAAGTGAATCTGTGATAACAAAATCAAGAATAAATATGAACTTAATGGTAAGCCAACTGGCCGCTGGGTTAACAAAACAGTAATCTTATCATTCAAAATTGTGAGGGCACACATAAATATTACACTGGAGCTGGAAACCCAAGCTTTATAAAGAGATTATCACTGCCTATTTGAAAATATGGCAGGAAAAACTTCAGGGAATTCCCAGAGGCCTCAAGCTGATCTAAACCAGTTTTTAAGTGTGCTTTTCAAGAAAGCAGAAAGCAAATATGGCTCAGACTGTAAGAATGGAAATGTGCGGCCAGTGGGTCTGTGAGCTAACCCTCTCTCTTGTTGGTTCTGGTTAGATTCTGACTACACAACTAGTTTCCACAAGGTAGGAGGGGATAGGAGGAGCTAGAAAACCAATCAGAAAATATCTGCAGGGACCATGTAAAGGAGGTGCTCTGAGGAAAGGTTTAAAAATGGATTTATTTCTCTTTCAGCAGTGAGGACTGAGAGGACATTATGAGTTTTCAAGTCTGTGAAGGGTTGGAAGCAGGCCAAGGCCCCTGGAACGTTGGCACCTCTGTCAGAAATTCTATTTCACATTCCACTTGTCTGTGCTTGAGAATGAAACGCTATTTGGGCAACCTTAGGGCCATTCCTGACCTGGCTCTGGCTCCGTCCAGAATGGGGGCTGGGTCTGCAGAAGTTCCAGACCACCCAGCCTGTGTCAATACTCTCTATTTAGAGGATCCCAGGGGCCCAGGAGAGGGCTCAGGGATCGCACAGATCTTTCAGTCTCAGAATAAATATGATGTTCCAGGCCACACTGGACCCCCGTGAACCCCAGGCCTTTGGGCCTAGCCCAAAATAAACTAGCTTCCCCATGATGGCATATCAGTAACAGCAGTGACTATCTGTTTCTCATGATTCTGCTCACACCCCTTCACAAGCTATTAGAAAAAGCTCTGTTGCTTGAAATTGTTACTAACAACAATTATCGGAAACTCAGGGGTTTCTAGAAATGTACGAATCTAACCTAATTTCTGCCTCCCCCCTCAATTCCATAAGTAAGGAACCATTAACTTTCTACACTTGTGTAAGTCAAGGTCTATGCAACCTTAGAAGGCGATAACACGAATTAAGGAGGGTGCTACTGGAAGCCTAGCTAGACTGTTTCCATTTTTAATTTGGAGCTGATTTTGATTACTCTGCTTATCTCCTCCCTCCAGTGTGTGTGTATTCAGTTCCTGGTGATTTCCTTGCCAATTAAAAGGCAGAAGAGCCCGTAGTATGTGTAAGGAAGGCTAATGAAACCTGCTGTGAAGATAAAGTCAAATGCAAGATGTAAAATGCATGGAGTTCAAAACCATCTTGCAAAAGCCGTAAAAATGTTCACATACGTTGACCTGTAAATCTACTTCAGAGACTTTATCCTGAGAAAGTTTTAAGCCAAAGCCATTCAATAGTTAAACAGCATAAGCAACCTAAATAGTAGAAGAAGGTCAAAGTTATGGCTTATCCAATAATTGAGTATTATTTAGATTAAAAAATGTTTACTGAGTTCTTAATAGTGTTGGGAAAGGATTATGTCATAATATTTCATAGAAAAAATCAATGTACAAATTGTATATTTAATATTACCTCATATATGTAAAAAATGAAATATGTGAGTGAGGAGACTAAAATGAAATACAACTGATCCTTGAACAACATGGGTTTGAACCACATGAGTCCACTTAGGAGTGGATCTTTTACAATACTTGTAAATATGTTTTGTCTTCCTTATGATTTTCTTAATAACATTTTCTTTTCTCTTACTTTATTATAAGAATACAGTATATAATACATATAACACACAAAATATGTGTTGATTGATGTTATCAGTAAGGCTTCTGATCAACAGAGGTAGTCAAGTTTTGGGGGAGTCAAAAGTTATAATCAGATTTTCACAAAACAAATGAGCAAAGGGAAAATGAGAGAGAGAGCGGCAAATCAAGAAACAGAACAAACTGAGGGTTACCAGAAGGGAGGTTGGTGGGGGGATGGGTGAAATAGGTGATGGGGATGAAGGAGTGCACTGTCTTGATGAGCATTGCGTGAGGTATGGAAGTGTTGAATCACTGTATTACACCTGAAACTAGTGTAACACTGTATGTTAAGTAACTGGAATTAAAATAAAAACTTAAAAAAAAATTTATACTCAGATTTTCAACTGTGCAGAGGGTCAGTATCCCTAACCCTCCCATAGTTTAAGACTCAACTGTGTATCAACAGATTAATAATGATTGTTTTGGGGTGGTGGGACTTTGGGTGTTTGATTTCTTGTGTCTACTTTTTACATATTCTAATCTTTCTATAACAAACATATGTTACTCAAATAAAGAACAGAATAAATTTTTATTTAAAAATAAGATGGTTGAGATAGATTATTTCCAAGGTCTCTTTAGCTATACTCTGGATGGTATCCAGTCGAAATTTAAGGAGTCGATGTTTTCATGACCATGACTAGTATATCTTCTTCTCTTTTTTTTTTTTTTAAAGATTTTTATTTATTCATTTGAGACAGAGAGCCAGCAAGAGGAGGGGCAGAGGGAGAAGCAGGCTCCTTGCTGAACAGGGGGCCCAAAGCAGGGCTTGATCCCAGGACTCTGAGATTAGGACCCAAGCCAAAGGCTGACACTTAACGGACTGAGCCACCCAGGCACCCCTAGTATATCTTCTTATTAAAGAAATAGTACCATTCTGGCCAGTATCAGTGTTAGTTGAATGCATTCCTTTGTGGTCATTAAATTGCAAATTCCTTAGGGGCAGGGACCATCAATACCATGTGGTAGGCATTCAACAAATGTTTGTTGGAATTTAATTTAAATCTGATAAAAGAACAAGAGAGAATTTTTGGAATTAGGCACAGGGTGATAACACATTTCCTTGCCTGTTTGAACACTGCAGAACTATCAGAAACATTACTGGTATCTTATATTTTGCCTCTATAAAATAAGTTAACCGACATATTCATTGCTACATTTATAAAACCAACAAACCAATCAGCAAAACAAAGAAACAAACTTGACCTTTCACAGAATATGGTCTTGTAAATGAAAAATGCTCCAGGATAAGTATATCTTTCTATACTACAATGCCAGTTTACTGTTACCAGGTGGTGGTATAACTCATTATGAGGTGATCTTCTGTTCTTCTGTCATAAGGAACTAAAGGAAACTAGTATCAAATGAAATTTGGTAAGATTGATGGACCAATACTATGAAGAAGAAGATACACTAGTAAGGGAATTCCAAATGCATTTTCTGGCTGTAAATATCTAAATCAGTCTAGAAAAAGCCAAATAATATGTTTTTGAAATAACAAAACAGTATGATTCTTTTAATCTTGCCATTGGCATTCCAGATGAGGAAGAATATTAAGATTAACTCAAGAAAAAAAAAAAGGTGCTATCGTTAGGGATAAGGGATCCTGGTTACTGAAAACACAAGGACTGCTCCAAGGCTAGAAGAAGCCAAAACTGATTATGGAGGAGCCAGAGGTTTTAACTTTGCAGGAGTTGCAAAGAATCACTGCAGAAGCCATCCCAAAGGTTAAAAAAAAAAAAATCCTCAAAGCGCTCCCGCATTATTTTGGAGGTTCCATGGCAGCTTTGGTCTTAAATTGTTTAACTAATTCTCAGAACTCTTAAATTCAATTTTTTCCCAAGCAGAATAAAATTATAGAATTACTACATCTGGGTTATTAAATAGAATCAGAAGGCATAATTCACCTTAATACGGAAATTATTCTCTTTGGTGCCACAGTTCCCTCTAACTGAATTTGGTTTCATTCTTTGTGTGGGTCTGAGCCAAAAGAGGGAAGCAATGTTTATGTCTTGGAGACAGAAGAGGGAGAGAGCTGAAAGGGGTCCCTATCAAAACCTCTGAGGGAACACAATGAGCTGCAGCCACCAGCCAATTTCAGAAGCACCGACCTCAGACACAAAGTATATGCTTTGGTTGCTGCTGCCTTGGGGGCACCCTTAACAGATCTACTAGGATATGGGGCAGCGCCTGGGTGGCTCAGTTGGTTAAGCATCCGACTTTTTTTTTTTTTTAAGATTTTATTTATTTATTTGAGAGAGAGAATGAGATAGAGAGAGAGAGCATGAAGCGGGGAGGGTCAGAAGGAGAAGCAGACTCCCTGCTGAGCAGGGAGCCCGATGCGGGGCTCGATCCCGGACTCCAGGATCATGACCTGAGCCGAAGGCAGTCGCTTAACCAACTGAGCGACCCAGGCGCCCCAAGCATCTGACTCTTGATTTCAGCTCGGGTCATGATCCCAGGGTCCTGGGATGGAGCCCCAAATTGGGCTCCCTGGGCAGGAGCCTGCTTTTCCCTCTGCCTCTACCCCTCCCCCTGCCCTGCTAGTGCTCTCTCTCAAATAAATAAATAAAATCTTTTAAAAAGTATATACATATATAAAAAAAAGTATCTCTCTCTCTCTCTCTCTCTACTAGGATGTGATTTTGAGTTCTCTAAGTCCTCTTGGATCTGCCAATAGTTGTTGCAAGGAAATTTTTGTACAACAAAAAACTTTGGCTATTCCTTGGTATTCATGGTAAAGGAATTAACCTGGACCATACCTACTTGCCTCCTGAGTTTTGTAGAGTAATTTGAAAGTTAAGTTCACTCTTCTATATCAGCAGTGAGTTCAACACATTGGTGTATTTCATCAGTGGAAGAATCACCTGATTCTCTTTCTCTCTTTGGATCCCTGCATCACATGTGGGGTGTATGTGTCTGTGTGTCTGTGTGTGCAGGGGAGAGCAGAAGATCTGTGTTAATCAACCACAGGTGTTAACATATGTGGGTAACATGAGCCTAGGAAAAAGAGTAAGAGGAGTAAATATCTAGAGGGACTTGACATATTCCCTATTGCTAAGGAAAATGATCCAAAACTTATAAACAAGGCAAAGAGAAGTACTCCTTTTAAAATAATACTAACGCACTGTTTTAACAAGCCCATGCAAGGATTAACTTTTTAGTATAATGTTAATTAAGAGCCCAGTCTTTATGAAGTCACATGTGTTAATATATAGATTTGTTTCCAGCAGAAATATACATTATCTCTGTGTGGTAGAAAAGATAACTCCAAAGGTTATAGCCTATTGCTCTTTAGAACATTAACCAGTTTTGTATCTAACCTAGCAATCTTATTCTAATATTATTTCATTAAACTGCCTATAAATGCTCTGTTCCTCAAATGACCCTTGAATAAGCTTTAGCATCTTACCAGTTCCATCATTACTTAATGAGATTTAAAAAATCTTTACTACACATTCCTCCTTCCTTTTTATGAGAGTCTTAAGTTTATTGAGTAGACTTTGACACTGCCCATCAGCTCCAATCTTTTCTTTTTTTTAAAGATTTTTATTCATTTATTTGAGAGAGCGAGAGAGCGCGCGCGCGAGAGAGAGAGAGAGAGAGAGAGAGAGAGAGAGTATGAGCAGGGTGAAGGGCAGAGGGAGAAGCAGATACCCCGCTGAGCAGGGAGCCCGATGCAGGGCTCGATCCTGGGATCCTGGGATCATGACCAAAACCAAAGGCAGACGCCTAACCGACTGAGCCACCCAGGCTCCCCCATCAGCTCCAATCTTAATGCAAGACCTCAAATGTCTTAATATCCTTTGGAAATGCCTGTAACAGTCTCCTCCCCTCAATGTTATTCCACAATTCAGGAGAACACCAAAGAGAATGTGGGAAGGTGCCTTCCTATCTTCCCAAAGGAACTTGTAGGCAGACAGAGCTGCATTGTCCCAAGGTCAGAAAATCAATTCTACTGCATTTCCAATAAACTCTTCAGGCTCTGAGACTGAGGAATCATGTGCTCCTCTCCCCTCTTCAAGTGTCTACTGTATTCAGAGGATCATGGTAATGGCCAAGCCCTTTTCACATGGGCTGAAGGCCTTATGGCCTGCACTCGCTCATTTTTCTGCCAGGAACCAGCAGGAGTTGCCAGATACCAACACAGCCCTTCTTCTTGCTCCTGTTCTAAAAGAGGAGGTCTGCCTTAGTGGGCCAAGTTCACTCAGCACCCTTCAGGGGGAACTCACAGTGCACCATCTCTTCTCTTCCTGGCCTCCTTCCCTGCTTAGAATCCTCAGCAGAACTCAGCAGTTCCTCAGCATGGAACCTCACCGGGTCATACGCCTATGGGACTTAAAATCTCAGATCACCTACAGCCTCAGAGGCAGACTCCCCCTCTCCTCCTCCACCTCACCTCTCTTCAGAAATAAATCTCACTGCAGAAGATATGAAATACAAAAGAAAGCACAGAGCATTTACTAATGAAAGCAAGAGCACACTAATTTCATTTTCATTTAATTTCATTTCATTTAAATAAGATAATTCGAAGAATTGTTTCTCTCAAAGCTCACAGTTTCATTTCATAAAATCACCTTTGCATTTATGCAAAATGACTGCTATGCCCTATTATTTTAATGGTACAGAAATTAAGAAAATATGGTTGTAGATTTATATAAGATAAAAAATACATAATAATCGTAACAGAGTTCTATTATCTTTAGTATAAGGAAACTATGATGCTCCAAAGCCTGATTTTTTATGTGTCAATTTAGAAAATGATTTCTTCTATGGGTCTTTCCACTATGGACCCACTTTAGCCACACACTCTATCTACCCTTGAAAATTAACTCTTCTTAACTGAAGGGGCTGCTGGGACCCAGCTTGCAGGCTGCCATTTTGGCAAATGCAGCCCTCCTAGATTCTCTTTCTGTGAGATGTTAGGCCATCCACCCAACTGAGTCTGACTCCTGTTATCTTGTCCTTTGGCTATCATTGAACACAAAATATTGACCCCTTCCTCCCAGGGCAGCCAGCATTCTTGGGAGAGAAGGAAGGACGCTGTCTATAGGACTTAATTGATTCCTATTCCTTCCCACTTCATCCTCCCATCCCAAGGCTTCTCCCTCCATTACCAAAACCAAAATCAAAACCAAAACCCCTTTCCAGCCTCCAGGACACACACGTAAATAACTACCAGTCTGCTGGGGAACGTGTGCACCTTGCTTCCTACCCACCACCACAATACAAAATATAATCCACTGTCACAAACCAGAGAGCCCAGGGATAACTCATGAATTTTAATGAGTTTTGAATTCAGGCCCTAAACTATTTTAGCTCCCCTAAGTTTCACAAACCCAGCAATTCTAAAAGTCATGTTCAGCTGATGGCAAGAATGAAGCATCTTCAGCAAACGGTGTCCATCATTTAAAACATACTACAATGTGTGGGCGCCTGGGTGGCTCAGTTGGTTGAGCGACTGCCTTCGGCTCAGGTCATGATCCTGGAGTCCCGGGACCGAGTCCCGCATCGGGCTCCCTGCTCGGCAGGGAGCCTGCTTCTCCCTCTGGCCCTCCCCCCTCTCATGTGCTCTCTGTCTCTCTCATTCTCTCTGTCTCAAATAAATAAATAAAAATCTTTAAAAAAAATAAAAAAAAATAAAAAAAAAAAAAACATACTACAATGTGTGAATTCAGGCCACCAAATAGGATGCAAATGGGGCCATTTCACTCATGGTATTCAGAGACTCTTTTACCAATTTGGGAGCATCTATGCTTCCTTTCCCATCTGTTGTCTTTTCTTTTTAGCTGTTAATTAGCTCTCTGAACAGAAGGTGCGAAAGGCGGGGTATTTAATGTGGCAAAGAATATCACAAAGGTTCCCACAATTTTCAGGGTGACCAGTCGCACTGCTTGCTGATACCTTCAATAAAGAGTGTAAGAAGACAGATGAAATTATTGACTAAAATTAGGTTTTTGCATTACCATGCATTTACCATGCATTCCTACTAATGAAAGAAAACCTTAAAACGTTGTGTTACTTAATGCCACTCAGAAGAGCAATTTAAAAGAAATCTATACTCTTGTGAAGTTATTTCCTTGTTGCTCCCAATTATGGATCAGAATGACTTTGCTCTTGTTTTAACAAGGCTTTATGCAAAAAGAATCACATTTAAAAAGTACTTTGTATGCACTCTCTAAAAACTATGGGAAAATCTAATTTGGAGGCAGCCCTGTTTGAATATTGTAGTAACTTTGTATGGTAACAGATGGTAACTAGATTATCATGGTGATCATTTTGTAATGTATATAAATGTCAAATCACGATGTTGTATGCTTGAAACTAATACAATATTGTACATTACTTTTAATTTTAAAAACTTAAAAATAAGATAAAATGCTGAACTTCAAACACGTCAGTGTGCAGCTGACAGGTACCTGAAAAAAAATCAGAGTTCCATTAAAAAAATGGCTTCTGATGCCTTTAGCTTGACGCATTTGAAACTAAGTACCTTCATTTGTTGTACAATAGTACCGTTGTCAAATTTGGACCAAGTACCGTTGTCAAATTTGGACCAAGTATTTTTCCACTTGAGGACACACACTGTTTCATGAATTCTTTAACTGAGTAGTGGATTAATTAGGAACACATTTGAAACTAAAAGAACTAACTTCACTCCTAATCAGAAGTTCATAAATTCATAAATTTCAGTGCCAATTTCAGTTCTAAGTTCATAAATTAGATTGCTGAAAGTTAGATAAGAATGATCCATTTACAAAATCTAGTGGCAAAAATAAAAGAAATTGTAAAAGAAGTGTGACCTCAGTGTTTGTTTTAAGTTCAGAGATTGGTGGTCAAAAGATCAAAATCATGAAAACATCTTAAAAGAACAAAATCACAACCTGCAGGGTATTTTCTTTTTTGTTTACTCACCACATCCTTTGGAATTTTACTTATCGACTAATAAAAATGGCAATGACCATAACTGCATAAAAAATTGGGGGAGACTTCTCCATATGTTATCACGGTAGAAAGGTATTTTTTTCTGACTTTATCCTAAATACTAAATTGTTCTGAAACTGTCTAAATGGTTAATAAATACAGTAAGTGCTAAATTGCACACCAACTCCTGCAGCTTCCAACTGCATATTCCAGTTTTAAAGTCTGGCCCATAATGAATGTTTTCCTCAGGAGGGTGCTTTGCATTTATTTATGATGATCAAGTTTTAAATATGTGCCTGAAAAGTGACATGATCTTGAGAAATGCCCAAACATACCGAAGCAGAGACTGTGATTTCACCTGGTTCTAAAATATTAAAGTAAGCCATCAATCCCTATAAATAGTTTATACAAATTCCTAGCTATGCCATAAAGGAGTTATAAAAAAGAATTTTTATGTCTAAGCAAAAAATTTTAAATATAGCTTAATTTAAGCATTTATTTTTTGAAACAGCTTTGAAGAATGTTTCCAGGTTTGTGCTCAGGGAGAATGCTGGATTGGAAAGACTAACTCAAAATTATTAAAATTAAATATTAATGGTGAATTTTATTAACATGCCAAAAGAATTACCAAAGGTTCTGATAATTTCACAAATAGTTGCAGAGCTTGAACTGTAACTCGGCTTTGCTTTGCTCTTTCTTTCCTGCATTTCCATGGAGGCAACAGGAAGACAGAGCAACCTTATCAGTGGGAGGTACAAATTTGTCTTAGTTGCTTTCACACTAATCTTCTCTTAGCTGAGTAGATAGGAGCTCTTCTTCTTCTTTTTTTTTTTCTTTCCTTTCTAAATGCTGATTAATTCTGTCTTCATTTTACTTTCCTTCCTCTATTTCAGTAAAGAAGTTGTACAACTCTGCTACCGTAACTTGGTCAGGTTACAGCCATCTAAACTACTCTGAAGGCATTTCATTTTTTAACGGGACCGAACCATTAACAACAGAGACTCTAAAATCCTCCTCCATAATTCTGAGAAGCCCACCTGTGGTGTTGTGTTTATTTCTACCCCTGTTTTCATTTTCTATGGCAGGTAGCCTAAAAGCATCATCAGTAGGAGGCAGAAAGAGCTGAAACTTGAGGTCCTTGTCTTCCTCCTCCAACGACAGGCTTGGAAGCTTACTCTTCTAAATACTGCTGGTTACTCTGAGAAGCTTAATTTTCCTTTAAAACAAACTTCTAAGTTTTGACAACTTTTTCTTCCCATTGATGTTTAAAATTATAATTTTTTAAAAACTGAAGTATATTTGACATCCACTGACTTCTAAAATGTAAGTTTTTAAAATACGATACACTCAGGAAAGCGTGCCTTATCTAACATGGTGCCTGACTCCTAAGACAGTATCTGTCCCACAGAAAGTCTTCAATAATTTTGCTTTAATCCATGAATTTAAAAAAATGAAAGAGCTATAAATGAATCTTTAAATCCAGTCAAGAAACCCCAAACAAAAAACAAAAACAAAAAGAAAAAAACAATGTGGTCCCTAATCCTTAATGGCAAAAGCCAGAGGTAATCAGTAACATTTTAGTATGTGCTAACCTAGTCATACAACTGCCCATAACACACATAAGTCATGATGTATGTATTATCTTATAACTCTTCTTTTTTGTGCTTAATATATAGTGAATATTTTTGTATACATTAAATATTCTTTTGCGATGTCATTTTCATGGCTATATCACATTCTAATAAATCAGTGCAATCATGTCTCAGTAATTTAACTTTCTCCCCTATTTTTGAACTTTTAGGTTGTCCCCTTTTTGGCTTTATTATTATTGATATTAACAGCTATGGACATTTGTGTGGCTGAATCCTGATGAATATTCATGAAGATTTCCTGATATTAAACTGCAAAAAGCAGAATAATAGTATCTTGATTTGTCATTGGCAAAACTGTTTGGTAATTTAAATCAATTTCGAGGGGTAGCCTAAGGTACGTGCCTGCAGACATGCTAGCTGGGTCCCAGTTTATTATTTCCAACACTATTCACCCCGATCTGACTTTATATTTTCGAGGCTCATCAAAACAGTTACTCTCCAAGGAGCTGGTTACTGAACCCTCAAAGAGAGCAGGAAACTTGTTTCTCCTTCATTAAAAATAGCTCCATGGGTACTTCCAGCTGTTCTTTCATGCCCAGCTGGAGTAGTATACATATCTTTCAATTCTTTTTCTAGCAGCAAGCACATTTTCCAAAATGAATCTTGTACTCTTTTAACTTCTCAAATCTTTACTGTGCTCATTCTAAATAAGTGAAGTAAAATATGAATTGATTCATAGTTAAACTAAAAGAAACATAACCTGGTCTTTTCCACTATTAAAAAAAAAAGGAATTTCAAGTTGCAAGAAAGAAATGAATAAAAAGATAACCTTTATTTATTTTTTTAAAGTATTTATGGCTATCTATGAAGTAACTATCTCTAGAAGACTATTAAAATTTTCTTTAAATACTTATCTCCAGTTGGTAAATAAAGTATCTAGAATTGCTATTTTAAGATGATAACCAAAATGCAATCCTTTATAAATGTGAGTGGACACAAAATAATATGGCATCTATCTACTTGGATTTTAAAATCTAGACTTAACTATTCTAGGGAAATATACACATTGAATTCAGAGTGATCACTTGAGTAATTAAATGGTTTGTTCATTTTACTTATAACCACTGTAAATTAATGAAGAAAAAATTTCTTATCTCATAGGGCTGGTGCCACAATGTTTCTAGTAATAACAGAGATACTCAGCATGCTTTATAGGAAGTTAGTAGAGAAGGACTTGGAACCTTTTCCAAAAGGGTCCTTGAGGGTGGGGTAAAGATAAGAGGTAAAAATCTGAGAGCGACTTTAGGGAATTTTTTAATGCTTATAACAAATGTCCTCTGGAACTAAAAAAATATCTGATTCTATGAGAAAACACAGACACACACACAATCTTTAGATATTTTTTGCTATTCCTTTAAAAACTCAAAATCTTGGGGTGCCTGGGTGGCTCAGTTGGTTAAACGTCTGCCCTTGGCTCAGGTCATGATCCCAGAGTCCTGGGATCGAGCCCCACATTGGGCTCTCTGCTCAGTGGGAGTCTGCTTCTCCCTCTCCCTGCAGCTCTCCCTGCTGTACTCTCTCTCTCTGTCAAATAAATAAATAAAATCTTAAAAAATAAAAACCTTTAAAAAATAAATAAAAATTAAAAAACCCCCTTAAATCTTAAATCTTACTTGTAGCTATATGAACAAGTATTTTATATGGCCTTCCTGCAAATTATGAAATAATTTATTTTGTATATTGTACTTTTCTAAATACACCTATTTTCATGTATCCAATCACTAAAGATTTTTCATCCTCTAAAAATTTATGTGCAAAGTATTTTTCCATAACCTTTACGAGTTCACAGGACCCCACTATGGAGGGTTACTGGGGACTTCTAAATATGTGCATGATTGCAAGAAACCCTTGTTCTATCCTGCTCTAAGACCCACACAGCCACATGCTAATATTGAAGTTCCATGCTATTAAGGGAACATTCTCACTGCTTTTTTAACCTTTTTATTTTCTTTTCAAATATGCCTCAAATTTTCATGCTTTATATACACCTTATGATAACCAGATGTTCTTCTGAATTACAACCTTAAGAATTTCACCTAAGCAAAAAAAAAAAAAATTCACCTTAGCAGTGATTTAATCAAGGAAAGAAAAATTTCTGGGGTGCTTTTTCTATTTTAACATAAACTACTCTTCCTCCTAAACTAATCCAGGAGGCTCTCTCTGTATCTTGGCCAGGATACTCCTTGACCACCAATAACAGAGCACTGTACTTCTCTTCATTCCAAATCATTTGTTGCAGTTAACACCTTTCTCCCCAAATACTTTGGACCTATTACATTTGAGCCTTCTTCTGTTGGCTAGCCACCAGGTTATTTTTTAAAATGTCTTGCCTACTGAAAGTTGTATAAATAAACCTTGGTTACTCCTAGCTGTGTTTGGGCTCTGCAAGGGCACAGCATTCTCAGAGGCAGAGCTGAGACCTGGGACAAGCACCTCCCTCCACGTGTAAAGTCATTCAAATGTCTGCCTTTCTTATCTTTAAAGTACTGATGATTCATAAACAGTAGGACCCAACCTTTTCAAAACCAGAAGCTTCTACCAAATCAAGCTATTAGGAGGTACCAGTTGGGTTAAATCAGAAAATGTGTTCGATCCACTGCTCCCCACATGGGCCTTCTGAATTATTTAACAGTAACTTTGTTGAGGAGATGAATGAACAGTACTAGCTTGGACTCCCAGCTAAATCTCCCCAATAAATAAATATCTACTGTATCTTACTGTCACCTCTGAGATATGAATACTATTCTGTAGGCCAGAGGTTCTCGACAAGGATGACTGTAACCTCCAGGGGACATCTGGAAATGACTGGAGACATTTTTGATTGTCAAAACTTCGAAGGGGGGGTTGGTTGCTATTGGCACCTAGTGAGCGGAGGCCAAGGATGCTACTAAACATCCTACATACTCAAGATAGCCCCCCACAATAAAAGATTATCTTATTCAAAATGTTAATAGTGCCAAGGTTGAGAAATCCTGCTTTAAGAAAATGAAACAAAAGTAGATAAGAGAAAATTATTCCCTCTGAACCTTTGGAAAGGTTTACCACCCAGGCAGTATAGAGCTCTGACTTAGAACTTCATAACAGGAAGACAAATTGCCAAACAGAAGGCCCATGATGGCAGCACCCCAATATATTCTTTTTTTTTTAAGATTTTATTTATTTATTTGACAGAGAGAGACACAGCGAGAGAGGGAACACAAGCAGGGGGAGTGGGAGAGGGAGAAGCAGGCTCCCCACAGAGCAGGGAGCCCGATGTGGGGCTCGATCCCAGGACCCTGGGACCGTGACCTGAGCCGAAGGCAGACGCTCAACCGACTGAGCCACCCAGGTGCCCCAGCACCCCAATATATTCTTATAAAGGAGTTTAGTAAACATGAATCCAGAATGTATAGACTAAGTTCCAGAGAAAATATCATCATCAACTTGATGGTGTTCGTAGCTCGTGAGAAACCCATCCTTCACATTTGACTGCATAGAAAATTTGTGAATTGAATAAAGAATAAAATAGAAAACAGATGCTACCCAAGCCATCTAAATTAAGTATAGCCTTTTTTGATCCTTTTTAAATCTTCTCTTGTTTTGGGAAGTGTTGAGCTTGGGGGATAGGGTACAAATAAATATCTTTAGTGTTGTGTCAGGGTTGTGATACCTGAGAAAACCTCCAGCCATTTTCAGATTTTAATCATCTTACCCACATTACAGATGCAGGCTATCTGGCAGATGCTCAGAGGAAAGAACCTTATCAGTTCTCAGCATCTAATTACTTATCTTAGAGAAAATTAGGCAAGATTCCAAGTCTACAGAAGACTCATGTTCTGTCGGGAGTTATTAATTACAAGCAGACATAAGAAGCATTAATTTGTTTTGGTAATCATGCCAGGGTGTGTACAGCTCTGCCAAAAAGCACAGGAAGTGGAGATTAGGGAGAAGGTGAGCTGCTCGGCTCAGCTGGTAAAGGGGGGATTAAAACCAGATGGCCCTAATTTGTCTCTTTTAGCCAAGATCCAAATAAAAAATTCCTTGCACTGAAGTTTAAGTTAAATTCATGCCTGACTGCCCCACTCCTGAATAAGAATCTAAATTAATTCCTTCTTTATGATTTCCAGGTTTGTTGTTATTGTTGTTTTGAAGACCTTAAGATAGTTAAAGCATACTCTGGCATATGAACACACATCCACACACATTTGCATACATGTGGGATTAAAGACTGGAAGAAAATAGACCAAAATTTAAACAGTGGTTATCTTTGTATGGTGGAATTATATGGGATTTCAATTTTCTTTTTATATTTCTATGATGTTTCCGAAATTTTTACAATTAAGCACATATTATTTATAATCAGAAAATGACTTGGAATAGGGTAGTTAATTATACCCCTCCCATTTTTCTATTCCATTCCCTAACTATACTCTAGTTCTACCAATACCGCTGTACTTTAAATATTGACATGAGTACTTATGTTGAAAATGGGTGAATAACCAATCATAGATACTAATCAGATCAAAACCTCACCCGGTATTACCAATTTATACAGCTGTCGGTATAACATATTGCTAATGGGTAACATGTTAACATGTTGCTCAAGAACTAGTTTAGCAAGGACTTCTCAAATTCCATCTTCCACAATATACAGATCTTCATATTCTGGCAACATATAGGTAGAGGGAAAGAAAAAAGGAGAAAAGATATATCAGGTCACAACCAGGCCAGCTGTAGGACATATTGAATATCTAAGGCTCAAACCTTGAAACGGATTTGAAATACAATTATGTTGAAGCTCAATGTCTAAAGTTATATGCAATCTATACATTTAATGAAATTCCTTGACAAGCTGATAACATAAAGTACCTGAGGTTGGCCTAAGTGAAACACAAAAAAATTCCTACAATACATGAAGTATTTCGTGGCCAACAAAGAATTGAGAGAAAGTGTTTGTCTTCCTATGATGCTAAGAAAACTCAAATGATTGAACTTATGTGTATCAAAGCAAGTGCTGACAACTCCACCTCAATAAAAACTGTCATCAACCAATTCCAGTTCAAAGGCAGAGCCACATCAAACATTAATAGCTACTACCATTGGAAAGAAACACATCCTCTTAAAATGAAAGTCTAGATAGTTAAGCAAAAGGATAATGAAAGTCCAAATGAGTAGAAAATGAAGAAGATCCTTGTGTCTACCACTCAGGTAATGAGGTTGTCTTGATGTAAGTCAGTAAGTGAGAAATAAATTAGGCCCACAATGATACTGGAAGCAGTTAATTGAACTCGTCCACTAGCTATTTCCAGTTCCTCGTTGTTAACCACTGGGGAATTTCTGTTTGACATACAAGTTTCCTGATGAGTATAAGGTCGTATGGATATTCCCAGGGCTCTTCTCAAATAATAGTTCTAGTAACTCTTTGGTTAAAGCACCACTTACAGAATACCTTTTGTACGGATGCTATAGTAGTAGATGTTCTGAGGCCAGAGAATACGGAAAAGATACAGTCCCAGGTAGCATCAACCTGAGGCAGACCTGGGAAAACAGGTAATTCTCTGGACCAAGAATCCTTCACCCACTCAATACTCTTACGCTGGCCTTTGGCCACTCAAGTTCTCCCTCACAGAGTAAAATTTATCAGTCCTATTTCTCATTCTCTTAAGCTTTTGCTCTCTCTGAGCTAAGATGCCAGCAGGTAGTAATATGTTTCCTCCAAGGAAAGTAATTTTTGGTTTAACAGAAAAACAATACCTTGACCCAGAGGACTCACTTAATAGCAAGAATTTTAGCACACAAGTCAAGAAACACAACATTACTAGGAATTCAGAAGTCCTTCCCATGCCTCCTTATCATTAACCCCTTCCAAGAGTAACCACTATTCTGACTTCTAACACCAGAGATCAGTTTTGCTCATTTTTGAGCTCTTTTTAAGTGGTATCATAAAGAATGTATTCTTTTGTATCTGATTTCTTCAACTCAACATTATGTATGTGAGATTAATCCATGTTCATAAGTGTAGTTGTAAATCACTCATTCTCTACTTGCTCTGTAGTATGTCACTGTAAATACACTATGATATATTTTACTGTTCTACTGTGGAACAGCATTGGGTAATTACCAGTTTGGGGTTGTTACAAATAGCCCTTCATGAACATTTTTTGTGTGTCTTTTGGTAATCAGATATACATATTTCCGTTGGGTGTATACATAGGTGTAGAATTGTTGGGACATGGGAATGCATAGCTTTGGCTTTAACAGATCCTGCCAAACAGTTTTCTAAAGTGATTTTATAATTCCGCTTCCACTTAGGATTTTGAAAGCTGCAAAAGCACATTGCTTCTATCCTAACAGTAAGGAAAAACATAGCCTACAAAATCATAACTTTTCCTGAGCTCATCAGAGAGCTGAGGTTGCAAGGCATCTAAGTAAACTGAATTACAAGCAGGAAGAAGACTATCCAAGGAGAGATGGGACACATGAACCATTTCATCTATGGCAGAGCATGGATAAAGTTGTGACCTCCATAAAAAAGCAGATAAGAAGTTACCAACTCAAAATGTTCATGAATTCTTAAAGGCCAAGCCATCTTTTAGAATAGTTAGGAACCTTAGACAGAAAGACAGTTTGCACTCAGCTTGGAAGCTCTTTACTATGAGTCTCCAGTGGGTGCTCATGAACAAGACTGGGCACAGGGTGGCGGACCCCGGAGAACTCCCCTCAGTGGAGCAGGTATGGAGGAGGTGATTGGCCACTGCTCCCAGACAAGCAGGAAGCACTGCCTATTTCCTTGGATCCTTCTCTCATAAAAAGCAAAAGCCTTAAACCATTGGGATAGGGGAAACAACCCTTCCATACCTAGGACCCAGGCAATACACCATTACTTCTGGTGAAGGAACAGAAATAAAAGCAATCTCCTTGTAAAGGTAGAGTAGAAGCAAAAATCCTCTGCTCCTGGGGAGGGCAGAAAATCCTTTCAGGCCTGCATCTTATACTTATAAAAAGCAGAGTTCTGCTACTAGGCTAAGAAGGGCAGGATCTCTCTTCTACTCTAAAATCACCATGGATACAAGGCAGAGTTTGTCACAGGGTAAGGGGGCAGGAATGCTGAGAAAGCCCACCCCTTGAGACCCAGGTGCACAGGACTGCTTAACACTGAGGCTGAACCTGGGCAACAGAGAGCCCCCACAACAAGCCTAGTACCAAGTAACAAGCAATAGCAATGTAGTGCTGGGAAAGAGGCGAGAGCATGGAGAAGGACCACTTCTGTGGAATGGGCATGCAGGGACATCGGAAGATGAAAGTGAGGCACGAACACCAAGCAAAACCTTCCACACCTCAGGACAAGGTAGCAAGAGCCCATTCCACAGGAATGTGAAGCCTCTGACGGACTGAAGATGCAACAACAAAACTCAAAACCCCTCAGCTCTGTTACACCCCACACTAACACTGAGAAGAGGAGGGCTACCCATTTCCAGCTGTGAATATTATTTACTTCAGTCTCTGCTGTTTTTCCACACAAAACTCCAATTACTCATTCCAAAACTATGAGACACATAAAAAATCAAGAAAAAAAAAAAAAACCCAACCTATTTTCAAGAGATAAAGCAATATAGTATAAGACTCAAAGATGGATGACCCAGATGGGGGAATCATCAGTCATTGGCTATAAAATACCTAGGATTAACATGTGAAATGATTCAGTAAAAAAGGTAAAAAAAATTAAGTATGAACAAACAGGGAATTTCAGCAGAGAGATAAAAACTATAAAAAGAGTTAAATGGAAATACTAGAAAAAAAATTGTACCAGAGGTGAAGAATTCCTTTGACAGAGTCACCTGCAGACTGAATACGATGGAAGAAAAAACCAGTGAACTTGAAAATAGGTCAATAGAAATGATCCAAATGGAAACACAGAGTATAAAAAAATAGTGAAAGGAAAAATATAACAAAGCATCAAGAACTACTCAAGCAGTGTAACATATGTGTAATTAGAGTCTGAATTTTCCAAAATTAAAAAGAAAAAGATATCAAACCACACATCCAAGAAATCCAGGGAACTTCAAGCAGGATAAATGCCAAAGTGGGGAAAATATACCTACAGATATGCTAGCCAAACAGCTGAAACCCACAGTTAAAGAGAAACTCTTTAAGATAGCCAGAGGGAAAAAAAGAAACATTATATTCAGAGGAACAAAGAATTACAGCAGATTTCTCATCAGAAATTATACAAACTAGAAGACCACGGAGTGACATTATTAAGGTACTGAAATAAAAAAGTTGTCAATAAAGCATTCTATAACCAATGAAAATCTCTTTCAAAATGAAGGCCAAAATAGTAATAATAATAATGATATTGATAATAATAATAAGGAGGAGGAGGAGAAGGCAGCAGCCATGACGACAGTGGTCCTACTCTCAGCAGCAGTATATGAGAGTTATCCCTGTTCCACATCCTTACCAATACTTGGTATTTTCTTTTTCATTGGCCATTTTGGTGGGCATGAAGTTGAGGCATAATGTGGTTAACAGAAAAATGGCTCCCCAAAATGTCCACATTCTAGTTACCAGAACCTGTGAACATATTATCTTATATGGCAAAAGAGAATTTTCAGATGTGACCTTAAGATGGGAGTATTGTGGATTATCTGGGTGGACCTAATCTAATCACAGGAGCCATAAAAGTGGAGAACCTTTCCCAGCTGTAGTCACAGACATGTGACAATGGAAGAAGTGTCAGAGAGATGCAACATTGCTGGCTTTGAAAACAGAGGAAGAGGAGGAAAGAAAACAAGGAATTAGGGTAGCCCCTAGAAGCTAAAAAGAAAAGGAAATAGATTCTTCCCCAGAGCTTCCAGAAAGTAATGCGTGCTATCCACATCTTCATTTCAGTGCAATGAGACCTGTGTTGGACTTCTAACCTACAGAACTGTAAAGTAATAAATCTGTGTTGTTTTAAGGCACCAAATTTGGGGTAATTTGTTACAGCAGCAACAGAACACACATACATACACTTGCGGTTCTAATTTGCATTTCCTTAATGGCTAATAGAGTTGAGCAATTTTTCGTGTTTACTAGATATCCTTTTTTATGAAGTGCCTGTTCAGATTTTTTGTCCATTTTTCTATTGGTTGCTTATCTTTTTTTTATTGGTTTTTAAGGTTTCTTTATATATTCTGTAAGAGTTATTTATATATTCTGCTCGTTCATATAAATGTATTGCACGCTGAAGCTTGCCTTTATACTCTCTTAGTGGTGTCTTTTAATGAAGAAAAATTTTAATGTTAATATATTTTTATCTACCTTTGCTCCAGCATCATACTGTTTTCATTACATTAGCTTTTATAATAGATTTTGATATCTGAAAGTGTAAGACTCCAGGTTTTTCTTTTTCTAGACTGCCTTATATAGTCTTTGCGCTTTGCATTTCCACACAAAATTTTAAATCAGCTTTTCAATTTACACACATATACAAAGCCCTACAGGGATTTTGATGAGTTGAAGAGAGTTATCTTTATAGTACTGAGTCTTTTAATTAGTGGAGAAAATATCTTTTTCTATTTATTAAAGCAGAATTCATTTTTCTCCATAATATATTATAGCCTTACAGTATGGGTACTTAATATTTTTTGCTATTGAAAATTATAATTTTTTGTAAGTGGTATCTTTTTAAAATTTCATTTTCTATTTGTTGTTAGCGGGATACAGAAAAAGAACTGATTTTTAAAAAAAATATTAACCTTGTATATGGTATGAGTAAGGGTATTTATTAGGTAGCCTCTCATTTTTCTCAATAATGTTTTGCAGTTTTTAAAATAATTTTCTTTTAAAAGATTTTATTTATTTATTTGAGAGAGAGAGACATAGCGAGAGAGAGAGCACAAGCTTCAGGGAGAGGAAGAAGCAGGCTTCCCACAGAGCAGGGAGCCTGATGCGGGGCTCGATCCCAGGACCCTGAGATCATGACCTGAGCCAAAGGCAGACGCCTAACCAACTGAGCCACCCAGGTGCCCCTGTTTTGCAGTTTTTAAGAAAAGAGCATTTTATATAATATTTTAGATGTAAATAGGAACGAAAAGTATCTTTTGTAAATGGTGTATTTTTAAATTTTTATTTATTTGTTTTTGTTAGTGATATATAGAAGTACAATTGCTTTTTGTGTGTTGACCTTATACTCTTACCAATCTGTCTCGAATTTTGTATATGGTATGAGATAGAAGAAAAAATTCATTTCTCCCTATATGTATATTCAATTATCCTACCACCTATCTTAATGTCTGTAGCATAATTATACCTGCAAAGTGGCTTTTGCCATGTGAGGTAACATATTCACAGGTTCCAGAAATTAGGGTGTGAACATCATTAGAGGGCCATTTGTCTACTATACTTTTTTTTTTTTTTCTTCCCTTATTGCACCAACTAGGAGTTCCAGTACAATGTCGAACAGAAGGGGAGATAGCAGGTATATTTGTCTTGCTCTCACTGTAAGGAAAAAAGCTTTCAATATTTCACAATTAAGAATGATGTTTGCCACAGATATTTTGCAGATAATCTGTATCAGATTAATGGAGTTGTTGTCTACTCCTAGTGTGCTAGGATTTTTTCTTTTATCACAAATGGGCATTAAGCTTTACCAAATACTTTCCTCTACTGACTGAGATGTTTATCTGATGTTTTTCTCCTTTTTCAGTTAATGTGGTAAATTACCCTGATTAATTTTCTAATGCTAAAATATTTTGCATTCCTAGAATACTCCCCTTCAATTGTGATTTATTACCTTTTTTAGTATATTGTTACACTTAATTTGCCAATATTTTGTTTAGAATCATCAGTACTTTTGGATGGAAGCTTTCAGTCTAAAAACTCTTTTTTGTTCTATCTTGAATGTAAGAACTGTAGATAATACTGAAATAAGAGTAAATCCTTTTCCTCAAGCATTTTATAATCTTTTGAAACTTGTCCACATTGGTCCAACCACATAACAGTTCTTTTTGCTCCTGTCTAAACTTTTTTGTGATTTCTTTATCTAAATGAAATGAAACATGTCTGGGGGTTGGGGTAAGAAAAAGAATCTGATAGGAACCACATATTTCCAACAGAGCAGTCCATTCATTTATTTTCAGCATTTTTGCCAGCTGGCAATATATGCTGAGTCCTTCAAGATGAACTGGATACGCTTTAGAGAGTGCCTATCTGCTACATTATATGTACTTAATAAATATGCAGTGACATTAACAATGACACCACCAGGTGGTGCCACTGTGGGTAATAGTCTGCTTTTTCATTCCAATAGTAAAGAATGTTTTCTTTCGAAGTACTATCTGGAAAAATCTCTTGGGGTTGCATACTAATAATGATCTACTCCTTCATCCCACCCCTGACACTGCAGGTCCCCAAAGTCACCAAATATTTAACTCAGTCTGGGCTCAAAGTGATCAGAGAAAAGCACTGGAGTTGAATTGGGGAACTCAAACAGGTGTTCTCTCTACTTTTAGCCGTGAGTCTTCTTAGCATTTTTCAGCATTGAATTGTTATTGCCGTGTGTTCTGCAAATGAAAGCCTTTTAAACAGAGAAAAGATACCATACAAGACGAAAAGAAATAGTGAATAATTTTAATGAAGGTCAGAAGCCCAGATGTGATGACAGTGGGTTTAATTTTTTTTTTACCTCCCAGGACAACATTAGTTCATTGATACAATGTGAATGATATCTACAAAGGCTTCGATTATAAAAGAGTCATATAAATGGGGCCTAATCACCACTGTAAGTGGGCATCTAAGACAAAAAGGCAGCAGGTCTCCTGGATTTCATACTATGTAAAATGTATTCAGTCCCCTGTCCATTACCCACATACCTATCAACAGAAGTACTCAACTGAGAGCTAATTCAGTTGAAGTTCTGCACTGCAAAACACTTGATTGCATTAAGTGACAGACATATTGAAATGTGACAAGTAGTCACCCTTGTAAAATATTCAGGGTCATGGCAATTATATGTACTCAATTCCACTTGCTGAGCATATACAGTTCCTTGTGTATTACCAGGAAAAACAATAATACTGGCCTCATGTTTCCATGGTGACTTCTGAAAGCAATTTTTAAATTTAAGAGTTACCTCTTTTAATCAACTATCATTTTCATCTAGATGATATTCGCAGGTTACCCTGACTTATATTTTCCTGTTAATTTACTTTCTGCCTCAGTGCAAGTGAAATTTGTTTGCCTAGGGCAAGAGAGGTTTTATTTAGGGGGTAGGTAGGTTGGAGAGGGATGTAGAAGCTGAGGGACATGGTAATCATATGGTAATATGATTAAAAATTGCAGAAAAAGATCTGAATACAAAAATTATTAATTTTTTAATAATTAAAAAAATTGTGCAATAGAAAAGGTATTCTGCATCAGAAAGGCATGTTGCTTACCTCAAAGCTGTGCAAACCAATGTCATGTCCCTTTGTACACCATTTTTATGTTAAATTACAGTATAAATTTCCCACTGTAAGCATCAATGAACATTTTAGTGATTCTAGTCCAATCGATCAAATATACAGCTTTAAAGAAAATTTCTAATGATTCAATTAAAGCTAATCTTGGTGGGCTTCTGAAACACTAGCTAACCACGACAGACTACTTCTAGCTAATGAACATTAAAAGAATTAGCACAGAGTCAAGTGAGTGGGTAAAGAAAGCTGTTATTATTTTAAGCAAAATTAAAACAGATGGGAGAGACTGACACACATGTATTCAGATATATGCCTGCCTCGCATTTAATCTTTTATGAATGGCTGATCCCAGATGGTGGTGGGATTCAGGAGCACAATTTGAGATACAGCATCCATTTTCCTACTCCAATGTATATATGAGTTATATTTTTTCTATCCAGTGGGTAATACAAATATCATCAAAAGGAAAGAAACCTTTTGAAAGCAGGTTCTCTGATATTTTGGAAGTGAGGTGTTGATCAGTTTATCAGAGCAACTCTAAACATGTACCCGCATTCTCCATCATTCAATTCATTTCAGGTTTGGTCTCCTATTCCCACTCATACACATGGTGGGAGGCTGAAAGAAGAAAACTAGAGACAAACACAGCAAACACTGCTGACAAGTGTCAGTGAATCTCTCATTAGTCACCAAACCCAGAAGGGGATGTACCTTCCTCTGAACTCCCACAGCAAATCCCCTGTGCCTCTTCTGGAACGTCATATTTTATCTTGGGTAATGATAAGAATAACAGAAATACGGAATTCTAACAGAGCAATGATAGTACTTTGTCACATATTTCCATACAGATTCCCATTACTGGATACTAAACTCCCAGATACAGCAGCTTCTTCATCTTTTAGGCTTGGCACACAGCACAGTGTCTGCCCGATCGGGGGAAGTGATTAAGATATATTAAGCAAAGATACAATAATAGCGGCTACTTATACCCATCATATGCCATGCACTGTGCTAGACACTTTACTTACATTATTCCATTTAATCCTCAGAGCAACCTAATCCCTTTTTGACAGATGAGGCAAGATATGAAGACGCATGGAAATGAAGGAAGATGCTTAAAGACTTTGCAGGTAGGTAACAGCAGAGCTGGCATTCCCACCCAGGCCTGTGTGACGTGGGACCCCTGAACTTTCAACTCTACCAACAGCCCGTCCTCTGGCCCAGCCCCCATAGGCTCAGGCCATGAGCTGTAGCGGGGGAGGTTGAAAGAAATGATCAGCCGCACTGATGGGGGAAGTGCTTGAGTGCAGACTCCATGCACTGGGCACAGCGCTGGCAGCCTCCCTGTCCGGACACTGGAGGATGGTGGTGGGAGCAGTGTCTTTCGTGGACATCTGGGTCTCAGTGGCTTTTTGGAAGCTAACGGCAAGTACCACCATAGCAGGCATGAACAGGAGGGAAGGAAAATAGTGGATGTCCTGTAGTAGCCAAGAGAAGTGCATTGAGCTCATGTGCCACATGTCGAAGGCTTTTCAGAATGAATTGGAGCCAAAGCTTGGATAGAATGGGAGGAGCTAGGCCCAGAGAAATAATTTGGGGATGATTATTTTAATTCTATTATTACCATATGGGGAGCTAGGAAATGTGAGTGACGTTTTGAGCCAATATTTATATAGTACATATTTTACCTCCCATATTCCCATACCCCCACAGATTACAATCTCCTTGAAAATAATATCCATGCCTAATATATAGGTACGTCAGCCGTGGTTCTTAGCACATTGCCCTGTAATTTACTCTGTGTCTCCCGAAACAACCATCCTAAAGGTAGCTAATGTAAGAAAAGTCACACCTTGGAAGTTGTCCCAGTGGACTACCAGATCGCTTCTCCCGGAATCTAGGAAAAACAGCGCTGGTGGTAAGGGCTTCTCTAACTCCCGGACAAGTTACAGAGAGTATTCTGATTGACAAGGCCCTGGGTCTGGAGTGCAGGAGCATACGTGGGGTCACCAGAGTTTGGGCTCACTGGCTTCTACTCAATTCCTTGATTTTAATTTTATACTCAGGAAGAAGACCACTGATCTTTATTCAGTTTGTAAAAACTGGATCTCCTACTTGGAAGGGAACATAGCTATAGCAAATGACATGAATCCCTTGGACTTTTCACTGTAAATTAACAATGTTCTTGCTTATCAGTCTCATAGGACTGATAAAGAGGACTAATAGCATTTATGAACTTGTAAAAGCTGATGTGTTGATCCTGATCTCCAACCTCACCAACTGTTAGGACTATTCTAAAGCCTTAAAAAGACCAGCGCACAGGAAGTACTAATTATGTATCATCTTTACTGTAATATTTCTTACACTTAAAAAAATATTTTTAAAGAGAGAATGATACCAAAAACATGCTACTTGTCCTAAATGACTGCTTTGGATTATTTCTCTATACAGTTTGTCTCACATCAATGTGAGGAATTGGAGATGCAAAGAAGATTGCTATTAACTAAAAAACCTTTATGGAATAAAAAATATTAATTTTTGTGTAAAATAATCACGTGTTTGGAAAACTTACAAATTTTGGGGGCACTGGGTGGCTCAATCAGTTAAGCCTTTGGCTCAGGACACGATCCCGGGGTCCTGGGATCGAGCCCTGCGCCGGGGCTCCCTGCTCAGCAGGAAGTCTGTTTCTCCCTCTCCCTCTGTCCCTCCACCCCGCTCGTGCTCTCTCTCTCACTCACTCTCTCTCTCTCTCTCAAATAAATAAATAAAATCTTCAAAAAAAAAAAGCTACAAATTTTTCCTAGAAAAAAAATTCTATGAAGTTGTGACTGTATTAAATTGGCCTTCCCAGTCACCAAGTGACTTTTATTGTTTAGTATTAACAAAACTACTTCCCAAGTGCTGAATGGCACAGAGTTTAACTCCAGTGATGTTACCACTTAGATTATAAGTATCTGCTCATACAAGAAAATAAATCTCAGTTATTGCTCAGCGATTTGGTTTTTCTAAATATCCCTTTCAGCTGTTACAGATGGCTGAACCCCTGCACCCTCCTTTGGAATCTTAGAAAGGCTTTGTTCTTTGTGACTATCATAACCTTATGACCTGAAGGCACAGGGGTCTGTCAGCTCTTATCCTGACTACACAATGCTCAGGCTTCTACATTTTCTGCTACTGAGTGAGGCTCAACACGAGAAGTGATTATTATAGGGACCTGATCTAGACTTCACAAATGACAAGTCTTTGGCAGCTGCTAAGGCTAAGGCATCTTTGGCGAAACAATCTTGCTGGGAAGTCACTCCTCCCTCTGTCCCCCCAAACACCCCAGGCTGGAAGGAGTCATCCCTGGCAGCTGTCCCTAAAAGGAGAGTGAGGCCAGGCTGACGGCAGCTGTTACAAAGATACCGAACAGAGATTCCAGGAGGAAGGCTGGGTCCAAGTAAGAGTGCTTTTATGAAAATACATGGTAAGGTCCTGGGGTCAGCGCTGCAGTGGGATGTACTTAGAGCTATAGCTGAGGGTCATTTTACTTCTCACTAGGTGGGTCATGCTATAAGGTAGCTCTGCTCTCCTGACAGAAGAAGGAAAGGCACACTTGCAGTGAAGACAAGGCTTTCCAAAGATGACACAGACATAACTGTTATTGGTATTGTCCAAGGTTCTCCCGCTTTCCTTTGACAAAACCTAAGACTGTGTGCACATCTCAGTGATGTCCTGGTTGGATGTCATGTCTTAGCTGATGTGGAATTTAGGTGTTCTGAGACAGCTTTATCTATCTTTCAGAGTGTGGAATTTGCCAGTCTTCCAGACAGTACCACATAATGGTTAAAAGCTTGAAACTGAGATTCAGATAAACATGGTTTGAGTCCTGGTTCTACATCACACCAGCTGTATGACCCAGGGCAAGTTATTCAATTTCTTTGTACTTTAGGGTATGCACAATGTGAAATACACATAAAAATGGGGGTTCCTTCACAGTGTTGTTGTGAGAATTAAATGAGACGATGCAGGCACAGGGCCTAGGCCAACATGCTTGCAATAAATGTTCATTATTATGAATTTACTAAAAACAGGGTTGTTAAATTTGTCCTCCATGAGAAGGCTTTTTTTTTTTTAAGAGAGGGCGGGAGGGAGAGAGAGAGAAAGAGGTGGGAAGAGGGGCAGAGGGAGAGAGAGAATCTTAAGCAGACTCTAAGCCCAGCACAGAGCCTGACACAGGGCTCAATGTCATGACCCTGAGATCATGACCTGAGCCAAAATCAAGAGTCGGGTGCTTAACTGACTGAGCCACCACAGGTACCCTGAAAGGCTTTGAAAGAAGTAGGGTTTTGTTTTGAGGGATTGGTTCTTTCAAGGAACGAAGCTCTGATGACTTTTTATCATTGTTCGTTCCATGAACTCTGGTGCCACAAAGTTCAGAGTGTCTCTCATTTTTCAGATCTTCCTCAATTTCTTCCATCATTTAGTACTTTCAGCAGATGAGTCCCATATTTCATTTTTTTGGCAGTTGTGAATGCTATTATATCTTTAATTTGATGTCACGTGTTCATTCCTCCTATATAACAATGCAACTGATTTTTGTTATGCTTACTTTGTATCCTGTGACCTTGCTATACTATAAGTTCTAGGAGTTTTTTTCTTGATTCCTTGGAATTTCCTCTGTAGACAATCATGTTATCTGCAAATAGGGAGTTTTAGTTTTCCCCTTCTGATCTTTATGCCTTTTATTTCCTTTTCTTGCTTTTTTTTGATCTGGCTAGCACTTTCAGCACCACGTTGAGTAAGAGTGGTGAAAGCAGACATCCTTGCCTTTTTCCCAGGTTTAGGGGGAAAGCATTCAGTCTTTTACCATTAAGTATAATGTTAGCTATTCTTTATGAAGTTGTTAGATGCTTTTTATCAAATTTAGAAACCTCCCCTCTATTCCTATTTTTCTGAGAGTTTTTTAAAAAATATCTATTCAAGATGTTGAATCTATTCAAGGTGTTGAGCTGTCATAATTTTCCATGTTGTTTGACAAAATCATGGGATTTTTTTCTTCTTTTTTTGTGATTTTCCTTCTTTAGCCTATTAATATGGTGAATGATGTTGATTTTCAATTATCAAAATAGGCTTTCCCTATGATGATCCCACTTGGTCATGATATATAATTCTTTGTATATGTTACTGAATTCTATTTTTTAATATTTTATGGATTTTTGCATCTATATTCATGAGAGGTATTGGTTTATATTTCTGTGTCTTTGTTTGGTTTTGGTGTCAGGGTATTAACTTCAGAAATGAACTGTATGGTGTTCCCTTCTCTTCCATTTTTGCAAAAAACATTTTGCAGAATTGGTATTAATTCTTTAAATGTTAGGTAGAATTCTCCAGTGAAATCAGGACCTGGATACTTCTTTTGGGAGAGTTTTAAAATCCAATTTTCTTTCTTCTAAGATTTTTAAATTTATTTGTCAAAGAGAGAGAAAGCACCACAAGCAGGGGGAGTGGCAGGCAGAGGGAGAAGCAGGCTCCCCGCTGAGCAGGGAGCCTGATGTAGGACTCGATCCCAGGACCCTGGGATCATGACCCGAGCCGAAGGCAGATGCTTAATAACTGAGCCACCCAGGCGTCCCTAAAATCCAATATTTTAAGTAGTTACGGGGCTATGCAAATGATCCACGTTATATTGGGTAAATTGTGGTAATTTGTGTTTTATGATTAATTGATCCATCTCACCTAAGTTGTCAAATTTATGTGTGTAGAGCTATTCACAATATTCCTTTATTATCCAGAAGATGTGTGAAAGGTCTCTAGTAACATCCCATTTCATTCCTGATACTGGGAATTTGTGTCTTCTCTCATGCATGCTCTCTCTCCCTCTCTCTTTTTCTCTCTCTCTTTGGGTCAGTCTCAGTAGAGGTTTGTCAATTTATTAATCTTTTCAGAAGAACCAGATTTTTAAAAATTGATTTTCTCCATTATTTTTCTGTTTTCAATTTTATTTATTTCTGCTCCCATCTCTATTATTTCCTGTTTCTCCTTATTTGGACTTTATTTTGTTCTTCTTTTTCTAGACTGAGGCGTGGAAACTTAGATTAACTTGAGACTTTTCCTCTTTTCTACTGTAAGCATTTAGAGCTATAAATTTTCATCTGTGCTAATCTAACTGTATCCCCAAATTTTGATTTGTTGCATTTTTCTTTTCATTCAATTCAATGTATTTTTTTGGAATTCCCTTGAGATGATTTTCTTTGACCCATGGATTATTTAGAAGTCTGTTATCTGATTACCAAGCACTGGAGATTTTTCCTGGTATGTTTCTGCTACCGATTTCTAGCTTTATTCCATTGGGGTAGGAGAACACACTCTATATGATTTAAATTTGTTTACATTTGTTGAGGTTTGTTCAATGGTTCAGGATATCTTGGTGAATGTTCCATGGGCACTTAAAAATATTCATTCTGCTTTTATTAGGTAGAGTGTTGTATAAATGTCAGTTAGATCCTCTTGGTTGATAGTATTATTGAGCTTTTCTATATGATTGATGATTTTCTGTCTAGTTGTTCTATCAATTACTGAGAGACAAGCGCTAGAGTCTCTATAATTGTGGATTTCTCTTTTCAGTTCAATTGGTTTTGGTTTCACATAAATTATAGTTCTGTTGTTTGGTGCCCATACATTTAGGACACTCTCCTTCAATGGGTTCCAATCTTTACTGGGCTGCCTTCCCAGCATCTTCTCCTTGGGCTCCAAATTATACTACCCTCCTGCCCCATTCAGGCCTGCCCAATGGGTTTTTAACTGAATAGGAAGGAAGGAAAGAAAGAAGGTGGGGCGCCTGGGTGGCTCAGTTGGTTAAGCGACTGCCTTCAGCTCAGGTCATGATCCTGGAGTCCCGGGATCGAGTCCCACATCGGGCTCCCTGCTCAGCAGGGAGTCTGCCTCTCTCTCTCTGACCCTCCCCCCTCTCATGCTCTCTATCTCATTCTCTCTCTCAAGTAAATAAATAAAATCTTAAAAAAAAAAAAAAAGAAAGAAGGAAGGAAAAAAAGGGGGAGGGAAGAAAGGCCAGATTAAATTTTTTAGGATTTTAAAATATATTCTCTTTAAGAAATCTTCCTTTCTCCTACATCATTGAGCCTTAGAAGCTCCCATACCAAGAGCAATAATTCCCCTTCTTTGAGGCCCCTAGTGCTCACTATCCATCTGGAAGAACTTACAGAAAATGTGTGTATGTGTGTGGGGGGTGAGTGTATCTAATTTTAATTTGGTGGATGTCTTGGTATCAGTTTGACACATTAGTATAGCTTTTCAGATCTTGAGGAACAAAAAAATGGAGGGGATATTGCAATAAAACGAGTTGGTGCTGGGAAGTAATCAAATCTAAAGAAAAGGCCAAACCCCAGAAAAGTAAATTTTCATTTCTTCTCTCACCTGTGTCTCTTCTATAAAATACCTTCCTAACAGGACAGTCACCATAATAGTATAAACTAGTATTTAAGTTTTAACACTAAGTCAGGCTTAATCATTCATAAGTGTATTTCATTTGTTCAACAATTTGGGTACCTGAGAAGTGCCTGGCATTACTAGAACCTCTGTCTTATAAAGTTGGTATTTAAATCCACATATATGTAAAGGATAATAGTTTATTCTTCCTTCGAGCTTGGCATTAGTCTTTCCTAAAACAATGTTTCTAAGTGTGTGACTTTGTATTGAACCGATGAGTCACGGGGTATAATCGCACACTAGCTTTATTCTGCTTTTCCCAATACCGGGTCTAATCTCTGGTAGGAGGCTACTTCTTTTCCTGCCACCTCGGATAAAATCTCCAGCTAATAATAAAAAGTTCTCTGGGCACTTCAGTTACAAGTATAACTTCTTATCAGTAAGTAGTACGTCTACTCCAGCGCAGTAATCACAAACTCTGAATGCTGTTTAACGTTGAAACTTCTCTCTGCCTCCCACAACGCCTGCAGTGGGGAAGGAAGGAGACAGGGCTGACTTCTCTGTCCCCAGCCTAGGGCTTCTCCTCCTCCTTTCTCCTCACTGTCTGCCTCTGCCTCTTCCAGGCCTGGGAGAGCCAGGAAGAGAGGACACAGAAGGGGACATGGACAATGGTCTGACTGGCACCCTTCTAGCAATGACCTTCTCTGTCTATCTGGGATGCTTAGGGAGGTTCTGAGCAACCCCCCCAACACCGGGACCTCTCACCTACAGTTCCGTCTCCCTCTGTGAATGCACCTCTCTGCTAGTAGCTCACATTCTCTCCCCGCTCCGCAGCCCCCCTCCCGGCGCCGCCCCAAGCATCCTGGGTCTCCTCACTCTTGAATAGGACGCAGGAGAAGTCCAGGCCAGCTGTGGCCCTTGGCTCACATTTGGACATTGGGAAATGTATACTTTTAACCCATCACTGGTGGGGATGGAGTATTTCTCAAACGCAGACCTCTTTTTATTTAATTTCTGGCAAGCAAGCTCTGGTCAGAGCTATATTTCTTTAGATTAATCATATGCCAGTTCACCTGGCCCCTAAATTGCATGGGACACGTATCAGGTAGCCGAAAAATCTCCTTGGAGCTTCTGTCACTGGACTTGGGGTCAGGAGGAATCATCCTTATAACCTGCTATGGTGGGAGGGGAGTGGTAGTGGGATTGATAGCTGAGCTGTGCCCAAAGAAATTTGCCCTCAGATCTCCAAGTTCTTAAATGGGTAAGGGGGCCGTGGGTTGAAACGTTAGTATTCCACTTTGAAACGTGAAGGCATTGGCCCCCACTGTCCTGGGGCTGTCAACAAATGTCAAACTGAAATTGTTTACTTTAATACGCCCCGCTGAATGATTCCTTCATCAGTTGCCAGATTCATTCACAGGAAAGACAAAAAAAAAAAAACCTTGCGGCTATATTACGAAGAAATAAATGAAAACACTTTGTCATAAAATATTGTCTATTCCACTCTTCTGAACATAGATTCATGTCACATGCTGATTTAAATTTTGTGGCCTATATTTATATTCCTAGCCTAGCAGGCTGCCAGTGAAATCAAAAGATCTGTGCCCACCCCTCTACTCCCTTCCTTACTGAGAGTTCCCTGTAAGATTTTATGTTTCTCTTCAACTAAATTAGAAGAAAAAACAAGACCAGCATTGTTAAGATTTCGTCTGCCCATCGGAAGTCTGCCTGCTGGGAGGTCATATACACCTCCAGGTCCATCTCTGAGAAGCACCTCTGGGGACAGAAAAAAAAGTCATCAGAGACTTGTTTGGGGCTAGGGTTCAAGTCTGCTAGTTTTTCATCTTCTCATATTCAGATAACTGCTTAGAAACCCTACTCTTTTTAACTCTTTTTCTATACCCTGCTTTCTTAGTCTTGAGAAGCTTAATTAGACCTTGCCAATTTAAGTACATATTCTACAGAGCCACATGATAATGGTTTTCTAAGGTCCTGTGATAAACACAAGAAACAACTCAAAACACTGAGTAGTTTATTTGAAAGCAGCATAATTTCAGTGTTCAGTTGCCCAGATATAGTTATCTCCAGAGAATCCTAGAAACTCCTAGGATAGACAAGCAGGGGCATCTGTCACCCCTATGGACTCTCACAGTTGAGTTCAAGTTAGCTCATAACAGAGAAAGGAGGAGAAGGTCCGAGGGAAGCAGCCAAATTCCAAGTAATTTGGCATGGTATAATCTCGGACTGAATTTAATCACAGGCCTAGAGTTTTCAAACAATCTTTCTAAATTTCTACAGGCAATTTACGTAATTACATTGGCACATACATTTTTCCATTTCAATAAAAAGCCACAAAGATCTTTATGTTCACAGACAAATCTTTAATATTGTAAGAGAAAAAGAGCACACCAATATTAACTCACAAATTCCAAATAGGGGCATGATTCTGTGATTTTCCCCTTCAGAGCCAGTAAGAATGCATTCCAGATAGAGGAAAGGGGACACATAGGGCTCTCCTTCGCCAACTCCCTTCCTCCACTCAGACATAAGTTTAATTCAGACACGAAATGCTTTATTAGTCAAGTCTCTTCCATTCTGCTTTGATATTTTGAGCCCAATTGAATATGACTTATCACAGCTCTCAGCATATATTTGTGAGGAAATTTTTGCTTGCACCCATAGTACATACGATTTTGATCACGACCAGCTAAGAACACTGGCCTAAGTAGGCAAACTTGGCAGAATCCTGGACCCTGGCTATTCTATCAAGGCTAAGGAGTTCATACTACTTTCTGGAAGTTGTTTGCTCATGGAATGAATTCAATATAAATTTATATAAGGAAGTAGAGTGAAAACAACTAAAATAATTTCTGTTCCTTTTTGATTATAGCAAAATAGACTGAACACAAAGCATAGTTTATAAATTCTAAGCTTAAGATCACAGACAGGAGCCACAGACCATGAATGCCAAGTAAACCCATACCAAGTTAAATGTCAGAGTCAAATAAAATCTGCATCAAAATTAATGATACGTATTTAATGATATGCATAATCACAGTAATTGCTCAACTAGATGGGAAGAGAGGCAAAAGACAAATTTTACCAGCCTTACAAATCAGCTGGCTCTGAAGACCACCTATCCTCCTCAATTCCACACCAACTCCCAAAGGACAAAGGCCCTGGTGTTGCAGGGAAGGCTCAGAGGCTACAAATACTCACTTACTCCATTCCTTCCACAGGCCAGAAACAGGCTAGGGAATGTGACATAAAGAAATGACTCCCTGCATAATTCCTGCTTGGAGGCTCCAGGAAGCCATTCAGAGCTACTAGAAACAGGTCTTTCATTGGTATAATTCCAGCAGAGTCAGGACCAGTCTGTTAAAAGGATGATCCCCCAGGAGGACAGGGGTGTTTGTGTGGTAAGATGAGGGAGCAGACTGGCATGGCAGCAGTGAGTCTGAGAAATGCACCTCCTAATGCATACCGGCTAATTAGTTTGCTTTCCGAAAGCCTAGCACCCAAAGAATGGGAGTTTTAAGGAATATGAGGGTATTGTGGTACGAGAAAGAGAGAAAGGGAGTATAAGTTAGAAAAGGTGTTCCTCAAAACCCAACTTCTATCAAGAACAAGCCCTATTCTCATCACAAGGAAAAAAAACACTTTTCTTTTTTTTCTTAAGATTTTATTTATTTATTTGAGGGGAGGTTAGGGGCAGAAGGAGAGAGAGAGAGAGAGAGAGAGAGAATCCCAAGCAGATTCCGTGCTGAGCGTGGAGCATGACACAGGGCTCAATCTCACGACACTGAGATCACAGCTTGAGCCAAAATAAAGAGTTGGATGCTTAACTGACTGAGCCACCCAGTCGCCCCTTTTTCTTTTCTTATTTTTTTTGCATGTGTCCACATGAGGTAGTGGATGTTCACTAAACTTACTGTGGTAATCATTTAACAATGTATGTAAGTCAAGTCATTATGCTGTACACCTTTTTTTTCAAGGTTTTTTTTTTTAAGATTTATTTATTTTGGAGAGAGAAAGAGTGTGAGTGGGGGGAGGTCAGAGGGAGAGGGAGAGAGAGAATCTCTAGTAGATTCCCCGCTGAGAATGGAGTCTGATGCAGGATTCCATCTCAAGACCCGAGACCATGACCTGAGTGGAAACCAAGAGGTTGGATGCTCAACTGGCTGAGCCACCCAGGGGCCTCCGTTTTGCTGTACAGCTTAACTTTGTATGTTGTATGTCAAGTATATTTCAATATAACTGAAAGAAAAAAAATAACTAAATGGCATTTCTGGCATGTGATAAACATGTAGTAAATGCCAATCGGGGAGGTCTCAGCCACTCCCAAATCTATTTGCAGCTCTGTGAGCCAGCGGTAAGGCTAAGATGGCTGCAGTGGTCTGGCCCTATGAGGCTAGTCCTAGGGGAGAGCCCAGGATGCTATTTTGCTTTGAGTGGGACGGGGCAGGACAAGAATGTTGGTATCTCTGCTTAGCTGAACCACACCCAAGAGGAATCTTAGGATGTATTCCAAAATGGACATATACAGAACTTTCCATTCAGGGTAATGAGGAGTATTTTCATCCCATCTGTGTTATAAACCCACTCAGGTCCTTTCCTGAGGGCAAACGATGACATTTCTACCAATTTATATTGATAATCTGGCTTTTTCAACTGACACTATAAATTAAGATCAATGGATACCCCCCTACCTACTTTCAAATGTCTTAAAATTGCCAAGAATAATCATCTGTTTGTAAATCACAGGGCAAGTTTTGATACAAAGAGGTAATTTCATTATCAGACAGAACTTCGAAAACCTTCTTGTGGACAGAAAACCTTTTCATTGGATAACAGAAATAATGGCCCTGAAATGGCTTTCCTGAAAAATGAAAATAATACGCAATATATTATTTACAGAGAAAGAAAATATCACAGGATAATCATTCTCAGAGTTACTTATGCTATGGGATTAAAGATAACTCCTCAAAAGTACTTTAAAATAGCAAAGTTATTAAGATTATAATAACTCTGTAATAAAAGTTCATATGTCCAATTATGACATGTGGTTTTCATAGAGAAAACCAATTAAAGACAGCTGTGTCTTAAGTACATTTTGGAATGCAGGCTCATAATGGGTCGTAAAAATAGTAAGCCTTCACACTGCCACTGATTCCTAAACATACACACATGCACACACACACTTTGTGAGGAGCCTTTCTTATGTGGGACCTAAACACAGAGTCCTATCTGGTGATAGGTCGAGATCAACTTCCACAGCAATGCTGGTGTTAGAAGGCAGAGGGATATTGTCTTCTATCTTAACCAGTTCCTACCAAGCTTTTGCTCCATGCCGAACGGCCTTGGGGGGGGGCAGGGGTGGAGCTTTGCCCTGCACTGGAAGGCAGCATGGTGTGGTAAACATTTCTTGTTTTTTAAATCAGGAATCCCGATTTGTGAGCCTGCTTCTTCCACTGACCAGAGCTGCATCTTTGGTACAAACCAGTTACTGCCCTGTGGTTTGGTTTGCTCCTCTACAAGATAAGGGACTGCCCCTTGGCTACAGGTGGTTCTCCATGGAAGTCCATCTTATAGAAGGCTATGGAATCACTGGCTTTCTACATCTTCCTATGGAACTGGGTGGTTTTGAAATATGTCTACAAATTCTTTGACACCCTTCCCTTTGAAAGATGGAGTCTACTTTTCCACTCTGGAGTGACCCTGTGGGACCTTCAAGGCTAGATCATTAAGAGCGATACTGTCTTTCTCTCACTCATTCTCCTTCTGGCTCTCTACCACTCTGTCCCGGAGCAGAATGCTTTTGGATCCCTGAGCCACCCTGTAAGATATCCAACCACTCTGAAACCACCATGCTAGAGAAAACCAGATAAAGAAGCCCCAAAGAAGCTATTGAAATCTTACAACCCAGGGGCGCCTGAGTGGCTCAGTCATTAAGCATCTGCCTTCGGCTCAGGTCATGATCCCAGGGTCCTGGGATCAAGTCCCACATTGGGCTCCCTGCTCCGCGGGAAGCCTGCTGCTCCCTCTCCCACTCCCCCTGCTTGTGTTCCCTCTCTTGCTGTCTCTCTCTCTGTCAAATAAATAAATAAATAAAATCTTAAAAAAAAATAATAAATCTTACAACCCAGGTAACTGACATATGAGTAAAGAAGACTTTGAGATTATGCCAGCCCCAGACATTGACTGTACTCTCAGAGGATACCTTTAACTGGAACCACTAAGCTCAGCCCTTCCTGAATTCCTGATCCACAGAAACAGTAAGAGATATTAAATAATGACTGTTGTTTTGAGCCACTAATTGTTGGGGTGATTTGTTATGCAGCCACAGTAACTGGAAGAGAAACTCTGATGGAATCAAAATAAGAGGGAAAAAAAATGCCACCCCAAGGTCAAACAAGGAAATCTTCAGCATCCACAAGAAGCTCAGGAAAAAAGACTTAGAAGTCTTCAAGAATGATGAAGGTAGGTACAATTCACTAATAAATGCCACACACAGCAACACCAGAATCATCAGCTCTTTATTTCCAATCACCTCTTCATTTTCAAATGTCTGTGAACGTTTTTCCACATTCACAGTTAAGAGAAATATAGTAAGAATGACCCTAAGTGGGGGCGCCTGGGTGGCTCAGTTGGTTAGGGTATCCAACTCTTGGTTTCAGCTCAGATCATGGTCTTAGGGTTGTGGAATTGAGCCCCTTGTTGGACTCTGTGCTCAGCGAGTGGTCTGTTTGAAGATTCTCTCCCTCTGCCCCTCTCCCCACTTGCGTGATGCTTAGGAGATGATAAACAGTGACCTACAGGCAGGATTTAACCACAAACCCATGTTTTTTCTTCCTGACCTACTCAGTGTTTTCAAAATAGGAAATTTCACATAAAAAGTCTAGATTTCTAGTTTCTCTTGAAGCACTGGACTTCAATCCTGAGTATGAATTACCACCTGATCTCCATCACTAGAGCTGACAAGCTGTTTCTCCCTTTAGACATAGCATGTCCTACTTGCCACAATCCCCCCACTCCCTATTGCTCTAGACCTGGGCTCACTTCACTTGTTCACTTTACATTTCTGTCCCCATGATCGTTGAAGTTCATCTCTGGTGACCTACACCAATAGAAGGGCTTCTGACCTCAAACCTCCAGATGATTTTTGGTAACTATAGGTTTGAAATTTTTGGTGGTTTGGAAATTCCAATAAATTTTGCTGTTCTATCACTCAGCATCAGGTAAATACAAATCAAAACCTCAGTGAGATACCACCAGTCAGAATGGCTAAAATCAACAAGTCAGGAAATGACAGATGTTGGCTGGGATGCAGAGAAAGGGGAACCCTCCCACACTGTTGGTGGGAATGCAAGCTGGTGCAGCCACTCTGGAAAACAGTATGGAGGTTCCTCAAAAAGTTGAAAATAGAGCTATCCTACGACCCAGCAATTGCACTACTGGGTATTTACCCCAAAGATACAAATGCAGTGATCTGAAGGGGTATGTGCACCCCGATGTTTATAGCAGCAATGTCCACAATAGCCAAACTATGGAAAGAGCCAAGATGTCCATCAACAGATGAATGGATAAAGAAGATGTGGTGTATATATACACACAATGGAATATTATGCAGCCATCAAAAAACCCAAAATCTTGCCATTTGCAACGATGTGGATGGAACTAGAGGGTATTATGGTAAGCGAAATAAGTCAATCAGAGAAAGACAAGTATCATATGATCTCACTAATATGAGGAATTTGAGAAACAAGACAGAGGATCATAGGGGAAGGGAGGAAAAAATGAAACAAGATGAAACCAGAGAGGGAGACAAACCATAAGAGACTCTAAATCTCAGGAAACAAACTGAGGGTTGCTGGAGTGGAGGGGGAGGTGGGAGGGATGGGGAGACTGGGTGATGGATATTGGGGAGGGTACGTGCTATGCTGAGCACTATGAATTGTGTAAGACTGATGAATCACAGACCTGTACCCCTGAAACAAATAATACATTATAGGTTAAAAAAAAAAAAAGAAGATAGTAGGAAGGGAAAAATGAAGGGAGGGAAATCGGAGGGGGAGACGAACCATGAGAGACCATGGACTCTGAGAAACAAACTGAGGGTTCTAGAGGGGAGGGAGGTGGGGGGATGGGTTAGCCTGGTGATGGGTATTAAAGAGGGCATGTATTGAATGGAGCACTGGGTGTTACACGCAAACAATGAATCATGGAACACTGCATCAAAAACCAATGATGTAATGTATGGTGACTAACATAACATAATAAAAAAAAAGAGAGAGAGAGAGAAAAATTCTGCTGATGTGCCCTTGCCAGTTTCTTTGCCTAAACTACAAATGTGGGACCATGACAAACTTATCCCTAACGGTTATGTAAGTCCTCTTACAACACTGTTATTGAATATTAGGGTGATCAGTGTGACTTCGAAAAATATACTGAGCTTATTTGATACATCCAAATTCTCTTTAAAATACAAACTGTCCGTACAGCAGTCAAACATTCCTAGTCCAAGTTAATATGGAAACGAAGCAACTGCCAGTCAGCTGTGAGATTAGGATGGACAGAAATGGAACAAGGTCTACATATTGTGAAGTAAAACAACTTAATTACTTACCACAGAGTATCTTCAAGGCAATTTCTAGTGAGGACTTAATTAGGCAATGAGAGCATTTGTGAGAGATTAAGACCAGCATTTGCAGGGTTCGTGTGTGTGTGTGTGTGTGTGTGTGTGTGTTAGAGAAAATAAAACAAGACAGAACAACTCACCAATTCCAGACATTGTCTGTGGCCATAGGCAGCAGCATAATGTATGCTATTGTAGCCTTCCTTGTCCCGGATAGATGGATTTGCATCATTTTGAAGCAGAAACTCTAGACATCTGTAAGTATAAAAATGAGGTGTTATTTTAGAAAACATCTCTAGACCAAAAGCAATAACTAATGCATTTTCCTATTATGAATGTTCCACAAAGCACTTTGTGAATTTAAGTGTTTCTTTAAAAATCCTATGGCAATGACGGTTTATGTACTGAAGTTTTACATGTGTGTGTGTTTCCATCTTTATTTCAGCTTAAAATAGCCATTCTAGAATTCAGGAAAGGTTTTAGGGACAAGAGGGTGGTTAGGTTTATTGAGAGGGGGGAAAAGAAATTATCCATGACTATCCCCTCCTCACTGAGTTGTTTTAATGTCATGATCAATATTGCATATTTGTCCACACACGGGTTCATGTCTGGACTCTGTTCTGTTACAATAATCCATTTGTCTCTTCCTGCATTGATAACAGAATGTTTTGGGTTTTCTTTTTATAGTTGATGTACAATGTTTTATTAGTTTCAGGTGTACAACACAGTGATTTCACAATTCTATACATGATGCGATGCTCACCACTGTAAATGTAGTCACCTTCTGGCACCACACAATGTTATTACAATATTATTGACAGTATTCCCTGTGCTGTACTTTTCATCTCCATGACTTATGTATCTTACAGCTGGAAATGTGGACGCCTAATGCCCTTCACCAATTTCGCCCATCCCTCCACCCCCCCCCCCCCCCCCCAACCCCCGTTTTTTTTCTGTACTTTGGGGTCTCGGTCTGGTTTTGTTCGCTCCTTTGTTTTGTTTTTTAGATTCCACATATAAGTGAAATCTTATGATATTTATCTTTCTCTGTCTGACCCATTTCAATTAGCATAATAAAGAATAATTAAGGTTTTTTTCCTTTTTACCTTATTTTTTGGGGGGTTCCTTTTTTTTATTTTAAGTTCAATTAATTAACAATATAGTGTATTATTAGTTTCAGAGGTAGAGTTCAGTGATTCATCTTGTTATGTTAGTCACCATACAGTACTTCAATATTTTTTGACATGGTGTTCCATGATTCATTATTTGTGTATAACACCCAGTGCACAGAACCTGTCTGTCATCAAGATTACTGAATAGGGGCACCTGAATAGGTGGCTCAGCAGGTTAAGCAGAGTTAAACTTCTGCCTTTGGCTCAGGTCATGATCCCAGGGTCCTGGGATCAAACCCCGCATCGGGCTCCCTGCTCGGTGGGAAGCCTGCTTCTCCCTCTCCTCCCTGCTTGTGCTCTGTGTCGCTATCTCTGTCTCTCTCTCTCAAATAAAGAAATAAAACCTTAAAAAAAATTACTGAATAATGAGTTTTAGAGCTCCACATTCAAAAAATGAAGTCTCAAATTTAACAAAGAAGTGGTCAGTCCATTGTAACAAGGAGGGGGTGTACTTTTAGCTTTGCTATTGGAGACTCTACCGTCAATCAAAAGGTTGGAAAATGAAAGCTAGAAAGAATAAGAAAATAACAACAAGAAAAGAACTTAAGAATAATAAAAAGATTAAAGGAATGGGCAAATATTTAAAACATATAACGTATTAATTCCGTAACCACATTTGAACATAGAGGCTTAAATTGCATCATTGTGTATAGACTAGAATAAAATAATAAATAATAAGCTTAGAAAGCCTCTTCTGACAGAGTTGTAATTTTTCTGGAAAAGCCACAATCTTTACAGTAGGTTGGAGGAAGGAGCTCCACGTTTGCTGAAATGCCTCCAACTCCAGGACACGGGTGTCCAGGGATGTATGGAGTTCTCTCCCAGGCCTCTTACAAGTGGTACAACCCTGCTGGCCAAAGAGGGAATAACTAGGCGGGAGCACCACTCCATAATCTTCGTTTTCTATCTGTGGCAGTGGGACAAACATGTCCTTTATAAGGTCAAGCAGATTCAATTTCATACTCAAATCAAAATTCTCAAATACTCAAATCATATTTAAAATATACAATAGATGTGTGTACATTAAATAAGATCTTCCAAGGGGAAGTTTCTATAGTTTAGTCAAACACTTTATTTTTGGTTTTGTTTTTATTTATTTTTTATTTAAGTTTTTATTTTAATTCCAGTTAGTTAACATGCAGTGTAATATTAGTTTCAGTGTGCAATATAGTGATTCAACACTTCCATACACCATCCTGTGACTCAAACACTTTAAAATGACACTCACCTATCTTTTGGCATAAGGCAAAAGGAGTAAATAAATCACACATAAACATAGTTAAAACACGTTTTAATTTCTAGAAAAACTGATGAAAGACATTAATTTTTTAAACCAAATATCTACACGTCGCATGATTTATCCATAAAATGCTCCATAATAAATCAAACTAATATTGGAGTTCTGATATCATGCAGTCTTTGGTAACTTGCACCTTAAAAGGAAGTCTTCTTTTTTTTTTTTGGTAATTAAATGCCCATGGACAGGATCCCAGGTCTGACTCATTTTAAGCAGAACTTGGCTCCTGAAATAAAATCATTCAATAGGAATAGCATTCTAGTGGACACACAGTCCCCAGCTTCTGAAAGAATTACACTCTAAAAATCAGTTGGTGAATTTAATACGTAATTTGGAAAACACTTGGACTTGCTTCCAAAGAGTTATTTACCCCAGGATAGAGCTGAGCTATACTACCAACAGCACTCTTAGAAAAAACAACAGTACTATAGAATTTGAATATTCTCCAGATTGTTTCTAAGGGGAAAGAAATTCCAGTTTTAACTGGGGATGCTTGTCTTTTCTCCTAAGAGGCCATGGCTAGCAATTTTGGAACCTAAGCTGCAAAATCAAGACATGCACTTTAAATCAGGAATGCATTTGGATGATAGGTGCAGCCTCTGCATGAAAGCGCTCTCAGGCACTTTCGCCTGCTTGTCCTTTTTCCCTCTGCATCAGCTGTTAAGAGGACTGCTCTGGCACAGGACAAGCTGACATTTCGCTGGAGAAGGGGGCATTTGCTGAGGTGCCTTAAGATTCTACAGCCTTTGAATATCATTAAGTTTGGAATATCAGGGCAAAACCGTGGTCATTCTGCTTTACTATGTGTCCTGTCCCCAGCCCAGTGACAGCCAAAGTTACGTCCCACAGCCTGTATCAGAGCCACACTCTCTAACCCCCCTCCCTCCATGGTCTAGACATGGGAGGAGAGCCCAGTGGGCAGTGGGAAGACCCCAGAGGGGACACAAGCCTTCAGGTCACAGAAGAATTGTTTCCTCTGACAGCAGGAGAAGAGAATAAACACGCTAAGAACTGTGTGTGTGCAGATTCCTAGAGCACTCCACCCCCTAGGTCTCACAGAGCAGGACACAGAGTGTGGGCAGCACTCATTCATTTGCTCATTTATTTAAGTTACTGAACTCCCCGCAACATACTGGGCACTGCTCTGGGCAGAGCACGACCTTCGCACGGTGCCTTGTCGCACAGGGAGGACTGTCAGAGGACAAAGCACTAGAGCTTCCTGCGCATCAGCACCCCTGGGTGATGGCAGTGACTCCCGGCTCTTGTCACAGTCCGGGCTGAGTCTCTATCAAAAGCCAGAGAGAGGCCGGTGGGATGAGGCGGGGCAGGGGGCAGCTGTCGGCAGGAGCAGGGGGCTGTTTGTGAGCTGGTGTGTGTGTGGGAGAGCACCACCATTGTATTTCACACTGGATTCTCAAAACATTTATTTCTAGAACCTGCTAAATAGTTAGCCCCCAAGTCATTAAAGGAGAGCCTAAGGCCCTGGGAGGAGGCTTAATATGTCCCCTGAGGCATATGATAATATATGGCAGAGTCAAAAATGATATTTAAGACACCTACTCCTAGAAACTGCTGACCCATCACAGTGATGGTCTCAGTAAAGTTTCCAATTTTAGGAAGAGTTCCTTGTGTGAAAATAGCATAACTGAAGGATATATTAAAAGAATCATTTCTTCTTCACTAAAGGCAAGCCCATATCACTTCCTCAAGAACCCAAATAAAGCCCCCAAATAGTAAGGCTGGCCTGCGTAGCAACCCAGAAGAGCAGACAAGCATCAGTAACCACCTCTTGTGCTTTCAGCTGAGCAGAAACTTACAATGCGGCTTCCTTTTCCTTCAGCTCTCTGGCTCTTTCAAGTTCTTCTGAATTTTCATGGGCATTTCCTAAGATAGTCTTACTTCTCAGCATAAGGGAAAGAAAAAAAAATTACAATTATTTGCTTTCATGGCAAAGTTGCTAATGATTTTGATACAGCTTATATCTCAACGACTTTTCCTGCAACCCAAAAGACATAAGCACTACTGATTTTTTTCATTGAGGACGTATGTGGTTCTCTGAAAGGCCATCCAGTAAATCTGTTCTCTTCCACAGAACCCAACTGAGAACATGACTTTCCTAGAACTTCTGCCCAGGTATCAGAGAGTAAGACACCAAGTTGCCCACCCTTCCATAAATATCCTAAACTCCCCAAGTAAATAGGAGGTGATGGAGCTTAAACTTCCCTGACTCCTACCACATTCCTTGCTGCCTCCTTATCAGTTCAGCATCTCATTTATCCAGGAATGGGGTTCTAGTCACCCCTCAACTGCCAGAGCAATTCTTCATCACCTAGGATTCCTTTTTACAGCTCTTAACACATGAAGTGTACTTGTCCCCCCATTCTATTCTAAGTGAACAGCATAGAGCCTGCTACGGAGTAGATGCTCAATAAACATTTGTTGAATTAATAACTAATAAATGTCGTTTCCTCTGAGTGAGGGCAACTGGAAGGAGGTCTCCCCTAAAAAGATGTGCCTATGAGATCCTGAGTGCAGCTACATCAGACTCGCCAATATCACATAATATGAACAGTGTTTTCCAAACTGGAAATATGGATCATAATCCACTACGGAATTGTGAAATCAATTTAGTGGGTTGCAGTATTTCGTTGCCTTTTTTTTTTTTAACAAAATAGTAGAAGAAAATATCAGAATGCATCATACATACTAAAAGTAAATATGGTCTTACAAAATTTTTGCTGCCTTTTTACATATATATTTAAAACATACCTATTTGAGTGTGTATGCTGGGTCATGATGTAAAATGTATTTCTTACTGTGGGTCACTGTAAAATATGTGAAAGCCACTGCTGTATAAGAAAAGAATTTAGCCCTGACCCAGAATCAATTCCATAGCACAGCACAGCAAGTAAGTCAATAGTTCTCCAAACAGGGTCACCAAAAAGCATTCCTATGAAGGAGGCCTCGGTCCTCGAGTCTTTGAGAACAATCTCATAAGCTGTAGGCAGGCACCTCTCCCTCCTTTCCCACCTGAACTGGTTCATTTATTTCTGCTTTCTATTCCTAGGCACCTAGAATCCAAACATGTCCAGGGCATCCAACATCTCCTCCCCTTCAGCTCCTGAAAGAGCATTCATGCCCAGTTTGGAACAACAGTACCAATTCTGCACACACTGACACTGCATTTGAAGGCTATTGGGATTATACATAGATGGATACTTCTGCCATGTAACGAATTTATTAGCAAATGTAAGTCTGAGGGCAAATGAAGCATTTAAGTGGTGATGATGAAAACTGTAGGATATGACAAAATAAATTACAAGCGATTTTGGATGAACTGAAAACCTGAGCTTGACAGCCCCACTTGGCATTCAACCCAAAGACCGGAGAAGAGAAACAATGGGGCAGTGACATGTAATAATCAAACATAAAGAGAGCAGAATGGGAAAACCGGGGTTAGGGATGAGGCAATTCTAACTCCTCTGGGTCTGGATGAGAGAGATTCTTCATTCACAGCTTCAAGGAGGCAGCATGAAGAAAACTTAGCAAACCTCCCCCTCCCCAGTCATACCCCCAAAGGAAATTTGAGCAAGGCTGTTTTTACTTTCTATCCATGTCTGATGCAGCAGCATAGTGCAAAGCTGTGCGTCCCCAGTCATCTGTTTCATTAACGTTGGCCCCTGTGGTCACCAATGTCTCAATACAGTGGAAATGACAATTTGCAGCTGCATAGTGCAAAGGCGTCCTGAAAAACAGACAGCAATTTATTACTTCATTCATCTGAAAAAGACACACACCCACCCCACCCCCCCGCCGCCGCCATCATCTGCATTAGCACTGACAGCAGTATTCCTAGGAGTGGGGAAGCTCTTTAGCTCTCAGAGTGTGGAAGCCAAGGGACATGCCTTCCTTTGACTTTATAACTTGGAGCTGAGGCCACCTACCTGGGATCTATCTTTTCTTTCCATTCCTAGTGCCTACCCTGGTGTAGGTCTACACTAGCTCTTTTGGACTATTGCAATACCATCCCTATTGGCCTCCTTAGCTCTAATCAAACTTCTATCTAATTTCTAGTTGGTATGAGTGAAGAATTGGATTTTCTAAGGTCCGATACCCACATAGGACATTCTGTTCTAAAACCACTGGTCCTCTCTACTGAGAAAAGCCTTGATTCCTTAGTCTGGAATCAAAGACCTTTCTAAGCTGAGCCCAAACTACCTTCATGAAGTTTCTCTATCCCCCCTATATGAACCCATCACTGCATCCAAATGGGATCACCTGAGGTCTCCCCAGTCATGTCCACATCTCCCCTGCCTATCCCCATGTTGTTTTCTTCCCTGGAATGTCCTCTCTTGAACCACTTCTACCCATCAAAACCCCAAAGCTCCTTAAGTCCCAGAAGTTTCTTTCCCTTTTGTCTGAGATTGTGCAGCTCCTGTCTGGGTCTCTCATGGGCTCTCATCCCACATTGCCTTGACTTTAGCTCTTGGTATTGTCTCATCTTCTCCATTGAACTACAAGTCTCTTGGGGGTAGGGATACAGACTAGAGGGAAGAACAATATCCAAGGAATCAGAAGCCCTGGGTTCTAGTCCAGGCAGATCTGTAAGCTGCACCAAATCACATCCCCTCTCTGGGTCTGGGCTTCCTCGTCCTTACTTCAGTAATGACCCATGAGCAGCTGCCCCCTAACATCTAGTCTAGATCTAAAATTCCTGGAATTTTACATGTACACGTAAATTTATTACAGGTATAACTCATTTAGTTTCTCCAAGCTCAATTTCTTCATCTATTAAAAAGGATAGGAAGCATCCCCATTTATCTCATAGAGTTATTATGAAAAACCAAGTGGGTAACATAGGAAATACATGCACCTTGCCAAGAGTAAGTCACTGCAGAAACTAGCCAATAGTTAGGGAATAATAATCAAATGGAATACTAGAAATAAAATAACTTTATCTCATGAACTATTCATTAAGTTTCAAGGCCACTCTTTTATATTTTACAGTCAATGAATGGGCTTTTTTACTGGTCCACTAGAACAGTGTGATGTGTGCTCCAGTTGTGGAGTAGGGAGGGTCCCAGGGGAGCAGAGAGGAGGGGCACCCGTGCAGCGGGGGTGGGAGGGGTTATTTGATATAAATCTGGAAGGGTGAGTAGGCATTAGCCTAGGTAGGTTGGTAAGAGAAGAAATCTGTTGCAACTCCAAGAGCCAGGGTGCACGTGGAGGGGAGGGGTAGAGAGATGCTATGGGAACAAAACCGGAAGAAGGCAAGACACAACTGGCCCTTCTAACAGAAGCCGTGAGAGGAGATGCTTGTCTTGGGGCTTGTGCCTGCTTTGTTGGTGTTTCGCTACAAAAAGGGATTTCCTTCTGAGGATGGAATCTCCCCAGCTAGCTTCCCTGTTTACCATTTCACTATAACGTGATTTCCAGATGGACTGCTCCCCACCCCTGTTCCTGAGGCACTTGAAGCAGAATTCCCTGTTTACATACCTCCCACACTTGTCCTTTTTATGGAAATCTGCTCCGCTGCTCTGCAAGAGTTTTATACATTCCACATTACTAGAAAGACAGGGGAAAAAAACATCATTAAGATGGTAGAGGTCAATTGCTGGGCTATCTTCAGAAAGAGCTGTTTTTGGCAAAGTGCAGGCCAAGATGAAATGATAGCTCCAGCTTTAAATTCTGCTAACGCAAAACCAACCTGAACATCTTAGAGGAATACGGTATTGCAAGGATCTGAGGTTCCTGAAATTCCTTTTTCCAAGCTAATAAATCAATGCATCAAAGAGCTTGATGGAACATTTTCAATTCCATGACCAAGGTATTTAATGATTATTACATGGTTAAACCTTTTAGTGATGGTTTCATCGTGTATCCCAAGATTCTCCTCTAAAACCATCAAGAGTTTGGGAAACAACCCCTTACACCTATGATGATTTCATGTCACCTCTAAACAATGAGCCAGAATGGAGAAGCATTACCTTTTATCACAGGAGAATGAATTCACCGTGATAACCATTTTCAACCCAGACTCTCCATAATGGGAAATAAAACAGCTGCATTTCCCTGTCTTTGTAATACAGGTAAATAAATGTACAAAAAATAAAAGGCCGAAAATGATGTAATGGAGCATAGTGATCTTCCAAAGCTTCTTTGTCATTCGCAGAAGCAATAAATCATGTTTAGTAGAGAAAAAGGACCCACTGAAGTGAATTTTCCTATTGAAAGGCATGTCGCTAAATATTAATTGTAATAGGAGTTTCAGATATGAATCCAGAATGGTGTGTTGCCAAGGTCTGATACTTTTTTTAAATGTCAGCATAAAAAGAGAAAATCACCCATTATTGTTCTAAACTTGGAGTGCTGAGTAGTCGTCTAGGATTTATTGTTTTATTATCATTTAAATATGAAAAATGATCTCATTAATGAGGAACCCGAGCAGGGCTCCCCCTATCCCCATCCACTCTTTGTAGCCACCTTTCTCAGAGAACCCGCTGTTTCAGTCATAAAATATAAGAACTTTCTGAGACCATTATGTGTTGGTGTCGCACGCCAGTTGATATAAAAGCACCTGTCTCTTACTGAATAAAACCAAAGGATCAAAGGCAGAGGCAGATCCAGTTGTATGACTTATGAAGCTCATTTGATTTGGAGAGAGGGGTTGGGGAGAAGGAGATTCATTTAAAAAATAACATACAATTATGAATATAAAACTAAATACAAGATTTCGGAAGGGACCCATGCAAATAAGGGCCCTAAAGCTTCACAGTCAACCCACCTCTGATAAAAAGGTAATGCCTTTGATAATGTACAGATGACAAATGGAGAAGCACTGCTGTTCCCTGAGGACTAGCAAACTGATTAAGAACTAACACCTTACCCAAACAAGGTCATTCGAGAGAGGCCATGTTTGGTCAATGTCGGGTCATATATCAACAACATATTGATCGGAGCCTTACTCTCACCACTGATATGAAAAAGACTACCTGATGAAAAATGCTCTTTACAACTTGAAACAAAAAGGCAAGGATTAAATCGCTTCTTGCCTATGCCTTGGGTTTTCTTGACCTTCAGTCCCCTTTAACCATTTACGTACTTAAAAATCGGTTTTGAAATAAGGACAAAAATAGCTGTAAATAAACATGAACTAACTCAATCTTGGATTCCCTTGATCATCCTCCACCTACCAGCGACAAAAAAGGAAAAACTTAGGAACAAATCTCAAATTATTTTCTTTTGGTAGAGTGCATATCAAGTAGATACATATTCTATAGGCTGAAGACCTACAATTAAAAAAAAAGGGAAAGAGAGAAGAGAAAACAAAGAAAACTATTTTCTCTATGAGATGGGCTAAAAATTTTTCTTAGGAAGAACAAACATACAATTAATATGGAAATGCAAAAGTGTTATTTGGTATTGGCAGAAATGATTCTTACCCATCTTACTAAGGAAATTGCTTTTGATTCACAGACAACTTAAGCCAAGTAAGAGAAATTAGGAGTTAAGTCATGAAACAAGAACTGAAATTGCAAACTACTCACCCTCCTGCAGCAGCAGCATGAAGGCACGTTCTTCCAAATTTATCTGGGGTGTCTATTTCAAAGCCTGCAGACAGCACGTGCTCATTACTAAACAAGGATACTATGCTATACTTTTGTCCTAGTTAAACCACAAGAAACATTGCAGAGACAGAAAAATCAGTTAGTAGAAAAACCAGAACGCAAGCAATTGTAGTCAGAAAGAGGTTGTCATGGAAACGAATGGTAACTGCTCAAGCTTGGCAATTTTATAGAAGAACCATGAAGTCTAGAAGAATTTATTTTCACATTCAGCCCTGGGTGAACAACAGCCCCATATTTCAATCCCAGGATAGAAATTTATGAAACCAATTTGAGATAAGTAGGGCAATAGACAGGCAGACAGAACACATGGAGAAAACATGGACAGCAAAGGAGTAATCTTAACATGCTGGAGTAGATACTTTCTTATGTGTATTATTAGCTTTCAGCTGGTTTAAGATTCGGGAAACATGCTTTCATGCAGGGATTATTTTTAAACATGCCAAAAGCGGTGAAGGCAGAATCAACCACAGGTAAAGCACTTAAAAGGAAAAAAAAAAATGCCTCTGGGATGTCTGTTGAATTAATTCATAAACAATCTTTGCCTTGCAGACCTCTATCACCTTTGAAAGCCAGGAACTTCTTAATACATGGAGGTTGGCAGAAGCAGTGATAAGAAAGATTAGCAAAGCTCCAAACCAGGAAGAATTTCTTGGTTCCAAACAGACCCACATTTAAAAAATAAAAATTAAACCTAGTTGGAGGGGATCACACTATAGGGATTTATCAGAGCCCACAGAGGAGGAAGGTAATGTGACATTTCTACTGTCAAAATGTGGGGGCTTTGGCCTTTTTTCCTTTGTTGAAAATATTAACTGTTAAATCCACCCTTTTAAGCCTCAAAGATATTTTCCCTGATTCCGACAAACTTCCAGTAAGCTATGGCCACCCCCCTGCCTGTCTCTCACTCTGGCTCATCCAAGCTTTAACTTGAAAAACAGACAAGACTCTCATCTTGGGGCAGGAATACTGACACTCAAACAGCAACAACACCAAGGACTGCTGGGAGCTGTCCCCAGATCAGGTAATGAATGACAGGAAGCACGGGCAGCCACTTACTCTGACCAGACACCTAGAGCCATGTGGCTCACTTACAGGACACATTAAGCCTCATCTGTGGTAATGGGGTTACTTACCCGATGATAAGAGCTTTCTGCAGCAGTCAGAGTGAGCATTTAGGGCAGCTAAATGTAGGGGGAACATGCTATGGATTCCACACCTGAGGAGGAAAAAAACAGTGGCTCACAGTAACAGATCTCAAGATACATGCAGAAGGACAACAACGTTTCTGGAAGTTTTCTGATGAAAATTAAATCCACAACACCTAGCTTCAGGACCCTTGCCTGAAACAATTTTGTAATTCCTCCACTCAGGAAATAATTATGCAATCATTTTCCACCTTAACATAATAAAATCCTAAACCTAGACCAGAATTAAAAACCCCTAACAATAGGAATGTATCTTTTTAAGGTAATGTTTCCTATAAAGGGTGGCTCTACATTTAAGATTAATTTACCTTTTTTTCTTTCAACTGAGTAGTTTTATGTCAGCAACCTGTTTTATTCAGTGACCTGTTCGATTCCTTGAATTGATAAAGAAATACTATTGACCTATTATGTGCCAAGTACTTTGCTAAGAGTTAATAATGACTGTATTATTGAAAAAAAAAGTTGCATGCGAATAAAAACCAATGTTTACCTTTTGCGGGTACAACTTCATCTTCCTAACAGACTTTTATACTGCCTATTAACCCACCTCAGGACACCAGTCACGAAAATGTGCTGGAGCAACACACATTATCTTGCATACGTTTCATAAATCTAGCATACTTTCCCTAACAGTATTACAGAAAGAGTCTAGAAAAGGACTTTTTAGACTGATACCCCATCATAACACAGTCCCCAGGATGATCCCTTAAGGGACAGGCAGTGTCCCTTCTGACAGCCGTGCTTTTTCCTTTAAAATAAAATCTTCCTCTTGCCCATTGCCTCTCCTCACACAAGGACCCGAAGCCGTGTGCTGAACTGTCGTTCCTAACAAACAGCATCATCGAGAGGTTCCAGTGTTCTTATAAGAATTTATAATGTTAGTGCTCATTTCTCAGAACATCTCATCATAATCAAATAACGTTATTTCAATTTCTGCAAATCCTTTGCATAACAAGTAAGTACGTGTATTTACACCTGCAGCATTAATGACCCAAGTTTCTTCCCTGGCACAAAGTTGCCCGTTTTCAGACTCTATAACTCATTAAGAAACACATATGGTTTGAGTTGGTTAGGTTTCAGATACATGACTTTTATTTGCTATCTCAAAAGTTATTATGATGTGTGTGAATGTGTGAAAGTATATACATATTCACAGCTGTTTCATGGTATTCAGCGTTCTGCCAAATCTGAGTTGGCCAACAATTAACCACCTCTCTCTTTCCATGAAAACTTCTGTGTATTGGTGTTTTTGTTCAGTCTCCCCTCTGTTCGTTTTCCTTTCCCTATATGGAGATTTCCAACCCACTGTATATAATAGCTGGCATCCATCAAGAGATGCAATTTGCTTGTCTTCCGGGCAGTGTCATGCAGAGGAGAACTGCTTGTAATTGCCTCTCTCATCATTTACAAAAAAAATTCTGAAAAGCAATTGCACCACTGACAACCTTGATGTTCACGGAAAGGAAGCGGGCATTGGGGGATGGGAGAGAAGATTTTCTATCTGTGCTGCTATATTTATATTGTCCTCTTGATGCTGTGATTTTTTTAAATGTATAACATGTTTTAAAAGCACCTTACTAAGTGGAATTTTAAGCCAATGAGACTGTACCTAACCACTTTATTTCTTTAGGGCAAGTAAGGCAAAAATGTGATTATATTAGTATCTCTGGACATTTGCAAGAGAAAAACAGTATTTTCTAGGATGGTTTTAAGTTCCTGAAAGAATGTGCCTGGAATTGGGTTGGATTTCCCAAGATTTCTTTGAGTCTTCCCCATTCTTTAAATATAACTTTAATAAAAATATATATGTGTACAAATACATAACATGTAAAATATATTAAAATGTTATGTATTATATAACTATTACATGTAGATACATATACATGCATATATGTATATATACACAATATAATAATATATTTTATAAAGATACAAAAATACATATCTTTATATACAATAATACAAGCAAATGAATTAGAGAAAATAGCATCAAATTCTATAAGAAATCAATTAGGAAAAACATAAAAAGTGTAAGTGATAGTATAACAGCAACAGCATTGTAACATATTCCATAAACTTCATTATTAATATTTCTAATCAACTTTGCCACTTAACATCATTATATTCAAGTAATTCATCATACTCTACATTAGCTAATTCTCTCTTCTGTTTCTGTTACTTATAAACTTGAGAAGGGGGTAAAACTATTCTAAAAGGTCCAGCAAAATTCTGTTTGATATATATATTTTATTCAATAGTTAATAAAAAATCACTACCTCAATGTAGGTTTGAAAACATACTAATTTAGACTCAAGTACCACTGGCATTTGAACTTGAATATGATACTATGGTTCAAACAGGAAAACTAAATATCAGGCTGAGATTGGAAAGAAAATAAAAGTCAAATTCAGAATCTCTGGATCACTTCAGAAATGATTCATGTATTTCAAAATAAAATTACTCCTCTATTATTATAAAGTAAGACTGCTTATAAAGGAAGAGTCATAAAACCTTTAGCAGGAAAATTAGGGTTTGGCTGTCTTAGGCAAATAAGAAGCATCACTCTTATTTTATCTTATTTTATACATCAAAGAAGATCAAGAAATAAAGACGTCAGATAACACTAAACTTAACAATGCATAAATTACAGGAAAGAGGAGACCAATTCCAGCTAAAATGCTACATTTGACCAGTCATAAAATTAATGGGACACATTTGTATTAGCTATTTCTTATTTAGCTGTTAGCTGGCATCTCCTACCCAGTTATTTCAGAATAAATGAGGTCAGAATAAATTGTAGACAGCTATCAGAGGTAAGGAAAGGGCTTGTGCACTATTAGAAAATCAGTTTTTTTAAGCTTTCCCCTTGGCATCAGAGAGGGCTGTTCCTTCCCACCTCCAATGGGATCTCCAATGCTTTCTAGAGCCTTCTCTGAGGCTGTATGCTAAAAAAACACTGAGTTAAGGTGATGGGGTCAGAAATCTTGGGTTTGAGTCCTAATTTTGACACTTGCTGGCTATTTGATCTTTGGCAAGTATGTAATGGTTCCCTCATCCAGAAAATAAAGATCAAAACAGTGTCATCTTACAGAGCAATTGTAAGAACTAATTAATAACGCACCCAGGTGCTAACAGAAGGTCTGGACCATGATAAGCCTTTACCATACAAGTTAGTATTAGTACTGCCCTTGAAATTATTATTAGCTTAGTTGCATAATCAGCGGTCTGTAAGTTTTGAAGTTGTAATCAGGCTGTGATTCCTTAAAATCAGCTTTGTGATTCTTAAAAAGCCAAGAATAAACTGTGATCTGTTAGCATGCCTATCTTTCTACATTTCAAAATTCTTTATAGTACTTATCTCACAAGTCTCCTAGGGAAGGTGGATTGGTTTAGTTTTGTCCACTGAGCAGGTGAGATGAAAACATTTGATGATTTTTGATCATCAAATGATTTTATGATTCTTACTTGACTGATCAACCCAAATCAAAAGATCAGTTTCCTATTAATTTTATCTATGTCATTCTGAGTATCACACACCCCTAAGTTAGAGGCATTTGGGTATAACTGACAACAATGAGGCTGGTCCTTGCTGTTTGCAACCTACTGACACTTTCAGTGGTTTCTTTTGAGTCAAGACCAAACACTCTAATGTGGCTTACAAGCCACTTCTGGATCTAGCTGTTGCTTAATCAACCAGTATTCTAGACTCAGTGGACTTCTGCCCCTTCCTCCTGGAGAAGCCAAGGCTCTATCCTGCCCCAGGCTTTGTTTGGTACAAGAAACTCATTTTTCTGCCCAGCTTCTCATAGCCTTTCTCAAACTAGTTAGTGCATCTCTGGGGGCCACTGGAAATACCTTCGGGCTTTCAAGAGTTCTCTGTGGGAATTTCTAAACTGACTTTTCCTTTTGATGATAACCTAAAGCAAGTGGTATAAAAGCATATTTTGGCTCATCTCAACAACCACCTTCTCATGACAGACTTCTGCCGTATGTCAGCGCCCGTGTCTGTTCTTGGGATCACACTGGTGTCATGCGGAACTACTTGTAAATTGGCAGGGGCCAATAAGAACACAAAAAAGGTGGATGTAACAGACAAATGATGCCTGAAGCTGGGAAGGGCCAGTGACAATGCAGTATGCTTAGCCTTCTAGATGCACCGAATTCGGCAATAGTTGGTGTTTGTGCTCTGTGATGAGCCCACTGCTCTCTATTGTGTCGAAGCCACTGCAAAACTTCTAGTCCTGCAGCATGTACTGACCTCTAACAAGACAGCAGCTCGGCCACCAGGACAATAACCCCACGAAAATGGTGATTTAGTTTTGGCAAATGGTGCACTATCGCACCATCCACTACATAGAGAGGCAGCAAGCCTCTCGCTGAGGAGCCTCGCCTCCAGATCCAGATGGCTGAGGATGGAGTCTCATTTCCACCCCCTCAGAAGCTCTGTGACCTCAGGCAAGTAAGTGAACCTCTCTGTGCCTCACTTACTTCACTTATAAGATGGCGATCATCGTGTCACTCACCCACGGGGTCGCTGTGACAATTAAATATAATTCCTGAGAGTTAGTGCCTAGCACAGGTAAGCACTCATAAATGTATGCTGCTACTGTTAACCTGGGAACACTGACTGCTGTTTGCATGTATGCCGTAATTTTTTTTTTTTTTTTTGACTTACTGATAGAGGCAAACCCTAAGGAGTCTCTATCGAGTTTCACATTTATACATATTCAAGTAACACTCTAATAAAAATAATTTAAGTCTATACCTGGGATCTGCAAGTCTCTCAGTACCACGACCTAACTAATTGCTATTAACCCTGCAGTCTCCATTAAGCACTGCTCTTCCCAGAAGCCCCCCCGCCCCAGCCCTGCTATGTCCAACATACGTTCTGTATCCAGTGGTACCCAGTGATTCTTGCATCACACTTTGCATGCATGATTATAACTGCTTGTTTAATTCTTGCCCCCAGTGAATTATAAATTCCTTGAGGGCAGGGACTCCTACAACCCCAGAAGCTGACACAGCCCCCAGAAACTAACGCTGCCCCCAGAAGCTGACGCAGCGGGTGAGACGTCACAGACCTTCAGCAAACATTTAGTGAATGAACAGATGGCAGAACTAGTTACCTGTATAACTATAATACCCCTAATTTTGCTGCAGTTGAGGCAGAATCAGTAAGGTAGAAGACAAATTAAAATCCCAGAGACAAGTGTCTCAAACCTAAAAAAAGTTAAAGAAGAAAAACCAGAGGGCTTTGGCACTACATGAAGTTGCATGAGCACTGAGAAGCTGCAGAAAGTGCTCTGACTTAAAGCCCAGAGAAGGAAGAAGAATATCAAAAACATTTCATCGGGCCCGAGAATAAGATTCAAACAAATTCATAAGAAAGTAATGACCATAACACTTGTCATACAGAGATCTTTTAAAATATATTTGGTCATATTGTTAATGAATGAGGATGGGTTATTTTCATAAATGCTATTTGTTTACTTATTAATAGAGGGAAAAGTCCTACTTTTCTCCTCTTTAATAAGCTACTCCACATGGATCTACAAGAAACCCAGAGAACAGTGATTTTCTGAGGGCTCTTAGCAAAGTTAATCTTCTCCAACTTTCCTTCCCCCATCTTGACATTTCCCCTCAGGTGATTTCCCTCCCCATGTACTACACACACACACACACACACACACACACACACACACACGTGCGTGCGTGAGTGCGGCCTAATGAACCACTGTTTACTGCAGGGAGCATTCTTATCCCCAGATACGCTGTGACATAACCAGATGTGGCTCCTTGAGGCTGGGACAATGTTTGCCTCGCGGCATCCCCAGGACACAGCACAGGCAGTGGAAGGAAAGGCTACTTGAACAACAATGCCATCTCTAAGGAACTTTTGCCACATGTGTGCTCGCTTAAACTGAAGGCAAAATAATTACAAAGAAATGAACCTTGTGCTTACTGAGCAAATGTGTTTAGGGAAATTTTAAGTAAGTAGTGGGCCCCATTTCTCGCTCAAGTGGATCCAAATCTGAAAGAAAATGAGAAATTCGTGGTTGTTTGGGGCGCCTGGGTGGCTTAGTCCGTTGGGCGGCTGCCTTAGGCTCAGGTCATGATCCCAGAGTCCTGGGATTGAGCCCCGCGTCAGGCTTCCTGCTCAGCGGAGAGCCTGCTTCTCCCTCTCCCTCTGCCTGCTGCTCTCTCTATCTCTCTGTCAAATAAGTAAATAAAATCTTAAAAAAAAAAAAAAAAAAAAAACGAAAGAAATTCGTGGATGTTTGGTTAAAACTCCCCAAGTGGCCCTGAGTTGAAAGAAAACTACCACTGAAAATATTAGCATATCACCGGTGAAGTGGATGTGCCTAGATATTTGACTCCTGCTTAATGAACGCGGAGCATTTATGATCTCTGGCTTTGAGTAGCCATGATCTGGTGGGGAACTCAGAATTCAATAAGAGCTCCCTGAATCTTAGGACGGTGCTCTTTCCACAAGACTGAGATGCTTCTTTTAACTTGCAATAGCCCAGTCAAAAAGGTTCTTTGACTGTAAGTGGATTCCTTTCTTCTGAAAGGAGACAGCCCACTGCTCTTACTGTTTGTCAGCGTGACCCTCTCTTTCCACCCCCAGCCTGGTCCTGAGTCCAAGTCCTCATCTTCTCCTTCCTGGATATTTGCAAGAGGCCACCACATGTCCCTGGTCTGGACCACCCCCCTCACGTGTGGGCTATTGTCAGAGTGATCTTTCTCACCCACAAATGGGATCATGAGACACAACGTTCCCTACATCCACTTATAATTCTTTAACAGCTTCCAAATGCCTCAGAACAGAATTCAACTCCTTAGCGGGACATGCAATGTCCTTCATGATGTGGCTCTTCCTGCCTTCCCACCTCATTTCTTTCCATTTCTCCACACACATCAGATGATCCAGGCTTGGCAATCTGCTTTCAACACATTCACATGTTTGTGCCCTTGTAAATACTGTTCTCTCTTCCTGGAATGTCCTTCCTTGCTTTCCCTCTATCTTTTTTACCTCACACAGTTTTGTTTACTGGACAAACTCCTACCCATCCTTCTTTTTGCTGAAATGTCACCTCTTTTGTGAAACCCACAGAGTCAGTGTCTCCCTGAATGTTCCCACAGTGTGGTACAAACCTCACAATACTTGAATCGTCTGCTCTGGATCTTGTTCCCACCACTAGACTGGGGCCCTAGGAGGTTGCTGGAACCCACCAGTGCCTTCCATGGACCATTTAAATTTTGGCTTATTCTCAAGCAAGATTTTCAATTCTGTTGCACAACCTTGGCAAATAAAATAGAATTCCTAATGCTACAGTGCTCTTATATTGTTCTCCTGAAAACTTAGTTTTTATTACCCACAGTCTCTGTGATCAAAGCTACACTCTTTATTCAGTTATTTACGGCTCTCTTGAATTTGGTTCTACTACATATTATTAAGTAATAAAACAATAGTTGTTGATAGCGTCCTCTGTGGTAGGCATTCTTCAACGAGCTTTTAACATGGATTATCTTGTTTAATAATGCTAGGCAATAATTTATAGAACTCATACATCGATCTTTACCTATATCAGAGAGCTTTACTAGTAATTAAATCCTTTAATCCTCATAACACGCCTATGGGCAAGTACTGCTATTACTCCCATTTTTGAAATGAGGAAACCGAAGCACAGAGAGCTTTAGCAACAGGCTCAAGCAAGGTAGCTTGCTTGAGCTCACAGGCAAGGTAGCTTGGATTGGAGCCCATGTAGCGCCCATGAAAGCCTGAGCTCCCAACCACCCATGATACTACCCAGGGCAGAGCATCCTGGAATTGTACTCTTTCAACTCTTGTTCCTGCTTTCCTCCCTGCTCAGGACGTCTGCCACCCCTGCTCTACTCAAGTAATTGTCATCCTTCAAAGCCTGCCCAAAACTCACCTTCTGCTTGAAGGCTTTTCTGGAAACTCTGGCCACCTTTGAGCTCTCTCCTACCTGTCTACACTCAATGGCATATACTGTCTACCCTGAATGCTTTGCCACTTAAGTCCTGCCTCATTTAGGATTTTATTTATATTTATACAGATATTTATATATTTATTTTATATTTTAGTATATACTGTCTTCCATGGTTCTTTGTCTTAAGAGGGCCTTGGGCCTCTAACAAAATTATTAGCTCCTTAAAGGTACCGACCAGGTGACTTATTTCTGAAATTTCCCATAGCACCCAGCACTATGACCGACTTGTTCAAATGCTTATATTCTTGTGGAATTGAAGTGTAAAATGAAGTCAGTCCCCCTTCCCTATGTAGCAGATTTACTCAGCGGTACCGCCTAATTCTATCATCAAAACTGAGCAAGCACCCTGAATAAATTCTGAATTTGCCCAATTATGTCTTATTCTTCCTGCTTAACCAATACTAAACACTGGAAAGAACAGAGTATTAGAAAGTAGAGTTAGGAATAGAGTTCAAGTCTCCTTAAGTAAAACCACTGGAATAGTCCTCTTTCTAATATAGCTGAAAATAAAATTGGTTCTTCCTTGCATCTGTCATTAAAAGTCACTTAATTTAGTGCAAATTTAATTTGTATTTAGCATAACGGTACAGACCCACCTTAACCTAGATTAATGGAAACTGTCTACTACATGGCAGATCCCCTTGGCAGTATTCCCACATGTGGCAATTATTCTACCGTATTTTTGCAGTAACCTACTTGGCTGTGTCAGCTCCGCTGGTTATTAAGGTGTTAATCAAAAGCTCATGACCGTATCTTGCAGCCACATGGAGAGGAGTGTTGCCATCCTTATCCACACAGTCAATTTCACCGCCTGAAAGAGATGTTTTAATACAGGATAACATAAGGATTCCGGCGGATTCAGATACTACATTCTATGCCAGTCTCTCATGTTGTCCGAATGTTGACTTCTTCCCCCTCTCTGTACATCTCTGATCCAAGTACAAGAATGCCTTTCCAGGGGACAGGGCACCATCTGAAGTAGTAGTAGTAAGTCTGCATAGAGCGAAGTCTGTTAGAAATGCTTTTGAGAAGTCTTTCCATATTGTCTTATTTAAGGATCTAAAATCTCACAACTAAATTCCTGCTCTGAAGGGACAAAGTTATCAAACCCCATAAAATGCAATTCTGAAGATATACCCAATTTTAATTTTACCTGCTTGATTAAAGACCTACATAAACTTTATACTAAAGCATCAGAACCAAAGAGAATAGAAAGTTCAAGAAAATACTTTATGTGGTTTGATTATTTGGTTTAAAATATGAGTAAAATGAGTAAATATATAACTATGAACTGGAAATATCTATATTTATAAAAACTACCATATTAATCAACAGTCCTTTTAATTATATAGTATTTTCATCTTATTTTGTCTTATTTTACTTCTTTTTCCCAACTTTTTATTTTACTACATTTCTTTCTTTCTCTCCCCTTTTCATAAATATATATATAAATACAGTTGGTCTATTTAACCACTTTTAAAAAGATTTTTTTTTATTTATTTGTCAGAGAGAGAGTGAGAGAGCACAAGCAGGGGGAGCTGCAGGCAGAGGGAGAAGCAGGCTTCCTGCTGAGCAAGGAGCCCAATGCAAGACTCGATCCCAGGACCCTGGGATCATGACCTAGGCTAAAGGCAGACGCTTAACCGAATGAACCACGCAGGTGCCCTGGTCTATTTAACCATTTAAAAATAAGTTAGACATCATGACATTTTACCCCTAAGAACAAAGACATTCTCCCACATAACTACAATTCTATTAGTATACTCAAGAAATTTAGGGGCGCCTGGGTGGCTCAGTCGTTAAGCGTCTGCCTTCAGCTCAGGTGATGATCCCAGGGTCCTGGGATCGAGCCCCCATCAGGCTCCCCGCTCGGCGGGAAGCCTGCTTCTCCCTCTCCCAGTCCCCCTGCTTGTGTTCCCTCTCTTGCTGTGTCTCTCTCTCTGTCAAATAAATAAATAAAATCTTTTAAAAAAAGAAATTTAATGTTGATATCATAATTTTATGTAATATACAACATATTCCAATTTCTCCAATTATCCCCAAAATATGCACCATGGCTGTTAGTTTTTTAAATCCAGGACCCAACAAAAGATTCTGCTACCATTTGGTTTGTCATGTCCCTTCAGTTTCCTTTAATGTAAAATAATCCTTGTGCCTTTTCTCTATCTATCTATCTATCCATCCATCCATCCATGTCTCATGTCATTGATATCTTTGGAGGTCAAGCCAGGAGTGGGGTGGAATGTCCTGCATTCTAGAGTTGTCTGATTACTTTCTCTATTCGATTCAGAACATTTGGCAAGACTACCGCAGAGCTGATTTGCACTTCCCACTGCCTCTCCACAACATACACATAAGGTCAGGTTAGTCCACCGGATGATGCCAATTTTGATAACTTGCAACACATACAGTTTCAGTTTCGGAAGATGAAAAAGTTCTAGAATTGACCAGTGGTGTTGTTTACACAAAATGAGAGTGTACTTAGTGCCACTGTACACTTAAATACAGTTAAAACAGTAACTTTTTATGTATATATATTTTACCACAATAAGAAAAGGGGCTTGATTATTTAGTTAAGGTGATGCCCACCAGCACTTGCCATTGCAAATGTCTTTTCCCTTTTGTAATTAACAAACAACTTGTGGGTGGTACTTTGAGGCTGTGCAAATATCCTATTTCCCAACAAATTTTCCAGCAAGGATTTTAGCATAAATAGGGAGTACTTTGTTCAAAAGTTACCTGAATTCTTTATTCTGTATGCTTGTATTATTAACTGGATACATAGTTGAGATTCATTTGATTCTGTTTGTTTTCAAATTTTTTACCAGCTTTTGGCTTTATTTTATTAATATGTAAAAAATTCACATGTCTCAGAAGTCAAAATTATATATATATTTTTAAGGCTCACTCTCATTTCCATCCCTTCTACTTCATTCTCAATTACATTCTACAGTAATCATTTTTATTAGTTTTGGTATATGCTTTCTGTGTTTCTCTTTGTAAAAATAAACACACAGTGGGATGCCTGAGGTGGCTCAGTCGGTTCAGCGTCTGCCTTCAGCTCAGGTCGTGATGCCAGGATCTTGGGATCGAGTCCCCCATCAGGCTCCCTGCTCAATGGGAAGCCTGCTTCTCCCCCTCCGTCTGCCTGCCACTCTCCCTGCTTGTGCGTGCTCGCTCTCTCTCTCTCTGACAAATAAATAAATAATCTTTTAAAAATAAACACACAAACTACCCTGCTTTCTTTTTCTTTTTTTATTTAACAATATATCCTGGAATTCACTCCTAAAAATCACTTCTTGGAGGTCTTCATTTTTGTACAACTTTACTGCTTTCCATTGCATGGAGATACTAGTTAAGTACACCAGTCTGGTATGGATAAGCATTTAGGTAGTAAATATCATTTTGCTATCATCAGGAATGCTGCAGTGAATAACCTCATGCATATATTGTTTCCTATTTGTTGGGTGTATCTTCAGGGTAAATTCCTAGAAAGGGGATTTCTAGGTCAAAGAAATGAGTATGTGGTTTTGTTCAATTTTGCCACATTTCCTCCTGTAGGTCCTGTGCCATTTTGCTGCTCACATGAGCAATGTATAAGAGTGTGTTTTCCTCACAGCCTAGTCAAGCCTTTGAATACCTGCCATGTGATAGGTGAGAGTAATATTTCAGTATAGTTTTCATTTGCATTTCTCATATTAAGGAAATTGAGCATCTTTTAATATACTGAAGGACTACTTGTTTATCTTTTTCCATGCACTATTTGTTCAAGACCACTTTTCTGTGTGTGTGTGTGTGTGTGTGTGTGTGTGTGTGTGTGTGGTCTTTTATTCCTTGATTTTCAAGGGCTCTTAAAATATTTAGGAGAGGGCGCCTGGGTGGCTCAGTTGGTTAAGCGACTGCCTTCGGCTCAGGTCATGATCCTGGAGTCCCTGGATCGAGTCCCGCATCGGGCTCTCTGCTCGGCAGGGAGTCTGCTTCTCCCTCTGACCCTCCCCCCTCTCATGTGCTCTCTCTCATTCTCTCTCTCTCAGATAAAAAAAAAAAAACTTTTTAAAAAAAAAAAAAAAAAAAAAAAAATATTTAGGAGATTCACCGTTTATCAGTAATACATATTACAAATATTTCCCCCCTACATCTTCATTTTTCTTTGTTCTTGTAGTCTGAAAAAAACCTATTTTTGGAATTCATACCTTTTCTATTATTATATTTAGATTTTGCATTGAGATTAGAAAGGCTTCCCCACATCCTGACAATAAAGAAACTGACACACGTAAACTATTTGCAATACTGTCTCCATGGATACTGCAGAATAATCCAGGGTCCATGTATCTGTCTACGAACTGCCCACAGTGGTTGGCCTAAATGGTCCATCCCCAGGACTGATCCTGGGAGATGTGGGAGGCAGATTCCCAGACTCCAAGGAAACCTCTGCCCTGGACAAACACTGTAACACTCCATGTCCTTCCCAGTCAAGAGGCACCAAACCTTCTTAAGAAGTGTTAGAACCTCTATGTTTATCAGCCCCAAATATGCCAAAAATTGGGTAGGGAAAGAAAAGAGTGAAAAATGTTGGAAAGGGTAAGGGGCTGAGCTAATAAAGTTTCTTCTTGTTGTTACTACTATTTCATAAGTCAGTTTAACATTTTATTTATTTATTTGTTTGTTTTTAGAGAGAGAGGGAGAGCGTGCAAATGGGGAGAGGGACAGAGAGAGAGAGGGAGAGAGAGAATCTTAAGCAGGCTCCATGCCCAGTGCAGAGCCTAATGCAGGGCTCCCCCGAAACAGGGGCTTGAACCCACGACCCTGAGATCACGACCTGAGCCGAAATCAAGAGTCAGATGCTGAACCGACTGAGTCACCCAGGCGCCCCTCATAAGTCAGTTTAAAACTGTAAAAATATATTTAATTATCTTCAACATAATGCTTTTGTTGTCACTTAAAATATATTTCAGAAAAACATCATAACTAGTGGAAAAATAAAAGAGAGACTGTATTTGTTATTCAGAAATATGTTTTATATTAAAGTAGGACCTCTAGGGCACCTGGGTGGCTCAGTCGGTTAAGCGGCTGCCTTCGGCTCAGGTCATGATCCCAGAGTCCTGGGATCGAGCCCCGTGTCAGGCTTCCTGCTCAGCGGACAGCCTGCTTCTCCCTCTCCCTCTGCCTGCCGCTCTGCCTACTTGTGCTCTCTCTATATATCTCTGTCAAATAAATAAATAAAATCTTTTTTTAAAAAAAGTAGAACGTCTAGATGAATGAATTTCTATTTATAGTTATTCCCCAAACCTTTCCATTTTCACTTGAAAATCTTTAAGATTTGCTTGGCATGCAAATTAAATATCTTTACTACTCATTTGAAGCTTGCAAGTCAAATGATACTAATTGATTATTGACAATTAATGAGGGAAATTAACATTTATGAGTTTAGAAGTATGCAAAGCATGTCAGAAGGGGTAATTTATGCAGCATTATCTAAGCATTCATCTGAAGTTAGTTTTTCCTGCACAAACAAAAATGGTCATCTTATTAAATTGCCTCGGAAGATTCGTGAGCCAAAAGGTCAAAAATCTCACAATGAATCATCCTAACCTATCACTGGACTCTTCCTTTTCAAACTCTATTTTTAAAGCTTCTGTGAAGAAAACATCATTTATGAACTCTTGTAACCTGCTGGACAGCATCTGAGGCAGTGGCCTAGTGCAAATGGCTGGATCAAATGCCTTCTGCCATCACGTTGTTTCTTCATTCAGTTCTTTCCCTCTCTGGCTGCGACAACCCAGCTTCAGACAACAAACAACGTGACTGAACAGCAGAGGCAGTCTTTGCTCACTATCTACAAAAATAAAAGAGGTGTGTGTGTGTGTGTGTGTGTGTTTGGTTTTTTGTTTCTTTCTTTTTTTGTTCTTTTTTGGCAATTGTCTTACCAATGCTGAATGATTTTGGAAAAAGTTATTATAAAGAATAACCCTGAATAGAGAACAGTCAGGGAAGCAGAGAAATATCATACAAAGTCCAAACACCAGGGTGATTTCACAAAACAAATAAACACAAAGAATGTTCCTCAGTAGCATGCTCTGTTGGTTTAGGGAGCCAACTGATGTCCCCACGTGGGACCAGCGTTCAGAGTCCTGTTGTGCAGTGACCCACTCTGGAGGACAGACACCAGGTCTGGGGATGTGAGCCTCTGGATTTTTCCCAGAAGGAAGCCAACAAACAGGAGGAAAGAAAGGAGCTTCCTATTCTTCTCCCTAAGGGCATTTTTTGAAATGTCAAATGGAAGAACTCACAGTTCTCACACGTAATGAATGCAAAGAATTGTCAGCTGAGAGAAGAGAATGCCAAATCATCCTTCTACAGGGGTGACTCTAGTCTAGATATAAGTGACTCAAAGTAAATAAAATTCAAGTTAAAAAACATTTTTTAGGGGCGCCTGGGTGGCTCAGTCGGTTAAGCGCCTGCCTTCGGCTCAGGTCATGATCCCAGGGTCCTGGGATCGAGCCCTGCATCGAGCTCCCTGCTCAGCGGAGAGCCTGCTTCTCCCTCTCCCTGCCACTCCCCCTGCTTGTGCGCTCTCTCTCTCTCTCTCTCTGACCAATAAATAAATCTTTTGAAAAAAAATTTTTTTTAACATGCCATTGTTCATCCAGAGAATGCATTTGTAAGGGTAGTGGTTGAAATTTCAGTCTCTGATGTTAGACTAGCTGTGTTTCAATCCCTGTTCCTCAACATACCTGCCATGTATCCTGATGGAAGTGACAACCTCCCTGCCTCAGTTTCCCCATCTTTGAAATGGAGATGACAATAGCACCTCTTTCTCATGGGTTTATGTGGAGTGCTTACCCAAATGCCTGGCACAGGGTGAACACTCAATCAGTGTTAGCTTTATCATTATATATAATGGGCTATATATTATAGCCACTATAGCTCATCATTTTGGGCCCCTGGACCCCACCTGAGCCACAAGCAAGATGCCAGGTCAGCCAAGAATGCTCTGAAACAAGCTCCTTGATCACTGAGGACAAGAGATGGGTTCTCTTTCAGATCTCATCCCAACTTGTAAGTCTATAGCGATGTCCAGAGAGGGCATGGGAGTCTTTCCGGTCCACAGGCATGGCTTTTGGAGAGGTCAAAGCAGCCAGCAGCATCTCCAGACTGTTGTCAGCACACTAGCATTACATGGGGAGATGGGTCATGGCCTTGATTCAAAGGAGATGGCCAGGATGGTCTGGCCACAGGGACGGACCTGTGGGAAGGCAGTGCTTACAAGGAGAAAACTTGCTCTTTCTCTGATCAGAGATAAGGCCCACTGATTACATTCACACTATATTTTTAAAAATGGATACCAAATATTTCCCTAGTTTTATTTATTTTTCAGCCAGTGGACACTTTCTGGAAAAAAAAAAAGCAGTTGAGAAATACATGGGATGAGAAAAGTGTGAGAAGGAGAGACTCTAGGGTCACTCCCCATCTCCCTTTGTTTACTTCAAGCAAAACAAAATAATTAAAGTGTCCCCTTCAATAAAGTGAATGTCAAAGACATTCCACATATTTCAAATTAGAATTAATGGTTGTTGTGCAGTTCATTTTCATCTTACCTTCCTTTGCTCACTGGAAACTTGTCAAGATTTATTGTCCCCTATAGTTACACTGAAATGCTTATAAATTTCCTTTGCTTTGCTGCAGATATTTTGCTTCCTAAGCATAATTGCCCTGGCTGATCTTCCATCCACATGTCAAGTAACTTTTTGGTTTTATGACTTGAGTGCCGAGGATGTAACATAGTATCACTAACAATTCATCCAAAATTCTTATAGATGAGAAAAAGACAGGTCCAAGAAATTGACTAATGCCAGAATTTTGAGAAGTACAAATGTGGGTCAACTAAAGATAGTTTAGGAATTGCTGAACTTGTAATGTCAGCATAAAATCTGGACTAAACCTGTTATTTTTTTTTTTAATTGTCTCTAAGATTTGCTAAGAAAGCAGTAGTCGTGTGGTCAAGGTCAATCCCCTCACAGATGCTGGCCATGACCCATAATAGCATTAGGAACCATAATATGAAGTGATACTCCCTAGTACTTTGGCTACAGAGACAACCCAGTGGTTCAAGTATACCTTTGTTGTGAGCCTGGAAAATTACTAGATTATGTGACTTTCCAAGGTCTCTATCAAGCCTGTGACTTTATCATCTTTTATATCATGCACTTAACTGCTTTTCCTCTGACTCACCTCGTTTTTCCTACCTTTGCCCAAGTAGCTTAAAGAGTTTTAACTTAGAAAACTATGGTGAATTCTAAAGCTTAAAAATAATTCAGATTTGCTGCTAGAAAATGTATGACAGTTATCTGTATTAGTTTTAGAGTGAAAAGTTCAGGACCTTAAGCCTATATAAGTACATCATTTCCAGTTTCAAAATCATATGTTCTTTGACTGACTAGGAATTAACTGAGGAACAGTGGCTTGATGTTCTCGCTCCTAAGCTGGATGGTGATGACATGTCTGAAAAAGAGCTTTTAGCAAAGTGCATCAAAAGATGGTGTAAATCTAAGCTTAATAAAACAGACTGTCATCTAAAACAGAGCATCATCTTTCATGTTCAGATAACTGACAGCCACACTCAGATCAGGACACTGTCTAAATAACACCACTGTGGAAGGATCTCTCTTACCATTCTGAATGAGAGTTTGTGACCGTGTGAACCTTCCATGGACAGCTGTCATGTGCAGTGGACTTTTGCCATCTTTACTCTAAAAAAAGAGGGGGGGAGAAACAATGGATCAGTGATGTCAATCTGAAACATCCCTATGGATAGTACTATCAATGCCCTGAAAATAAAATGTCAATTCAGATGTTTTTAAAAGTGTAATAAAAACTTAAAAAGGTAAAAGATAATTTTGAAAGCAAAAGAAAAAGCATATATAATATCTCAAGTTACTTCCTAACATCCCATTGTAAAGAAGCTTAGAGAGGTAAAAATTATTTTAGAGAAGAAATGTGAAATTTCTAGTTACACTGACAATTTTTAAACTACCCTGTTTCAAACTGACGCAATCATCCAAAATGCTTTTTTCTCTCTTGTGATTTACTGATGAAGATGGTTTCAAGGCATTTTTTTTTCAACTTTTGTCTGAAGTATACGAGTAAAGACAAATGATGTGCTAACTGGCTTGGTCCTGTCCAACCTGAAGTTGATTGAACTGCTATGAATAACTGTAGCTCTCAAAACGGACCTGAAGCGTTCCACCACTCCCTGCATTCTGATTCCATAGAAAATGACACTTCTAGTTGTTCCAAAACAGAAACGCCTGCTTCAATTAAGTCATTAGAAATCATAAGATTAAGACATACAATGGTTTAGCAAATGGCCATTTTAATGATCCCCTGGGAATGTGCTGAATTCATACATCTCTTTATTTTTTAAAATATAAATAATGGAACTCCCCAATATAGATTAAGCCAAAACATGAAAAATGTATAGAATCTATAGACTGATCATTACACCAAATACTAAAGTCCTACACATTTATTAAGAAACAGTCATTTACAGAATTTCATCTAAAAATAGTAATACCCAAAAGAAAATATTAAGTATCCCCCAAAGACAGAGTGTATCCTTTCATTCAGGTACTGTTAATAAAAGAAAAAAAAAAAAGGAAGAAATAGATGTAGCTATTATTTTTCTAACTCTCAGGAGAAACATTTTCCAAAGTCTAAGGTTAAATATGAGATTTCAAAAATGCAGGTTTATTTTTGTAATGAAACCCATATACCTGTGCTTTAAAATGCATTGTTGGTGGGAATGCAGACTGGTGCAGCCACCGTGGAAAACAGTATGGACGTTCCTCAAAAACTTAAAAACAGAAATACCATATGATCTAGTAATTCCACTACCAGGTATCTACCCAAAGAAAATGAAAACACTAATTCGAAAACATATATGCACCCTTACGTTTACTGCAGTGTTACTTGTAATAGCTGAGATGTGGAAGCAACCTACGTGTCCATCGACAGGTGAATGGATATGGAAGATGTATTGCGTACACACACACACACACACACACAGGGTATTATGCAGCCATAGAAAGGATGAGATCTTGCCATTTGTGACAACATGGATGGACCTGGAGGGTATTATGCTAAGTGAAATAAGTCAGACAGAGAAAGACAAATACCATATGATTTCACGCATATGTGGAATCTAAAAAACAAAACAAATGAATAAACAAAACAACAAACAGAAACAGATTCATAAATACAGAGAAGAAACTGATAGTTGCCAGAGGAAAGGGGGTAGGGAGATAGGCAACATGGGTGAAGGGGAGAGGGAGACACAAGCTTCCAGTCAGAGAATAAAAGGCATAGCATAGGGAATAGAGTCAATGATCCTGCAAGAGCTTCGTACGGTGACAGATGAGAGCTACACTTGCGGTGAGCTCAGCACAACATCTAGAGAAAGTGAATCACTATATTGTACACCTGAAACTAATATATTGTACAGCTAAAACATTGTATGTCGACTATATTCAAATAAGAAACTATCTTAATTTAAAAAAAGGAAAACATAGCAACCTAAAAAACATTTAAAAAATGACTTCAAAATGGGAACAAATAATCATTTGAACAAGTACTTCTCAGAGTGAACCAAGGACTAATTGCATCTAAACCACCTGGGGCTCTTGTTAGAAATGTGAGTTCTGTGCCCTAACCCAGACCACTGAATCAGAACTGGGATAAAGGGATCCCCATTTCTAACCTGCACAGCACATTAAAGTTTAGGAGCCACTGCTTTAGACTGAGGGGGCTGGAACAGCTTATAAAACAACAAGGGTTTAACAGAAGAATTTTTATTATATCCTGTAAGTCTATTCCTTAGAAAGGAAGAAAGGAGTTGTGCACAATTTTTGCCAAGGAAAGAGTTAATCAGAAGGGTTAAGTGCATCGAATCTTTATAGTGAAAAGTCATCAGGTAGATGGGGGGGGGAATAGGATCTTTTCTCATCTAATATGATTATAACCAGAGTCAGAAAAGATTGAGAAAGGAAGATGGAAGTAAGCTTGAAGCTTTACTGAAATGGTATTTTTAGAGGAAAAGGAGCAGCAACCAAGAGAAAGGGGACACAATTACAGAAATCACCGAGTTGACATTAACCTGTCCCTAGGTGGTGCTATTTCTTTAAATTTTGCTCCAATATTTTCTCTTAAATTTAATCGAAAACATAACTAATTAGCATTTAGTTAAATATATAAAGCCATAAATATTTCAGTGCTTAGATAATATCTTTATAAATATTTAGCTAAGCACTTTTCCATGTCTAGAAAATAGCTTAAAGGCTTTACCAGGGAATAACCACCAACTTGGTAGTAACTACCTAAATTGCAGCCAGAGAGCCAAAGCAGAAGTAACCAGTTTCTGTGGTGTGCAGTTTACAAAGCTGGTTCCATTTCAGGGGTACAAACACCACACCCTTTTCTCCCATGGAGTGCTTGTGCCTTTGGTAAAAGGACAAATAAACAGACAACCAAATTTTGGTAAAATACAAAGGACAGCTATATCAGATCTATCTTTGCCTGGGTTCACCTATCACCGAGTCCAGTCCTGAGCTGATTTTTTCCCCTGAGGCATATAGTGGCAGAAGGTGGGGGAGGTGGGGACAGGAAGCACTGAGAATATCATGGAGCCATTTTGGAACAGTTGTGCTTACATGGTTTGGATGTAAAAGGAACTTGCTATTTCAAAAAGCCATTGGAAACTAATGAAGGTCAAAGGATAATACTTTTTATTTAGTCTTTACTAGTTAGAACTCAGGATATTCAGGTTGAGACTAGGGATCCTACTGAGTTTCATTATCTGCCTGAGAAATTTGTCACATGGGGGGGGACTTGCTGTTACTGCTGTTTTAAGAACTTCAGACAAGGATAAAATATTCATTGCGCTGTCAAAGGAGAGGATATGTTCAATTCTTCCATTTATTCAAAGCTTTGCTTTTATAAGATTTTTTCTTAATTTCTAGTCTCCTTCCCATTTCTAGACTCATTTTCCCATCAGAGTTAGGGCTTGGAAAATTTTGTTATTTTGAGGTTTTTTTAATTACGCAAGAAGCCCTTCTATTGATTTAGGCATGGCTCAGCCATGGTCATGAAGGAAAACCAAAAAAGACTAAAAATATTTTACGAATATCAGTACCCTTTCAGGGCAGAATTTAGCATCCTTCAAGGAAGATTAATCCTTGAGCTAAATGGAGTGTTTCAATTTCCTTCACCACCATTCTCCTCAGAAATCCATTCATGTCTTCCACACCAAATGCCTTCTTTCCTCATCCTCCAACATCCCCCAAACCTTCCCTAAACTCAAAGACATTGTTACCACCCAGGAACTTGAAGGCATTGTGTTGTCTGTGGCATGGGCCTCCTGGAGTCACACAGCTCAGTGGCCTTACTAGAAGGCAAGAGAGCCAGCCTGCAGGGGGTTAGGGGAAATGTGTCAGAAGCCCAAAAGGGCCTCCTAATTCAAGGGAAGAGCAATCTAAAACCCTAATTTGCAAAAAAGCCATACATAGTCCAATTTTGCAAATGGTTCACCATTTACAACGTCTATTACAACATCTACACCTGCTCACCTAAGGGCCCAGGGACAGAAAGAATTCAGACCATGGGCAGTCTGAATGTTAGTGACCGGGAGGTAGGCAACCAGGCAAGGGTAATTTCTAAATCCATCTAAGCAGTATTTGGAACACCTATGTATTTAGTGCCTTCTTTAACATTTTGAACGCTTCTAGAAAGAGTTTTGGGATGTTACAGGTACTACAATGTAGTCTGTAATGGAGAAGAAAAATTATTTTGTATCTTCTCATGCTCTTCCTATTATCAAAATACAAGTGAACCTTCAGTGGATTATTGTATAAAGTATTGTGTCTTGGGGCGCCTGGGTGGCTCAGTCAGCTAAGTGGCTGCCTTCGGCTCAGGTCACGATCCCAGGGTCCTAGGATCAAGCCCCGCATCGGGCTCCCTGCTCAGCGGGAAGCCTGCTTCTCCCTCTCCCTCTGCCTGCCACTCTGCCTACTTGTGCTGTCTCTCTATCTCTCTGTCAAATAAATAAATAAAATCTAAAAAAAAAAAAAAAAGTATTGTGTCTTTATTACTTATCACAATTAAACCAACATTACAAAGTCAGAGACAGGGCCATGGTCAATCTAAGGAAAATGAAGGATTGTAAAATGTGCGCAGGACACACATCCTTCCTTCTCTCTCCATCGTCTTGTAATTGCTCATGAAGACATCACTTTTAGTATTTTGTGAGGATAGAGGAAAACAAAGTGAACATGTGGGTGGGTACTGGTTACGTTTCAATATGCTCTTTCCCCCAAACTTCAGAAAATCTAAACAAATACAAATTGCCTTGTGATCTACAAACACTTTCAAAATCCAAGGAGCAATATGGTACAGAGAGATAACAACTTCAATTAGAAAGCCACATCCAGAGTCAGACAAAATGGCTCCACGGAAATGGTAGACGATCCGTGCCTCCAGAGTGCATCAGGAATCATGAAGGAGGATTCAAGAGAAGGAAACCAGAGGATGTAAACAGAGGAGATGAAAGGAGACTGAGGGAGAAGGCTAGATTTTAACCAAAGTCCCATTTATGTAGATCAGATAATATATAAACCTAAGTCTCAGATTTTAAAAAAAGGTATTTCTCATATTCTACTGATGATTAGCAGTCTATGGGGGAAAATTAATTATTAAAATTAAGGAGCCATGCTTTCCAGGTCCATTTTATGGGGGACAAGGCTGCCATAAACTGCCATACACTCCATATATAGCTGGAGTCCCTAAACTACTCTGAACTGAGCACTGGGTCAGGTAACTGGGGGAAGTAGGTGGGTGTTCCAGAAAGTGGCTTTCTAGCCTTGCTGTCAGGCACACTGAGAGCATCAGTCAGCATGCTTTCAAAAGGGGAATGGAGAGCATCAGAAAACCCCCTGAATTAATTAAGTGAGGGCTGGTGAAGAGAGCTACTTTATTTAACTTCAGTAATACTTTTCCTTTCTTTGGAGAATTGGAGGATGTCCTTCAGATACCAGCATGGCATTACAAGCATCACAAGTTTCGGGGACACTGCCAGTTCGGCCACCTGTTAACCTCCTGTCTTCTCACCACCATCCTCTGTGACTTCAACACTATACGATGACTCTTCCCACCTCGGGTTACAGTTCTTTGATCTCCTTGATGCCCCCGTAGACCTTCCCTTACCCCCATTTAGGACCTTGGATGGGCTCCACTTACAAGATACGGAACTCTGAAATTCTCTTTTATCTATTCTGCTTCTTCATTTCTGCCTGTTCTCTACCTCCATGAAGACATTGTACTCCCCTCCATTTCCTTTCTATTTTCTTTAACTCTTCTTTTTTCATCTGTTTTCTGGTTCTTTCTCCTCTTCCTCCCGATCCTAAGACTAAATGGACGCTGGCACCCTCCATCCCTTTCTCTACTCATGCTATGACGTACTCTCTCCTTGGGTGACCTCATCCTTTTCCAGCTTCCAAGATCCTGCACCTGTGTGAATGAGGCAGCCTAAGTTTTTTCTTCTATTCTTTTCTGCTCTCCCATGCTGGAGGGTCGCATGTTCCATCATTGGTTTTCTTAGACTGGCTGTACTAAAGACTCAAAATCACCTGCTCAAAAACTAAACTTAACAGGGGTGCCTGGGTGGCTCAGTCGTTAAGCGTCTGCCTTCGGCTCAGGTCATGATCCCAGGGTCCTCGGATCAAGTCTCGCATCAGGCTCCTTGCCCAGTGGGAGCCTGCTTCTCCCTCTACCTCTGCCTACCACTCCCCCAGCTTTGCACTCTCTCCCTGACAAATGAATAAATACAATCTTTAAAAAAAAAAAAAAGAGGGGCACCTGGGTGTCTCAGTCGGTAAGCGTCTGCCTTCAGCTCAGGTCACGATCCCAGGGTCCTGGGATCGAGCCCCGCGTCGGGCTCCCTGCCCAGCGGGAAACCTGCTTCTCCCTCCCCCACTCCCCCTGCTTGTGTTCCCTCTCCCGCTGCGTCTGTCAAATAAATAAATCTTTAAAAAAAAAAAAAAAACTAAACAGTTTTACCTTGTAAGCCTACTCTTTCTCTTGATGTCCCTCTTAACAACGATAATCGTTTATTGAGTGCTTGCCATGTGGCAGAAACCGTTCTAAGTAGTTTCTATAAGATAACTGGTTTAATCCTCACAGCGGTTCCATGAAGAAGATGCTACTATTTCCCAAATTTTACAGACAAACAGACACCCAAGAGAGGTTGTTTCTGATTATATACTTACTGAAAGTCAAGGCTAGGACTGGAATCGAGGCAGCCCAGCCTCAGAACTGAACACTTAAGCCCAATGCTCTGTCACCTCTGAATCAGATTTCGGTTCTTACACTTGTCTTCAACTCCTCCAACTCCTATCCAACCAAATTTCATTGATTTTCTTTCTGCAAAGCCTCTGTCTTCTGTTGGCTGTCCCCCTCCCCTGTCCTCAGTACCTCTTATCTAGACGAGTTTTACCGACTTCCAGTTATTCTCTAATTGTATCCTCTGTCTAGGTCCATTATACCTGAATTTTCTTTTTATAAAAAAAAATTTTTTTTTCACCTGGATATAAAAATAACACATGCTTATGTATCACAATCAGAAGATTAAAACAAATATATAAAAATGAAACTAAAAATCCAAATCATAATTTTGCCTCTCTGCAGTGATAATATATTGGTATATATTCCTAGTATTTTTCTCTTTCTATGCATATAACCCAGACACATAACTTTTTTAAAATTAAATATTAGGTCATATTTACTTATTGCATATTAATTTTTTCACAGATAACACTAGGTATTACTAGTCTTTTTCATATTTGCCAACCTTAAAGGCAAATATACTTTGCATTAGTTTGCATTTTTCTAATTATTAATGATACTGTATATTTTTCATAGGTTTAATGGATATTGTTTTTGCTCTCTTGTGACCTGCCTTTACATGTATTTTCTAGTAGGTTATCAGACTTTTTCTTATTGATTTATATGAGCTCTTTATATATTAAACGTATTAACTCTTTGCTCATCATGTATAATGCAGAAACATTTCTCTGAGTTGGTCCTCTTTCAATTTTGTATATGTTAGGGTTTTTTGTTTTTTGTGTTTTTTTGTTTTGTTTTGCCATATAAACATTTAAAATGTTTATGTCATCATATATACAATTTTTTTCCTTCCTGTTTTCTGCCTCTGGTGTTCTGTGACCAGATTACTATTTCTATGCTCAGTCTGGATCACATGACCTCTATAATGACTAGTGGTCCCCGCAGCTTATAAAAGCCCAAACCCCTCAGCCAGTTGATAAGCCTTCTTCCTTGGTCCGGTCATATTTCAGCTTGTTCCTGGCTCCTTTCTTTCATATAATTTCTGTTCCCTTCAAGCTCAATAAATTGCTCTTCTGAAAATTTGCCTCGTATTTCCCCACTATTAGAAATTATAAGAAAAAATGTAAAAAGATTTTAATAGTGAATAGGGAAGGTCATTAGAATGGATTGATTCAATATTCTTAAAATTAAATCTCAGAAAGAATCATTTTTCAAAAGCAGAGACAGAATACACTGGGACCTGCTTTAGGATTGCTGCGTGCTGGGGAGAAGGGAAGCTGAGGATGAGCACAAAGTCCCTTGTGCAGGTGAGGATATTCCACTACAATCTAAATGCGTTCAAAGTGATGTAACCTGGATGGTGAGGGCAGTGCCTAAGTTCCTCTTGGTTAGTCTGTTACAGTGCGCTGACTACTAGCCTAGAGTCTGCCCAGAGCTTTTCCTATCTGGAACTCCCAAACCCTTTGTTCATGTGGTTCTGTCTATCTGAAATGCCCTCTCTCAGACTCTATCCTCATCTCAACTGATACCAATCTTCCGACTCTCAGCTCAAAAGCAGGCATCACTTTTGATCCCCAAGCAGGAAGCAAGTGTTGACTTGCTTCTTATAGTTTGCAATACTCTATTACTCTCTCACGCCACTCATTACATTCTCTCTTGTCTCATGAGCAGCAGAGCACACTATTTCCTTACCGTACTGTAAACTCCTTGAGAGCAGAGCTCATAGCTCATCCTGGAGTGCTCCCTCAGAACCAAACAGAGGGCACTAGATAGTCCTCAGTAAGTTTGCTGAATAAAGACTATTAGGACCAGCTGACCACTATTAGGTCAATGTTACGTTACTACAGTCACTACCTAGGGTTTACTATTGGAAAGTGTCTGAGAAACTCCTTGGTGGGCCATGCCAGGGTTAGGAACAGACCTGAGATCATTGGATTAGGCTTTCCTTTGATTCTCAGCAGCTCTGCCATATCAGCTCAACATCCACCTCTGTGTTAGAAACTAGGCCACGTCAATATCCCTGGGACCCAGTCTTTGCTCCAGAACATTCACTAAGCTACCAAAAGCAGGTGGCTAGAACCTCAGTGCCTTCCAGCTGATCCTACCACTTTTGCAGTAACAACACAGCTAAGTTTCCATAGCGGGCCAATATAGGACAAGGCTGTGGGAGTCAAGGCACTCAGAGTTCCGATTCTAAAACAGGACACCATTTACAAGAGTTGATTTTGCTCAAACAGAGGCTCAATGCAGAGGTATCTAGCAGAGAGAGAGACTAAGAGTGTCGTACCTGGATGTTAACATCTGCCCCGTTGTTTACTAATAGTTCAAGACACAAAGCACCGTGTGTGGAGGCAGCAGCAAAATGCAAAGGGGTGAACCCGCTGTTGTTGGGCTGGTTCACGTTAGCACCATAGTCAGTCAGCTCATTAACTACAGCATCCTGCCCATTGTAGCAGGCCAGGTGAAGGGCCGTGTTTCCATAGATGTTGATTTCGTCGATCTGTAAATGAATCCAAGAGAGGGCAGGTAAAATCACTGGAGTCTCTTTATTGCGTTTGCTGTTGGGGGCGGTGGGAGGGGCAGAGGGAGAGAGAGACTCTTAAGCAGATTCCATGCTCAGCATGGAGCCTGATGTGGGGCTCGATCCCAGGACCCCAAGATCATGACCTGAGCCGAAATCAAGAATCAGATGCTTAACTGACTGAGTCACCCAGGCACCCCGTACACCACAATTTAGAAGGCTAAATGCTGAAGGTAGGATGAAGAACCCTAGCCCGTCTAAAAAATGACTAATATGTATTACATGCAATATATATGTTTAAATATTTCTCTATGTTGATATAGAAACTTAGCCTGTTTCTGGTTTTTCATTACTTGCTGTAGGTCCCCACTGCCCTTCATCAATTGCCCCTGGAAACTCAAAAAGATAAGATGCTAGAAAATAAGGTGGTTTTTACCCTCTTAAATTAAAATGCAAACAGGATTTAATTTCCGAATAACAGAAAACCCACAGGGTGCCTGGTTGGCTCAGTCAGTTAAGCGGCTGCCTCCAGCTCAGGTCATGATCCCAGGGTCCTGGGATGGAATGCTGCATCAGGCTCCCTGCTCAGCGCGGAGTCTGCCACTCCCCCTGCTTGTGTGCTTTGTCTCTCGTGCTCTCTTTCAAATAAATAAATAAAATCTTAAAAAAAAAAAAACCAAACCAAACATTAGAAAACCCACAAATATACCATGAATTGATGCATTCATCACAGCTCACCTCCACCCCCAGATTCAGGAGGTGTTTGACAACATTGATCTGTCCATTGGAGGCTGCAGCGTGCAGAGGGGTATAACCCTTCTTATCCTTACACGTCACTTCTGCGCCGTGGTTGATGAGCAGCGCTACAACATCCAGGTGGCCTTCACAAACAAAGCAGCAGAAAACATGGGTAGCTTTTTAGGATAATTTGATGACTGATTCCACCTACATTATCACCATTAGCTTTTACTACCACCAACATTTTAAATAAGAACAAGGTCCTGCCAATATGTTAGTACCACAGCCTAAAAAAGAATTATGTTAAAATGAAAGCAATGCTTTTAAAAGCATTTCCCATTCCTTAAAGTCCAACAGTGACAATTTGGTTTGGAAAAATTAATGAAAGAAAAAAAATCAATTAATCACAATACCACTACATTATTGTTAAATCATATGAAATCGCTGTTGCTTGACTTTTTTTTTTTTGGACCACAAAAATGACAATTTCATATGGTTCAAATGAAAATTATTCTTAGGAATTACTGGCTAAACAGAAACATTTCCAGTTTCAACTCCTGTTGGCATGTTTTCTAGAATATTTTCCTTTGTACCCTATCTTACTATATATAGTACGATAAATGTATTTGACCTCTATATTGTGACTGAAGATTGTTTGATGCTTTGGGTCACTGCTGTAAATGTGGTTGATAATTGAGCGGTAGAAGATAAGTACTGATTCCAAGGGTCTAAGATGTGCATGGGGCTGAGTGTGAGTGTGTGTACGTGTGTGTGTGAGAAAGAGAGAGATGGAGAGAGAGGTGTGTTTGGAGGGGGGAGAGAATTGGGTGTGTGTATGAGAGAGAAAGAGCTTGGTCATGGCTTGTTTTATTAAAATTTGACTTTTTCCCCCAAAACTTGTATGTAGAAAAATTATTTTCAATTACTAGTGGGGCTATCTTAGCTTAAGTGGTGCTATCTTTTGTCTTTTGTCCTGGTTTTGTCCTTTATTCCTTAAAGATAGTCATCTATGTATTTTTTCCTATTTGTATCCTGATGACAAACAAAACAACGACTTGACTTCTTTAAAGCAATTCTACACAAATGTTTTAACTGTATATCAGCAAAGAACAAACTTGAAACCCCAGGCTCTTTGCGTCCCATCACACACTAGTCTAATGTGTGCTCTGCCTAAACAGCAGTCTGGCCAATGTCCCCTGATTCCAGTCCCGTAGGTACCATGCAGACATCCAATCTGCTTCCGTCAGCTCCAAAGTCCACATTGTCTTTAAAAAAAAAAAAATGATAGGGCGCCTGGGTGGCTCAGTTGGTTAAGCGACTGCCTTCGGCTCAGGTCATGATCCTGGAGTCCCAGGATCGAGTCCCACATCGGGCTCCCTGCTCGGCAGGGAGTCTGCTTCTCCCTCTGACCCTCCTCCCTCTCATGCTCTCTGTCTCTCATTCTCTCTGTCTCAAATAAATAAATAAAATCTTTAAAAAAAAAATGATAATGCTTGCAAAATCTTAAGAGTTTGGTTTTTTAAGCCCAAATATCCATTCGGACTCATCCACAGCCACATAATTTATTTCATCCCTACCCAACCCGTTCTCTTTCTTCCCCCCACCATTAACGTTATTGTTGTTCATGATAATAAAAGGCCTGTATGTTTGTTAAAAAGGATTCAGAAAAGGCAAAAAGGTGTTAAAAGGAAACCAAAACCATCCATATCGCCAATCCCCTGAGATACTCAGCTAACATTTCAGCATATAATATATCCCAGATTGTCTATATTGCAGATTTCTTTTACAAAAATGAGGACCATATAATCCATGCTATTATGATCTGTTTTTACTTAACATAACACAGAATCTTTCGATGTTAATAAAGACTAATGACATCATCACTGTAGTTACTGCCCAGTGTCCCACCGGGCAGTTCTTTATCATTAACCAACACAATCTCCGGGGGATGGGCATTCAGGTGGTTTATAACATGGGGCTGGTAGAATCCCATCTGCTTTTCCAATTGCAGGACATTCTCCGGTTACAAACACAAAGGAAGGATCCCAGTTCTTCGTTTCTCACAAGTCTACACCAAGAATAAACTCGATGAGGCCTATCATTTGTCAGTGGCACTTGTGCCAACAGAAGTGAAAAAAAAAAAAAAACATAGAAATGTAACTCCTTCCTTCATGTCTCCCAGCCCAGCTGGCAGAAGCGAGACCTGCAAGGCCAGGTTCACTGGCAGGAGAGTAGCAGGAGGATCCACGGTTACTCTTGTCACTTCAACCTACCCATCAGCCAGAGGGTGGTCCTTCCTTCCTTTTTGTTTCTTTCAAAAACACTTTTAAATAAAAGGACACATAGAATTTATGTCCTGGCTTTGCTAGCCAGTCCTTGTTTTTTTTTTTTTAAAACACTTTATTTTGCTGCCATAACAAGTTAAAAGAAGCACCATTTTGTGCAGCTTTCCCGTCCGGACTGAAACACATTCAATGAGGTCCAGGCCATGACTCATCCCTCCTCCTCCCTGTGGGGTAAAATCAGTCTCTGACAGAGCAACTGTCTAACTAGAGTGCTCTATGCTTGCCAGTCAAGTGGACCAAATCTTCACTCAATTGGGCCCCAAGCTTGGAAAGAAGTCAGGCGTGCACAAAGGGAAAACCTACATGCTTCGCGACAGGCCCACAGCTTCTTTAGCTACAGTCGTCTGCAGGAACCCTTACCCATATAGGCCGCCCAGTGCAGAGCACGCCGGTCCTTCTTGTCAAATGCGTTGATGTTTGCTCCTTTGGCCAAGAGTAAATTGACCATCTGAAAGAAAACCAACATGCAGATAATCTGAGTCACATTAACATCAAATCCAAAGGCAGGTCAGTGACCCGGAGTTCAAACACAGTAGGAAGCTGACATCACAGACAGCCCTGTGGCACGTATGTCAGCGGAGAAGCCCGAGGAGGCAGCTACTTTTGCAACCCACTGGCTGTACATTTAAAATGGGCTATTGTTGCCTGAGGTTTGGCGTGCAGATAGTAGCTTCACACTCGCTAAAAGCCTCAGCAGTAAGATTAGGTTCCACTGGGGGTGAAGAGAGGCTGTAGGAAGATTTCTTGCTCCCGGTGATGAGGACACTCACCTCCACGTGGCCATTCAGAGCAGCGTGGTGCAAGGCTGTGCGCCCCCCTCGGTCGGAGACGTTGACGCTGCTCAGCAGGGGGATGATCACTTCTGCACACTTCACGGCCTTATTGGCAGCCGCCACATGGAGGGGGGTCTGCCAGTTCTTGTCCCTCGCATTGACATCAGCCGAGTGCTTAATCAATACTTGCACTGCTTCCTACAACAGAAGCGGAGTTCGCAGGGGTCACTGACAAATGCTCAGTTGGTGCTTCACCAGACCCCGGAACTACAGGAAAGGAAGGCTCCGCGCCCTCCCACAGTGGCTCAAGTGTGTATTCTTCTCAGAAAAGCAAGGTAATTTGTGAGAAAGACCAAAAGAGTGGCACAGGTGAAAACAGATTCGTTTTATCTTTCTTTGTTAGGCCAAGAGCCCTGGCACATCTTTAAAACCAAATAAACCTTCTAAGCATAAGGTTTCTTTTTTTTTTTTTAAAGATTTTATTTATTTATTTGAGAGAGAGGATGAGAGGAGAGAGAGAGCACATGAGAGGGGGGAGGGTCAGAGGGAGAAGCAGACTCCCTGCTGAGCAGGGAGCCCAATGCGGGACTCGATCCAGGGACTCCAGGATCATGACCTGAGCCGAAGGCAGTCGCTTAACCAACTGAGCCACCCAGGCGCCCAAGCATAAGGTTTCTTAACAGGGTGTAAAGTATCCTTAGGCCAGATGAGAGCACTCGTGTGCAAGTGCACACTCCAGGGTAAAATATCCACAGGTCAAAAGGCCCCCAAAGATCATCTAAACTTGGAGGTGTTTGTCAATGAGCCTCCATCCTCCAAAGCCCAAGGCCTCAAAGCCCTTCGGACATTCTTAGATCAATTTATAAACCTTTGGTTCTCAGAGCCAACATCTTAACCCTCACTGCGTGATCAATAGGAGTCAAGGGAAGATGTCTATTCCTACCTCAACTTGAAGCTACAAAATTGTTCCATATTTTCCCAACTTTTTCCATGTTATCGTGGGGTAACCTCTTTTCTACTGTTGTGTCCCTTCACCTTTACTGAGACTTACGCTTTTTGTTTTCCCTCCATTGACCTAATCAGCTTTTTTGCATCTTGAACTATTACTCTCAACCTTGGCTGTGCAATGGAATCACCCGGGGAGCTCTTAAAAATACAGATGGCTGAGGTGCCTGGGTGGCTCAGTCAGTTAAGTGCCCGAGTCTTGATCTCAGCTCAGGTCTTGATCTCAGGGTCGTGAGTTCGAGCACCCTTTTGGGCTCCACACTGGGAATGGAGCCTACTTAAAAAAAAAAAATACAGATGGCTGGTGCCACACCAGAGATTCTAACTGGCCTTAGAATTTCTGTAAAGCCCCCAGGGGACTTTGTTGTATAGCTAGGATTGAGGACACTCTTCTGTTCCATCAAGAAAATGATACAGCTTCTCTCAAGATGGGAATGACTCTTGGTTGTTTCTCTTTACTTCTAGAGACATCCCTGGAGCCAGTTAGTGGGACTCCTTTATGAACATCTTCTTAATGTGGCATCAATAAACCAATGAAAGGTGCCACACTCCTGCCACACTTCATGGACCAAGAACTTACCCCTGTCCACCTTATTCCTCACAGGCCTGAACTGTCCAATCCACTTCATCATGCAGGTACATAAAAATGCTCAGATAGTAGATTAATGTAGATAGTAGATAGTTAAAATTAATGTTTTTATCAGGGACATAAATAATGAAGGAAAAAATGTTCTATGAATCAGTAGTAGCAACATTCTGAGATGAATGGCTAACACAGTAGAATAAGAGCGAAAAAATTTAGTTTTGCAAATTAGAGAATATAGTTTAAATACGCAGTATGACTCTATTTAGATGCTACAAACAAGAAACCCATTGGGCCCAAGCAAACAGTTTGTTGAAACTACCAAAAAGGAAAAAAAAAAAAAAAGATATATGCCACCCATCCTTAGCAAGACAATAAAGCAATGACTACTAAACATTCCTGGAGCTCATTTTAGAGTGAAACGTGTGTATGTGTATTCTTATGCTCACCTACTACTTGCAAAACGCAAAGGAAGACTGAAAGAAACATGAGCCAGACTCTGTTCTAAGAGCTAGCTGGGTGAACAAAAAACAAAAGCAAAGCCACAATATAAGAGGTAAGATTTAAATAAGAAAAAAAAAATGAGATTTTTGTCAACTTTGGTCTCAAAAATTGTGAGGTTTATGTAGATATGTACATACAACCTATTGTGATATGGGAACCTCCATTTATGTTTATTTTCTTTACAAAGGAAAGCATCGTAGCTGGTATTTAACTCTGGGTTGGCACTGTGCCCTCAGTCAGCTCCACAGAGGACCTTGTCCTGTTGGATCTGAGATGCCCTCCAGGAAGAGAGGAACTTCCACACGCGGAGGGGGTGAGGCTCATGCTCTCTGTTCATTCGCTCTGAGTGCACAGAAATGCACAGTGACGGGCCTGCCAGATCGAGCTACAGATTGTGATGCGTACCCTTTGACTAAAAACATCCCAGATGGGCAGGATGTATGCAAGGAACCTGCAGATTAAAGATGATAATACAAACGCAAATGTAAGTAACATGGGGTCACAGAGCTGACGCTTCTACTCCGAGTAAAAGCTTTCTATACATTACAAGGTAAAAATAATGACAGATTTAATCAGATCTGACAAGAGCTTGGCCAAAACAGAGGAAAATCATCAGTAAGTCTATTAGCTTTGTGGTTACGTAAGACTACGATAAATGAAAAGCCTCACCCTAAGTATATTGTGATATACTTGAAATATTAGCTAATAGCAGTAGTTCCTATATGTAATTCATAAATAAATGAGATGCACATTTTGAAGATGCATGCTGAAAAAGTTTTGCAGAGATATTGCCAAAAAGGCTGGAGATAACCACATAAAGCAATACTATAAAAAGTGGTATAATATCCTTTTCACATACTCATAGCACATAACAATATATACTCATTTTTAATACCTTTGCCTTGTGCATTATTTTACTGTACTTTACAGATTCTTGCTTGGCATTACATATTACATAAATTCAGAATAGACTAACAAACCAAAAATATGCAGGAACATTTCACAAATTTATACTATTTGGATAAGACCAATGACTTCATGAACAACTTTTTTTTATTTTTTTATTTTTTAAAGATTTTATTTATTTATTTGAGACAGATTGAGGGAGTGCAAGCAGGGAGGAGAGGGAGAAGGGGGCTCCCCGCAGAGCAAGGAGCCCGATGCAGGGCTCAATCCCAGGTCGTTGGGACCATGACCTGAGCCGAAGGCAGACGCCCAACCAACTGAACCACCCAGGTGCCCCCAAAACTTTTTTTTAAAGATAACAAAATTAGGTAACAAAATTTCCTAAAAAATTAGAAAAGGAAAAGGTTCATTGACCAGAAGGGGACAAAAAGAACTGGATAGGGTCTCTAATAAATCTCTTTTCATGTGAACTTTAAGCAAGTCCCAATGTGAGTGCCAACTTCATCATATTTGTCTCTCCTACCAACACTCACTGTCATAGCTCAAGGATGCCTAGAATAACCACTACTTCTACTTATCTACTTTTATAAAATGTTTTAACTTTTTAGCTGGGTGAACAAAAAACTTTGGCATTCTTCAGTTTTATTTCTCTATCTGCTTAGGAAATGAATTGCATAGTTTTCATCTTGACAAGGACTATATCAAGAAATACTTAGTATACAAAGGAGGGTATCTTACTTAATTTCCAAAAATTAACTTTTTTTCATGAAAAGACAAGTAGTCTAAAATGATTATGGATTAACTTCACAGACATACAGGATATTAGAAGTAGAGAAGGCCTCAGGGGTCATCTGGTCTGACCCCTTCATTTGATGGACAGCTTCACGTTATAGGCAAGATGGCTGAGTCAAGGGCAGTGATCCGTCAGCCAAACTGATTAAGAGCCTAGCTTGGGTGTTTTCTACTAGGCCACACCTTACTCAATGGACAGTATCAGCCAAGCACGTTGACATAAATGTTTTTAAATGTTAACTCTCCTTATTTAAATTTTTTTTTTTTAAAGATTTTATTTAAAGTGGGTGCCTGGGTGGCTCAGTTGGTTAAGCGACTGCCTTCGGCTCAGGTCATGATCCTGGAGTCCCTGGATCGAGTCCCGCATTGGGCTCCCTGCTCGGCAGGGAGCCTGCTTCTCCCTCTGACCCTCCCCCCTCTCATGTGCTCTCTCTCATTCTCTCTCTCTCAAATAAATAAATAAAATCTTTAAAAAAAAAAAAAAGATTTTATTTATTCACCTGACAGATAAAGACATAGCGAGACAGGGAACACAAGCAGGGGGAGTGGGAGAGGGAGAAGCAGGCTTCCCGCTGAGCAAGGAGCCCGATGCGGGGCTCGATCCCAGGACCCTGAGATCATGACCTGAGCCGAAGGCAGACGCTTAACGACTGAGCCACCCAGGCGCCCCTCCTTATTTAAATTTTTTAAACTGAAGTTCTACCCTGCCAAACCTGCTTAATACATTAATAGAAATTTAATATAATACTTCAGGAAAAACAAAGCTTTGCTTTAAAAAGATAATTTCCTACAAATCAAAACCACGATGAGATACCACCTTACACCAGTCAGAATGGCTAAAATTAACAAGTCAGGAAACGACAGATATTGGCGAGGATGCAGAGAAGGGAACCTTCCTACACTGTTGGTGGGAATGCAAGCTGGTGCAGCCACTCTGGAAAACAGTATGGAGCTTCCTCACAAAGTTGAAAATAGAGCTACCCTACAACCCAGCAGTTGCACTACTGGGTATTTACCCCAAAGATACAAATATAGTGATCCGAAGGGGTACATGCACCCCGATGTTTACAGCAGCAATATCCACAATAGCCAAACTACAGAAAGAGCCTAAATGTCCATCGACAGATGAATGGATAAAGATGTGGTATATATATATGAAGGAATATTATGCAGCCATCAAAAAATGAAATCTTGCCATTTGCTATGACGTGGATGGAACTAGAGGAGGGTATTATGCTAAGCAAAATAGTCAATCAGAGAAAAACAATTATCATATGATCTTGCGGATATGTGGAATTTGACAAACAAGGTAGAGGATCATGGGGGGAAAAAGAGGAAAAAATGAAACGGGACGAAACCAGAGAGGGAGACAAACTATAAGAGACTCTTAATCTCAGGAAACAAACTGAGGTTGCTGGAGTGGAGGGGGGTGGGAGGGATGGGGTAGCTGGGTGAGACATTGGGGAGGGTATGTGCTATGGTGAGCACTGTGAATTGTGTAAGACTGATGAATCACAGACCTGTACCCCTGAAACAAGCAATACATTATATGTTAATAAAAAAATAAAAAGATAATTTCCTTTTCTAAAACTGCATTTCTCTTTCAAAAATTTTAATCTTGAAAGCACTTCAACTTGGTTTTAAGAGAGAGTAATTTTATGGCTATTTAGGAAATTAATGATTTTTGTAATCAAAATTAGCCTCTCTTTTCCAGTATCACACACTGGCTAAAAATTTAATGTCTAGGGGCCTACTCTGACAGGAACTTGCCTGATAAAAAGAAAACTAATATGGGGGAAGGAAGCTGAACACTTGCTGAATCAAGAAAAGATACTTAAATAGTGCTTCTCAAACTATCTGTGGTGAAGGACCAGTTTTTAAAAAATTATTTCAAATTCATCATGAGTCAATACTTTTGTAAAATACAATAATAAAAAGTGGGCACCTGGGTGGCTCAGTCAGTTAATTGGCCATCTTGGTTTTGGCTCAGGTTGTGATCTCAGGGTCTTGAGATCAAGCCCTGCCTCGGGCTCTGCACTCAAGACAGAATCTGCTTGAGATTCTCTGTCTCCCTCTCTCTCTGTCCCTCCTGCTCGTGCTCTCTCTCTCTCTCAATAAATAAATCTTAAAAAAATACAATAAAAAGTAATTAGTAGAATAATAAAATGAAAAAAGACAAAGAGAAATCATGAACTCGATTCTTTTATTATTAATTATATTTAGCAGGCATGACATGACTCTATCAAAGTGCTCTAAAAGTTTCTGAATTCTTACTCTTTTCACAGCAGTCTTAAGACAAAAGCTCACAGGCTGAGACCGGTACACAAGCCACACTGTGAGTAATGCTCCTTCAAAGCCTTTGTTTCTTTTTTAATGAATAAACATGTGTGAGGATTCCAGCATTTCTCCCGAATGGAGGCATCAGCCCAGTTAGCAGTCAGTCTTAGGACTGCACACCTCCTTGGATTATGCTCCATAGGACGCTGTGCTATATCAATCATGGAAATAATAGGGGGAGGAACTGTCATGGGATGTCACACAGAAGGGAACTGGAGATGGCATTTGCAGTCAGTTTATTTCTACTTTTTATGACTTTCTCTTTTCACAAAAGGCCACTCCAACCCTGTTATAAGAAGTAGAAACATACATTGTGGCACATGGAAAAGACGAGAAGAAACAGGATGCATGTGTCTTAAAAACTATTGCCCTTAATATTTGTTTCTTCCCTCTCAAATGTGCATTGCATTTAAGTGGTCATAAATTACTCATGGAAAAGTAATTGTTTATGACTATCCAGAGTCCTTGCAGGCATAAACAATGTCAAATTTTATAAACTGTAAGTTGCTTTAGACTGGGGTCTGAGTCTTACACAATTTTCTGTACTCTCCCCAAAGCCTTGTGCATATCATATACTCAATATATTTGGATAGAATAAATATAGTGGTATAATCATTAGCAAACTAAGTAAGGCTCAGAGGTTAAAATGGAATAGTGCACAGAAAGTGCTCAACATACTGCCTAGCACACACTAAGTGCTCAATAAGTGCTCATTGTGACAATATATATTTGGACACAATATCCTCATTTCTATAGCCTAAAGACAGGATATATTTCTATAGCCTAAAAACATTTACCATGGGCTGATGTCCCTGAGGCTGCACTCAAGTCCTGAAGGCATTTACTCTATTACTGAAATCATTTGGGGCTTTTATCCTCTATTGATTAGAGCAATTTCATATTCTGTAAGAACTGCATAAATCGGTACCCAACTAATTCATTCAATTAATCGAAAATTCCTCCAAAAGTACTCATTATTAAATTAAACTCGCCCTTTGTTATTAGAATTATTAATAGGGTACAATTATTCTAAGAACTAGCAGTACAACGGGGACTCACTGGAGACTTTGGGATATGAACGAACTCAGAGGAAACTATTCAACAAGTGCTGGCTTTCAGAGGAAAAAAATGAAACCAGATGAAACCAGAGAGGGAGACAAACCATAAGAGACCCTTAATCCTAAGAAACAAACTGTGGGTTGCTGGAGTGGAGGGGGAGGTGGGAGGGATGGGGTAACTGGGTGATGGACATTGGGGAGGGTATGTGTTGTAATGAGCACGAGGTATTATACAGACTAATGATTCACAGGTCTGTACCCCTGAAACAAATAATACATTATAAGTTAATTAATTGGACTTAAATAAATAAATAAATCTTAAAGAAGAAGTAGTAGTGGTGGTGGTGGTGGTGCTGGCTTTCAACACTGGGAAGGCCAGATCCTAAAGTATTCCCAGTCTTCAGTCTCAACTCTCAGAGTGTGGTATATAGATCACATGCGTCAGTCTTCTTTTTAAAATGCAGATTTCTGGGCACAACCCAGGCTTCATCAAAATCTCTGGAGATGAGGTTCTAGAACAGGTACTTGTGACAAGCACCCCAGATGACTGGAATCCACAGTAAATCTGACTATCACTCATCTCCATTCTAACTAATAGGTCCCAAAATACTTACTTTTTTTTCCCATTCCAGGTACTATGTTCTATATGCGATCATCTTTTTATAACCCTAAAGATAATTTAGGGAAAGCAGTAACATTCTAGTCTCCCATATAATTCTTCCAATCCTCCTGTCTACTAGCATTTTGCTCACAATAATGACAATGTTTTTTAGAGAAGGGGGAAAACATGAGTTTTAAAATTTAAGCTGTAAGATAAAATGCTTATCCTGCTCGGCTCTGGGAACCATTTTTATACTTATCAGGACTTCTGTCTGCATAGACACAAAAGCAGACCCATTTTATTGGTTGGCACAGTATCCACCAGGGTGCTCATGGGATCTGAGGGAAGCAGCCGAGCATGGCGGTTAAGAGAGCAGGTTCTCGAGTTACACACTCCTCCACTGACTGGCTGTGGCATGTTTGGCTCGTTCCCCAATGTCTCTGAGATTACGTTTCCTAAATTAGGATTAAGAACACTATCAGTCTCAAAGAGTGGCTCAGAGGTTAAAATGGAATAGCGCACAGAAAGTGCTCAGCATACTGCCTAGCACACACTAAGTGCTCAATAAGTGCTCATTGTGACAATATATATTTGGACACAACATCTTCATTTCTATAGCCTAAAGAAGGATACAATCCTTTTTAACTCTGCTAGCCAAAAGACAGCCTCCAGAACAGGAAAGTGAAAAGTTCAGCAACTCTCCTTTGGTGGTACTCTCCATTCATTCCAAAAGAAAAGGCATGTGTGGGGGCGCCTGGGTGGCTCAGTCGTTAAACGTCTGCCTTTGGAGGAAAAGTCGGAAAGAACTCAAATAAAGAGCATCCTACTAAAGAATGAATGAGTCAACCAGGAAATTAAAGAAGAATTAAAAAAAAATTCATGGAAACAAATGAAAATGAAAACACAACTGTTCAAAATCTTTGGGATGCAGTAAAGGCGGTCCTAAGAGGAAAGTATATAGCAATACAAGCCTTTCTCAAGAAACAAGAAAGGTCTCAAATACACAACCTAACCCTACACCTAAAGGAGCTGGAGAAAGTACAGCAAATAAAGCCTAAATCCAGCAGGAGAAGAGATATAATAAAGACCAGAGCAGAAATCAATGAAATAGAAACCAAAAGAACAGTAGAACAGATCAACGAAACTAGGAGCTGGTTCTTTGAAAGAATTAATAAAATTGATAAACCCCTGGCCAGACTTATCAAAAAGAAGAGAAAGGACCCAAATAAATAAAATCATGAATGAAAGAGGAGAGATCACAACCAACACCAAAGAAATACAAACAATTAGAAGAACATATTATGAGCAACTCTATGCCAGCAGATCAGATAATCTGGAAGAAATGGATGCATTCCTAGAGATGTATAAATTGCCAAAACTGAACCAGGAAGAAATAAAAAACCTGAATAGACCTATAACCACTAAGGAAATTGAAGCAGTCATCAAAAATCTCCCAACAAAAAAAAGTCCAGGGCCAAATGGCTTCCCAGGGGAATTCTACCAAACATTTAAAGAAGATTTAATACCTATTCTTCTAAAACTGTTCCAAAAAATAGAAATGGAAGGAAAACTTCCAAACTCGTTTTATGAGGCCACCATTACATTGATCCTAAAACCAAAGACCCCATCAAAAAGGAGAACTACAGACCAATATCCTTGATGAACACGGATGCAAAAATTCTCACCAAAATACTAGCCAGTAGGATCCAACAGTACATTAAAAGGATTATTCACCACGACCAAGTGGGATTTGTCCCTGGGCAGCAAGGTTGGTTCAGCATCCACAAATCAATCAGTGTGATACAATACATTGATAAAAGAACGAACAAGAACCATCTGATCCTCTCAATAGATGCAGAAAAAGCATCTGACAAAGTATAGCATCCTCTCTTGATCAAAACCCTTCAGAGTATAGGGCTAGAGGGTACATACCTTAATATCATAAAAGCGATCTATGAAAAACCCACAGTGAATATCATTCTCAATGGGGAAAAACTGAGAGCTTTCCCCCTAAGGTCAGGAACATGGCAGGGATGTCCACTATCACCACTGCTATTCAACATAGTATTAGAAGTCCTAGCCACAGCAATCAGACAACAAAAAGAAATAAAAGGCATCCAAATAGGCAAAGAAGAAGTCAAACTCTCACTCTTCACAGATGATATGACACTTTATGTGGAAAACCCGAAAGACTCCACCCCAAAACTGCTAGAATTCATACAGGAATTCAGTCAAGTGGCAGGATATAAAATCAATGCACAGAAATCAGTGGCATTCCTATACAACAACAACAAGACAGAAGAAAGAGAGATTAAGGAGTCAATGCCATTTACAACTGCACCCAAAATCATAAGATACCTAGGAATAAATCTAACCAAAGAGGCAAAGAATCTGTACTCAGAAAACTATAAAATACTCATGAAAGAAATTGAGGAAGACACAAAGAAATGGAAAAACGTTCCATGCTCATGGATTGGAAGAACAAATATTGTGAAGATGTCAATGCTACCTAGGGCAATCTACACATTCAATGCAATCCCCATCAAAATACCATCCACTTTTTTCAAAGAAATGGAGCACATAATCCTAAAATTTGTATGGAACCGGAAAAGACCCCAAATAGCCAGAGGAATGTTGAAAAAGAAAAGCAAAGCTGGTGGCATCACAATTCCAAACTTCAAGCTCTATTACAAAGCATCAAGACAGTATGGTACTGGCACAAAAACAGACACATAGATCAATGGAACAGAATAGAGAGCCCAGAAATGGACCCTCAACTCTATGGTCAACTCATCTTTGACAAAGCAGGAAAGAATGTCCAATGGAAAAAAGTCAGTCTCTTCAACAAATGGTGTTGGGAAAATTGGACAGCCACATGCAGAAGAATGAAACTGGACCATTTCCTTACACCACACACAAAAATAGACTCCAAATGGTTGAAAGACCTCAATGTGAGACAGGAGTCCATCAAAATCTTAGAGGAGAACACAGGCAGCAACCTCTTTGACCTCAGCTGAAGCAACTTCTTCCTAGAAACATTGCCATTGGCAAGGGAAGCAAGGGCAAAAATGAACTATTGGGACTTCATCAAGATAAAAAGCTTTTGCACAGCCAAGGAAACAGTCAACAAAACCGAAAGACAACCGACAGAATGGGAGAAGATATTTGCAAATGACATATCAGATAAAGGGCTAGTATCCAAAATCTATAAAGAACTTCTTAAACTCAACACCCAAAGAACAAATGATCCAGTCAAGAAATGGGCAGAAGACATGAACAGACATTTTTCCAAAGAAGACATCCAAATGGCCAACGGACACATGAAAAAGTGCTCAACATCTCTCAGCATCAGGGAAATCCAAATCAAAATCTCAATGAGATACCACCTCACACCAGTCAGAATGGCTAAAATTAACAAGTCAGGAAACGACAGATGTTGGCGGGGATGCAGAGAAAGGGGAACCCTCCTACACTGTTGGTGGGAATGCAAGCTGGTGCAGCCACTCTGGAAAACAGTATGGAGGTTCCTCACAAAGTTGAAAATAGAGCTACCCTACCACCCAGCAATTGCACTACTGGGTATTTACCCCAAAGATACAAATGTAGGGATCTGAAGGGGTACGTGCACCCCGATGTTTATAGCAGCAATATCCATAATAGCCAAACTATGGAAAGAGCCAAGATGTCCATCGACAGATGAATGGATAAAGAAGATGTGGTATGTGTGTATATATATATATATATATATATATATATATATATATATATACACAACGGAATATTATGCAGTCATCAAAAGTAATGAAATCTTGCCATTTGCAACGACATGGATGGAACTGGAGGGTATTATGCTGAGCGAAATAAGTCAGAGAAAGACATGTATCATATGACCTCACTGATATGAGGAATGCTTAATCTCAGGAAACAAACTGAGGGTTGCTAGAGTGGTAGGGGGTGGGAGGGATGGGGTGGCTGGGTGATAGACATTGGGGAGGGTATGTGCTATGGTGAGCACTGTGAACTGTGTAAGCCTGTTGAATCACAGACCTGTACCTCTGAAATAAGTAATACATTGTATGTTAAAAAAAAAAAGATAGCAGGAAGGGAAGAATGAAGGGGGGGAAATCGGAGGGGGAGACGAACCATGAGAGACTATGGACTCTGAGAAACAAACTGAGGGTTCTAGAGGGGAGGGGGAGGTGGATGGGTTAGCCTGGTGATGGGTATTAAAGAGGGCACATACTGCATGGAGCACTGGGTGTTATACCCAAACAATGAATCATGGAACACTACATCAAAAACTAATGCTGTAATGTATGGTGATTAACATAACATAATAAAAAAAATAAAATGCAAAATAAATAAATAAGTAAATACTAAAAAAAAAAAAGTCTGTCTTCAGCTCAGGTCATGATCCCAGGGTCCTGGGATCGAGCCCCGCATCGGGCTCCCTGCTTGGTGGGATGCCTGCTTCTCCCTCTCCCACTCCCCCTGCTTGTGTTCCTGCTCTATCTCTCTCTGTCAAATAAATAAATAAAATCTTTAAAAAGAAAAGGCATGTGTGAAACGCCGGCTGCATTTGGATGTAGGCCACGGTAGGCTGTGTGCCTGGTTGTCTGCCCTAAATACCATGTCCTAGAAGACACACTTTGTACCCTTTCAAGGCCCCTGTAGCACACATTAACAGTGCCTTCCATTGAGTGGGCTTCAATAAACATGTATTAAACTGGCCAGGCTCGTATGGATTTAATTCCTGTCCCCAGGGCTGCTCTTTTCCAAGAAAGAAAAACAAAAAAGCAGGAAGAATAAGCTAAACAGGAGAAACAATATGAAATAATTCACAATGCTTCAGAAAATTCTCCCTGTAAGCCCCAAATCTTGCTCATCTATGTTATCTAGAATTGCAAAATATGTTTCCCTAATATTTTGGCAAGAGACTATCTTCATGTCTTCTCAACAGTGGGAGTAATTGGTGGTGGGGGGCGTGAGTTTAAGGCCCTGGGGATACAGTGCTCCTTGGCTCCAATTATGTGTTTGGTTGTCTCCTCCCTGGGAACCCCAAACGTGGGGAGGGGTGGGTTCTGGATCAGAAGGAAGCACACGGTACAGCCTGATCAGTACCAAGGAAAGTCTTGGGAGTTTACCTCCAGAACCCAATCCACGTTGGACGATTTTCAGCAGGTATGACCCTGTCTTGATCTACTTTCCTGTCTGTGTAGGAGCTTTTCTGTCAGGCACGGGTGGATGTTTAATCAATAGGATGATCTGATACTCCTATTCTATTACAGGCTCAGGAAATAAATTTAGCAACGAACATTATTTTTCCAGGCATAGAAATTGGAACATAAAATTTGCCTGGATGGAAAGAAAGCTCAGAAATCTTGACTTATACGGGTATCTCTGACTTACACGTATACCTGTGTTGCATACAATTTTGAAACTCAACCTGATCTTTCAGGTTCCAGTGGTTTAAATGGCTTCCAGGGCTACACTTCCAGAAACAAGCTTCAAATCGGCTTACGTTGCATGCATGCAAGATGATTACCACCAGCCTTCTCTGTGGTGCAAACTAGTTCTACGTTAGCAGTTGTACAGAGAATCACGTTAACATAGCTTATGTTAGAAAGCCAGTCTTTAAGGAATCACTCAGAAAACAATTGTTCAGGGGCACCTGGGTGGCTCAGTCGGTTCAGCATCTGCCTTCCCAGGGTCCTGGGATCGAGCCCCGCATTGGGCTCCTTGCTCAGCAGGGAGCCTGCTTCTCCCTCTCCCTCTGCAGCTCCCCCTGCTTGTGCTCTCTCTCTCACTCTCTCTCTCTCAAATAAATAAAAGCTTTTTTAAAAATTTAAAAAGAAAGTACTAAAAAAAAAAAAAACAATTGTTTACTGAGCAGGCAAAACACTAGATATACAATGATAAGCAAACAGGTGCGGCACTCATTTCAAGGAACTTACTATCTAGAAGGTCTTTTTAATTAGAATAGAATAACAATTTCACGGGTAGTTTTATACTGTGTCAACTTAGCCTACATTCGAACTACATTTCTCAGGATCCCCTCCCCAGTCCCGTTTGCCACAAGAGAAACCTTCATGCATTTTGGAACACACAGATGAAAGCACAGGCTGATTGTGTGCTGGGCGCCAGGCCCTGCTGCAGCTTGCGCACGTCGTCACTGACCAGCAGGAGCCACGTGTTGGCACAGGGCATAGCTGGTGCGTCTTCAGAACTTGCAGTATCTGCCTCAGTTTCTCCCCTCCTCAGGCCAGGTGCCTTCAAGCTCCAAGGTGAAGCCCACAGCTCCTTCTGCGAGTCACCCAAGTCCACATGTTGAGGCAGTGAGAGACAGTCAGAGCTTCCAGTTTGTTCTTGTTCTCTCCCATTTCACATCCAGCTTTTTTTCCCCCAATGGCAGACCCTGCCTGCCCACAGTGACTTCAGACCACCAGAACCCAAGGGGACAGCCTGACACAAACTTCTCCAGCAGCTCACACACCTGTGGAAGGTCTAATTACTATAATAAAGATGTTATCTTATATCTCTCTTGGTGGTTCTGGTTCCCTGATTGAACCCGGAAGCATCAATTACCTACAATTTAGAAGCAAAGGGCTTTGAGGACAGTAGAGAGTTTATAAGCCTTTCGATAAAGAAATGGTTTTTAATTCATATTCATATAAGTAATACCGGTCTTTGCCAATCTAAGCGACAGGGAGATGTGCCAGCTTTCATGCTGAGCGCACAGATCCCCTTTGGCAGCCAAGTTTCAAAACACCAATCCAAACCTTCTCTGTCGTTTCCCCATCTAGCCTGCTTCTCTTGCCTCAGCTATGATTTAGGGGAGGCACAATGTAATGGCAAGAGCATCAAATTCAAAGGAAGCAAGAAATCTGAATTTAGAACCGCCACGGCACAGCGATGTGCTGGAGTTAAGATGTTCACAATCAGTTCCAATGACGGTTACAAAGACTCCAATTTTCATAAGAAACTTTTCAACTTGTTGTGATAGATATTAATATGAAGACATCCTCTTTCACAAGTCTATATATGACCCTGATTATTTACAACTCAGGGTCTGTTTGCATTTAATTCCTTCCCCGCAAGAGACACCTGCAAGGGATTTTTTTTCCCCCAGCAAACCTGCAGAAGGAGCTGGTTCCTTAGAGAAGCAACAAATGCCTTTCTCAGATACAAAGACTGATCAATCATTGGGTTGATTCAACTCAAATACACCAATGACACGTAAAGAAGGCAAGCTGAGGGTTGCTGCAAATGGATGTTTTGAGGCCTGAAGCAAGTAGCTGAGCTAACAAAGGGGGAGATCACTTGGGAAAGATCACATAGTTCTGAAATCATCTGGTCTTATGTTTTTCTGTCCCACTAGACCGCATGCCTCCTAAGCACAAGGCCGGCATATAGGAAGTGCTTAATGAATTTTTTTTTTAACCTAAAAGACCTGGTTTTTGTTAAAAGAGGAAACAAACCCGTATTTTTCAAAAGATACTTAAAAAGAAATTTACTGAAGATGACATGGTCTTAAAAGACCAGGAAATACTCCTCTGTAAAGGAGCTGGTCTCATGAAGCTGGTCATACAGACTCGAGCAGCCCACTGTTCCTGCTTTCCCAGGAAAAACAGAAATGAAATAATGGGACCATAAGAAGATTCTGGATTCCCCAGGGTATGAGCCGGGCAACTTAGGATCATTTGCCTCCCTCATTCCATGCGGGCTCTTAGGAAAGAGAACACAACCTACACCTTATAAAAACTCAAATCACACAGCACAGCAAGGAAGATTATGAGCACTGAGATAACTGTCATCTACCAGATAGTTGCCGACGAGAAAAGGCTGACACTGATGACAGCCTTCGACAGCTGCGACATTAGTGGGCATCCTCGGCAACAGCCCTTGCTCCTAGATATAGCTGGAGAATAGCACCTTCGCTGGTAGCCGAGGAACCTCATTTGGTAAAATCAGCTACAAAGACTAGTCATCCAGTGACAAGTGCCTCCTGGGAAAGAGACTCTTGGCTCCCTGGATGGTGAGCATTCCCCCTGGCCAGGTTTCAAGACTCAAAGTCACCAGCATTCCCCACCACCCCTCACCCACACTGGTTTTCTCTTCTCGGCACTTATACGTTCCCTGAACCAGCTGATCCACCTGCTATAGTTTCAATGACCAGCCTCTCAGTTCCTAAGTGCGAGACCTGTATGAATAATGATCACCTAATAGCCATCGTCACCTGCATTTCCAGAATGCAAAATAAATTCTTTCATGAGCACCTACAATGGACCAGGCTTGGGATACATCAGGGAACAAAACACAGATTCCTGCCCTTCTGGAGCTTACATTCTGGTGACATGTTTGCCGAATTCGGCATGTTCAGACAGAACTGGTTTCCTTTCCCTGCTCCTCCGCCTCTGCCTTCTCAATTAATGGCCCCACCATTCACCCAGTGGCCTCTCTTCAACCTTACCCTCACGAGGTCCCAAATGCTGTCAGCTTCATACTTATCTCTGTGACCACACCCCACTGCTCAGAGGACCCCCAGTCCTTTGCCATGTGACCCAGCCCCTGCTATCAGACTTATCTCCACTACATCCCTTGTTCCATCTACATCCAACTGAACCCGCCATTCATTCATTTCCACGTCCCTTGTCCTCTAGCATGTTTATCCCCTTGCCTCCACCCTCCCTCCTTCCCCTGGCCTGGTAAGTGCCTTCTCATCCTCCAAGGACCAGCTCAATTGACATCCCTTCTTGGAAGACTTCTCTATTCAAGTAGTTGTTTGCTTCCTCCTCCAACCAACTTATGATACTGTACTGATATGCTTACCTGATTGCCGCCCCCTCCAGACTGAGAACTCACTGAAGCCAAGGATCACACTGTCCGCCTTGGATTACTCCAGTCACCCCCCGCCCCAAGCACCATGCCTGGCATGCAGGAGATGCTCCAAAAAGTCAACTTTCAATTTTGGTAACCTTCTTGCATTAGAAATAAAAGCCTTTTGTTCACAAGCAAGAATCCCTAGTTCAGCAGAAAGCATTTTTCTCTTTCTAGGGCCTGGAGGTACTAGATTAAATAAGATAATCACTCACTTCACTTCTGGAGGCAACAGCCCGGTGCAGTGGGGTCAGCCACATGTTGTCCTTGGCATTTACACGAGCTCCTGGAAGCAGAAGCACAAGTTAGAGGCATAATGTAGTCGGGAAATTCTACTCATGTTAAGTCAAATGTGGTATCTTGTGCTCTCATTTGCTCCATCTCAGGACCCTGAAATCTACCTGAAGCGGGGCTCCATCTCAGGACCCTGAAATCTACCTGAGCCGAACGCAGATGCTTAACCGAATGAGCCACCCAGGTGCCCCTGGGGTTCAGGGTTTTGATCAGTCTTTTGCTCAGATGGAAAATTTTGTGAAATAAAAGAGAAGGGTAAGAGAAGTATGTGTGATATCTTTGTAGATGCAATAAGAGGAGCCAATGTTAGCCTCAGGACAACAAGGAAGGAAGCTCACGAGGAAGAAGAGTGCAGGGATGAATCAAAGAAACTAGAAAGTAAGGCAGAAGAGGGGAAATGCAGAGGGGATGCCTCTGGAACAAGGGCCAAGAAAATGAGTCAAGTGGAAGCAGGGATTGATTCATCTCTCTGAGGCCAAGGACAGCTGAGAGCTGAAAAATAGAAACCTAGTTTTAAAAAGGAAAAAAAGAAAAAGGCAACAGGTGACTTTCGTGGGTCAAAGTGAGCTAGAGGGGTGCCTGGGTGGCTCAGTCAGTTAAGCGTCTGGCTCTTGTTTTCGTCATGATCTCACGGTGGTGAGATTGAGCCCTGCATTGGGCTCCATCTGGGCATGGAGTCTGTTAATATTCTCTCTCTCCCTCTGCCCCTCCCCCCACTCACTCTCTCTCTCTCTCTCTTAAAAAAAAAAGTGAGCTAGAAATTTAGTTTAAGCCACCAGCTAAAAAAGAAATAACAAATCATAGAACTTAACACTACTTTCTCTCTTTAACTGAAGAACAAATACCATCAACAATATTAATTCTAGAAAACAAGAACATAATACTTCCTAAAACAAAGAGAGAAAGTCTCTCCTCCCCTCCCCCCATTCTGATTTCATTGGTTTGAGATGGGGCCAGGCACAAATAGTTTTTAAAAGCTCCCCAAGACCCAAGGTTATTTTAATATGCTGTCAAGATTGAAAGCCACTGATAAATTGTTGCTTAGTTCATCAAGTTTTGAATCGTAATTCTACTAAGTCCATCCAGGCAGCTTACCTCAGGAGGCTCAAGCCCCTTACATCAATAGGATCAAATAAAATCAGCTTGGGCATGCTAAGAATCAAAGGCAGTAGGTATCTCCCTCCCCTGCAGCAGGAAGTCCTGGGTTTACGGCTCTGGAGTGAACATCCTAAAGGGCTGGGTGCAAGTCTCCTCCCCGGGGGAAGTGTGCCTCGACCTGGCCCTTCCGCTCACCCTCTCCTTGTTTAAGGAACTTGATGTCACGAAGTCGAACCAGTCATCTGAAAGGGAGAATACTTGGCCACAGCACACTCTGGGACTGAGTTGTCACCTAGCCGTCTGCATGATGTCTCTTTCCCCACTCTAGTCACCCCTTCCTTCAGCATGTTTAGAGGAAGTAACACTATGTGGGTCAGATACCTGCTATGGGTACCGCATCAGCTCAGACTCAGAGCCTCAAAGTCAGTGCTGTCCAATGGAAATGTGATGTGAGCCAAGGATGCAATTTTAAGTTTTCTAGTAGCCACATTAAAAAGGGGATTAAAAAACAAGTAAAATTAATTTCAGTAATATATCTTATTTAACTCAATATATCCAAAATATCATGCAATTGAGTTTAAAATTATTGGGGTAATTTACATTTTTTTTTCATGCAAAAGCTTCAAAATCCAATGTGTATTTTACCCTTACAGCACATCTGCACTGAAACTGGCCACACATCACGTGCTCAGTAGCCACAGCTGGTTTGTGACTACCGTGTTGGATAGTGCAGATCTAAATGCTAAGCGGTAGAGCCCAGACTTGGAGACTCATTCGCCTAGGAGTTCCCTTTAGTTCTAAAGAGCTACAATTCTATTATTACAGCTGTGCAACTGCTAAGAGCCTTGTTAAAAATCGCTGACATAATCTGAGCTCTTACTCTGTACACTAACGTACGTGTAGTCCATTGAATAGGGAGATGCTAAGATGCCAATTTTGTAGATGAAGGAATTAAGGCAATGAGAATTAATATGCTCCAGGTACACAACTAGGAAGGGGCAGATTTGAACGCAGACAGTCTGACTTCAAAGCCCAAGCTCTTAGGCGCTGTGCCTCACTTCATCACTAGCCATTCAACTAAACACTGATTAAGCGTCCCTTCCACTGTCCGCATTTTTCTCTCCATTCCTTACTTTCATTCCTCTCTCCCTCTGTCCATCTCTCTCTCTCTCTTTTTCTCCATTTTCATATATCTATTTTCAAATATATATGTGTATATATTCCCCCTTGATTTCATTTCCTTCTTTCCCACCTTTCTCCTTTTAGCTCCAAACACTGGTTATAATAATATGAAACAGAAATACATACTTTATTATTCATAGTCTTTGACAGAGTAAATTTTGCATTGCATGTGCATAAACTTCAAAAGCTAATGCAAGAAGAACCCTAAATGGCAAGACAACCTATGAAAATATACTTCTCAAAATTCAAGAGGGAGAGGCAAATAAAAGCAACAATAACATACCATTTCACACCCATCAAATTGGTGAAAATTGTAAAGTAGGACAATGCCAAGAGTTAGCAAGGGTATGGAGTAATATTAAGACTTACATACAGGAGTGGGAGTGTGAATTGGTACAACCGCCTTTGGGAAGCAATTGGTGCTACCTCGTAAAATTGACAATATGTGTGCCCTACTACCCAGCAACCCCCAACTGTATACCCGGACAAACTCTCACACGTGTGTAAGAATGTTCACTGCAGCATGTTTGTAACAGCAAGAAACTGGAATCTTAAATGTTGATCAAGAGGAAAATGGATAAATACATTATGGTATTTTTGTACAATGGAATGCCACACTGTCATGGAAATGAGGGAACTGAAGTTTTATATATACATAAACAGATGCACTTCAAAAACACAACATGAACGAACAAATGAAGTTGCAAAGTAATACCTACGGCATAATGTCAGTTATAAAAAGTTTTTAAATTTACAAAAACAATTTTATATGTGGTTTGTGGATGCACACTCATGAAATAAAAATAATAAATGTGGCTAAAGAAAACAGATACCAATTCTGGATAGTGGTTGCTTCTAGAGCGGGGTGGTGGGAGAAAGGATGAAGTAAGCATGTGAAATGGGCTGGAAGTGTATCTTCAATATTTTATTTAGAAAAAAGATATGAGGGGTGCCTGGGTGACTCAGTCGGTTAAGTGTCTGCCTTCAACTCAGGTCATGATCCCAGAGTACGAGGATGAAGCCCCATGTCAGGCTCTCCGCTCAGTGGGGAGTCTGCTTCTCCCTCTGACCCTCCCCATCTCGCGCGCTCTCTCTTTCTCTGACTCTCTCAAATAAACAAACAAAATCTAAAAAAAAAAAAAAAAAAAAAGATATGATACAAACATGGAAAAAATGTTAAGATTTCTTAAATCTTGGTGTACCCGGGTATTACTTATATTATTCTCCACATTTTCTGTATGTTTGAAATATTTACTATTGAACATTTTTAAGAAAGCTAGTGCATCTGAAGTTTTATGTTTCTTCATAAAAATAGGGAGGATTAATATGCTTTTTCTTACACTATTTTCTCAGTTAGTGGCTCTTCTCCTTGGTAAAAATAAAATGACAGTTCCATATATAAAGTGGCCCAGTCATAGTCTCTTCCAGGATGTTCCTAAGGCTCACCCCAGGTGAGTAAGTGATTAGGAGCCATGACTGCTGTTGGATTTGTAGATAACCTTGGTTGCACAGTCCAATTTGAAAAGAAATTTTTAGGTTAACAACTTGTTCCTTGCTGGTCCCGTTGTTACTTCTTTCTCATGCTCTCTTCCCTCCACAATCACTATAGCTGACCCCACAGGTAGACCCCCAGCTGTAGAACAGAGGCAAGGTAAGCACACCCAGGAAAGGTGGGACCATGGAAGTCCATACCACCCAAAGGTGAGAGAGCTCTAGAATCTGATGGAATCTTTTGCTGTCTCTCCAAATGCCATTTTATCACCACATTTTGAATCTAAGCATCTCAACCCAGTAGCTCCTCACCAGGCAGACCACCAGGACACTAAGGAGGGGCACAGTGCATGTGTGTGGTACCTGCCCAGACCTGCGTCCACCTGCTTTTGCCACTGCATGTTGAAATCTTACCTTTAGTCTCACTCTATCTTCTCCCTCCCCCTCCCCCTCCATTCCTCTCTCTCTCCCTCTTACACCCAACCTATTTCTGTCTTTGTGTATGTGTGCACTAGAATGCTCTATAACATGTTTCTAAAGGAAGTAACTATGGGTTAATATTAAGACTAATCCTCATGAATGTATTATAAAAGGTTAATCATAAAAGTAAAATACTGGAAACTTTGGGGTTAGACAAAGAAGAGTTGGTTAAATAAATTCCTATATAGCCATATGAGGTAGCTGTGATGATTTATAAGACTTCTTAATAATATTACATGAAAAAAGCAAGTACTGAAATATTACATATGGAATGAGCCCACTTTTGTAGAAACATTGAACAGTCGAGAAGGATGAACCACAAAAGCCCCGAGATCACTTTCTGGCACAGGGTAAGCACTACCTAATTGCTTGCTCACTATTAGCAGAGCAGAGTCAGGGACTCAGGGATAGAAACTGGGGGCATCTGCCAATGGCACAATGTCCCAACCTAGGTCTAAGGCCAGGGCAGACCTAAATTAATAGTTGCTCATTGAAGGATGCTTTCTGGTTAAAACAGAGATTCCTCAATGTCTCTTCCACTGAGCCCATTTGAACAGCAGCTATGAAAATCTGCCTATCGCAAAGAAAACCAACAGTCCTATTTTACTTCATGTTTTGTTCATACGAATAATGCATGAAAATGCTTTTTTTAAAAATAAAATGGGTTTACATATTTGGGTAAATTCCCCTTGAGGATTATCCTCAATGCTGGACTCTTCCTATTTCCTGAAAAAAAAAAAAAAGAAAAGAAAAAAACCACTGCTCTGAGCCTGGTACATAAGCTTCCAGTTTCTTTTATCCCTTCACATGCCAATCTATGTACCATAGAAAAATTGAGAGAATTAAGCTGAGTGGTCAGTACAATATTCTTTTTGTGTTTTTAAAACATCACACAATAATTTTTAAAAATCTATAGTGTTTTATAAGTATGCTTTTACATAGATTATATCATATCATAATAACCTTCTGAATATTGTCTCCTGTTACAGTAACATTCTGAATTTCTGAATTGTTTCTGAATTGACACTCTGAATCATTTCACCCAACAACATATTTTTCGTATGTGTCTCTGTTGACACCTACAGTATGAGTCCATTCCTTTTAATTACCACATGTATTCCAACACTAACACACTATACTTTTTAGACATTCTCTCCATTGATAGGTATTTCATTTGTTTCCAGTATTTCTTTATTCAAACAATGCTGCTGTGAACATCCATAAAATGATTCCTTATGCAAACATGCAAGTATTTGTCGAGGACAGATCATCAGAAATGGACTTTCTGTGTCATGGGTCATGCACACTTTTGGTTTTAATCCTTAGTCTCAACCCTCCAAAGAGAGCTACTGTGTGAGAGTGCTTCGTTTCCCACATCCTCATCAATACTTGATATTATTAGTCATTTAAAATACTGCAAATTTGATTGGGAGAGAATAGTATCACATTTTTTGGTTTTCCTGTTTAATAGTGAGATTGGGCATCTTCTGAGATGTTTGTTTACTGGCCATTTGCAATTCATTCTCTGAGAACTGCTTGTTCATATACTTGGCCTGTTTCCTCTATTTTTCCATTATATTGTTATAATATGTATTATATTACATATAATCTATTCTATTGTTTTTTCTTATAATTTATACATTTACACTGTATTGTTATTACTATTATTATTTATATATTCTGAAAATTTCCAGTTTTATGTAGATCCAAATGTGGCTTTTAATATTAAAATTCTTTCAAGGAGAAAAACGACCCTGAGCTTGCTAAGTATCATAAAGCAACCCACCCCCGCGGCGTGTCGCAGACAACCCACCCCCGGCGTGTCACAACCAACCACACCTGCGGCGTCTCATAACCAACCACACCAGCATTGTTTCTGTGCAGCTTTAGAGTCACTTGAGGAACTGAAAAATCATTAGAAATCTAGGAAGTGGCTTCCTTCAGTCTCCATCCCTCCACTCATCCTCCTCCAGAAGGTTAAACAGGCAGCTGCCAGGAAAACCTCCTCTCCCTGAACAACAAATTATGACAAAAGCAGAGTTATCTGAACGGGGACCAAGGACTATTTCATCAGTGTCATCCCCTGCCACCCTCTTCCTCATCCTCTTCCGTCGAACACATCCAACAGTCTTGTTTACATGTCTGAGGGAGACTTCGGATGGTTCTGAGTTGAATATTTATAACTGATTTTTCTAAAGGAAGCTTCATGTTATTTACCTGCCTGTCAGGCACCATTGTGAACCGAAGGACACAGAGTCTGCATGTCTAATGATTTAAAGGCAAATGCTTTTTACCCAAGGACATCTTAAAGTTTAAACATTAAAAAAAAAAAAAAAAAGTGCTAGGCTATAACTGATTCTTCAGAAACAAAGATCCAACTCAAAGTTGTCAGGCATATACTCTAATTATAAATGAAGTACACTTTCATCATATCCCTATTACCACTTGATTTTTTTTCATAGAGACCAAGAGTAAAGGAAACTAAGTCTCTTTCCCAGAAGTAATTTTTCTGTGTTCTTAGCCTTGTCATCTAGGAAGAAGTAAAACAAAGCTTAAAGGTAGACCAAGTGACTGAAAAACCTTACAGGCCAGAGAGAATGACTGATTCTTAAAGCTGGTTTAACCAAAGTTTGACTTTTAATTGTAGAAATAAACAAATATGAAAGAAAGATTATATGAAATATGATTATAATATAATGAGATCAGCTTGCTATTGATTTTGCTTTTGAACAAACAGCCCAAGTGTTATTACAGCCCAGGAGCACTGTCCTTCAAAGCAACGACCTTGGAAGAGTGTATGATAATTCAGTGTATGTGGCAATTGCTTAAAACATTTTTCAAACTCCCTTTGGACTTGCCTTTAGAACCAGTTTACACACCCACCAGAAAATGTCTCATTACTTCATAATCACACCACACTGAGGGCGTCCAAACCAGCATTACTTGGTTTAATCACCCCTCTTTCACCAGATAAAAAAAAAAAAAAAATCAAATCAAATCCAACAGCAAAGGATGAATATTTGTTATGCATAAAAGAATCAAAAGAATGACCTGCCACCTGCTCTGACAATACTTTGCATTGAGAATGGTAATTACCTTTTGACAAATCATAGGAAATAATTTTACAGGAATACCACTTGTTTTGTGGTCGATGTTCTAATAAATATCATTTTTAATTAGTAGTTACACCTCACAAACACTCAGCATGTTAGAAGGTGGGTACTTCCAGTTTTCTTCCTTCAGCCCAGCACTTGAACCCTTGTGCACCCCCGGTTTCTCTATAGGGCCCTGTCACTGTGCCCATTGTCCTGTGTGCTCTGCTTCCTGGAGCTCAACCCTGGTCTCTTAACTCTTAGCCACTGATTGGTTCACCTGATCTCATTCATGCATCTCCAGCAAATGATTTAGCAAACTCTTAACCTTCTCTTCGCCTGAATCCTGACTCGGCTGGTTCCCAAACAGAAGCCAGAGGTGGGGGGGTTGGGAGGGGTGAAATAAAGCCAGAATTTGAACTGGCAGTCATAAGAAGAGGAAAGTTTCAAAGCCTGAATTCGTCCCTTTCTACTCAGAGGCATTCAGGGTTCCATCCGCCTGGCTACTAGGAGATAATGTCAGGAGGAATTTAGTGGGCTTGGGTTACACCACGCTCCGTAAGTTAATACAACAATGGAGTACACAGCTGTACTGGGCTATTCTGGCAAGGCCAAATTATTTGTCCAACATGGGAATCATTAGCACCTCATTCATTATTAAACTGGAAAACAGTTTGGTTGGATTCCCTGAAGGGTCAGCTGCCAGATGTAAGCTGAGAAATGAAATCATCATGCTCTTGTGATGGTATTTCTTTAGGAATTTAATATACAAATTGAATAAAGGACCTTTCAGGGAAATTAAAGCCATGTGAATTCCAAGAGTTTGTCTAAGCTTCCACAGTTGAGTAAAATTTCTAAAGCACTTCCCCCAATGCTCTCCCATACCCTAAGCCTTCCTAATTTGATATGAGGAAGAGGACAAATTTCATAGCATGTGCCATCCAAAATTATACCAGAGAGGCTAACAGCTCAGTAATTCCAAGACCAAACAGGTGTGCCAATCAATATCTATGGAACAATTTCTCCAGGCTCTACTGGATGAACCTCACGTAAGAGAGGCTGGTGGACTCCATCTCACATGAAGGTGAAGTGAAACTATGTTGCTCGAAAGTCACCAGCCCACAGATGCCTGAGGAAAACAGATGGGTCAACTTCATGCTGCAGAATTAAAATCTTCCTTCAGAAGTGGGAAAACAAACAAACAAAAAACCAAAGTTGGGGGTCTAACACAAAGTTTTGAATTTGCACATTCATGAACTAAGCATTCCTCTGAGACTCTGAGATGTCTCTTAATACATTTGGATGGTTGGGACCACTTCAGTGTCATCCCACAAAATTCTTTGTTTTGCACCCCCACTGATTCTGCCTACAACCTTCCATGGACCAAATTTCCACTGCCGGGGCCACCAGCCAGGTGCGTACTGTCTCTTGGCCATAGTCTGTGCCAGCATAGAACAATACATGTTTGTTTGGAACAAAGCCCTGGAACATCTTTAAAATTGTCAGAAGGAAGGCCTGTTCTTGAAAGCACAGGAATGCCACACAAAATCTAACCTAAGCTCCACGCACTTGTCAAGAGCACGGGGCACACGCATTGTATGGCACAGAATACTTGTTTCCTGGGAAAATCCACCTCCAGAACATGAACACAACAAAAATAAGGGCAACGGGAATCATCCGGGTGTATCACAGCACAATTCTTCGGGTTTTTTTCTACAGTGTTCCTGACATCTGTTTGAATACATGCATTAGCTCCTACCTTTGCATAGTTTACTTTGGAATTCTTCAGTTTCCCTTTACTACCGCAAACAAAGGCAAAACCTTAGTACAGGCGTTTTGCATAGTCTGTGGGCAGAGGTATTTCCTCCAGATTTTCATCTCCCTAGACAAAAAGGAGGAGAGGAAAAGCCAGCCGGGCTGCAATCCACAGGGAGACACGTTGCATGAGCTCAGATTCATCCTGGGGATTTGTCTAGCAAATACTCAAGGGAGAAAGCACATATTGGTTTTGGAAACCATTTTGGTGAGATGTACCAAGCACGCAGTTTTCCAAAAATGAAAGCATTGACATTTCTAAATCCGATGAGATATTTAAAATACATAAAAAAATAAAGAGAATAGCACAAAACCATGTTTGCTATATCTGCTTCCAATCTTTTTTAAATAAAATATTTTACAGAGTTATAGTCTCTTTTTCACCCTTCCCTGAAAATCTCTCTCACCCAGCCAGCCTCCTCAGATTACAGGTAACAATTATCTGGAAATTGATATGTTTCCTTTCCTTCCATGTTTTATTACATAGTCATAGTCAGGTATCCAACGACAAAACATAGTATTGTCTTGCCACACAATTTAAATGTATGTAAATAAACACGTACATTTGGTGTTTGTTTGTGCAGGCTTTAAGGAATCAGTTTTGTTTGTTCATTTTTTTTTAACAATGAAAAAATGAAAAGATATTCAAATCTACTGAATTCATAATACTGGGCCTGATTAGTCAGAAATCAGACTTCCAAGGCAATATAAATGTTTTACTGAAGATGCCATTTTTTATTAAGAACAACCTCTTGCATTGTTTTTTGTCTACTGATAAAATCACTGATCAAATACACTTTCACGAGCACAATAAAGAAATTAGTTTGGGTTCACTGTAGTAGTTGATCTAGTGAGTTGGTCATTTAAATTTTCATCTGCAATTGACTTTTAAGTACAGCGGGTATTTACCTGACAGAATCAAGAGTTCGATGATCTCTGCATCTCCCAGAAACGCAGCCACATGAAGCGGGGTTCGCTTCTCCGAATCCTGAAACAATGGCAAAGATAAACAAGTCAGTGGAGGCTAGAGGTACCTTCAGTAGAAATAATAAGACACGTCATTCGCTCTGAGGTTAATGTTTGTGGGAGAGAGTGAAGGCCAGAACCTACTCAGGTGAGCTCTGGGTACACATTTCTCTCAGCATCTCCCACAGTCACATGTACAAAAGATCCCATTCTGTGTCTGTGTGTTGTATTTGTCTCCGGGCTCCTTTTGTTGGAGCCCAGCTCAGGTCAGGGACAGACTATCATGCAACGGATGATGAAATTCAATTTATTTTCAGACCTTCCTTATGGTAAAAAACCAAAAACAAAAACTCAAACCCTTTTACCTACCTTAATAGCAGTGTTCAAAGCATGCAATGATTTGTTTTCTTTCTAAAGGAACATAGTGGAATTGTTCATAAGGACATTAAACATTAAGTACAGTCAGCTTCTCCTTTCCATCTCTATTAACTGTTGCCTAGTTCACCACCCATTCATGTAACACTTACTGAATGCCTACTATGTGCCACGAACCAGATTTGGGTTCAGTGCTTGCCCTCATAAATTTACATTCAAGTGGGGAGGCTGTCAGTAGTCATGGAAACCAATGGCACATGACATCAATTCAGATGGTGATAAAGGCTATCCCAAAACTAAGACAGGGTAATGGGATCCAGTGACCAGGGAGGTGGGAACAAGATTCCTTAGAATGGTGGAATAAGGCCTTTCTGAGAATACTGACATTGAAGCTGAGAGCTGAGGTAGATATTACTATCTCTGTTTTACAGATGAGAAAACTGTGGCTCAGATAAATTAAGAAATTTCCTCCAGACCCCATAGGTATATAGCAGAGCCAAGATTGGACTTTTGCCTATCAGTCTTCAGTCTAAGTCCTTGGCAAAGCATTTAATATATTGTGTTGTTAACACAATAAAATGCAGGGGGGAAAATTACTGCTTCGCCATCTGTAAACTGGAATATCTGATGAGAGAATTCAAGATAATGTCAGTAAATAAAGCCCTAGGCAGGCATGAAGCTTGGCCCCTGCACACCAAGTGCTCCAGGCAAAGCTGTTTTGTCATGAGCATAGATAGTTGTGTGATATCTTGCCCCCAAGACTAAGAACTCCACAGGGTAAAGAATTGGTCTTACTCCTCTCTATCAGAGCCCACAGGAGCAGCAAACTAGATGCTCGGCATAAATCAGCCAAACTGAACTGGTCTATGCGCATTGCTTCTTCTATAAACTTCCCTGACTATTCCACAACGGTAACCAAAGTTTGTATGCTATGTCTTTGAGGTTTCTCCTAAAACTAGCATGCATTTTAGTTTCAAGATTTGTGAAGCTGCTGTTGATTTTAATCATTGTTCCTGTTATCACTTGATTATACAACCTACCCAACCACCTTCGGATTTGCCCAAGGACACAATTCTGTTTTCTGACAGTTCAGGCCCTCTGCTCTTTGTCAGTCTCCTTCAGACTACTGCTTTTAGGCATTTTGTGACTCATTAATATCTAAAACAGATGGCAGACAGGAGATATGACAAGAACTGATCTTCAAACCAGTCTATTTGTTAGGAGGTCTGGTAAATAGGTTTCATGAAAGGTTGGACTAACTTTTAAGTGGATAAAAAAAAGAAGTCTGAATTAGCTGGGAATTTATGTCATCTATGTATGTTGCAGGCAATTATTACAGATAAGTGGAAATAGGGCAGTCATGTAACTATACCATATAAAGTAAAGGTATGCCACAGAAAATTCTGAAAGATATACAACCATCGTTCACCGTCTTATAGTTATGTCACACTTTCCATGAAAATAGAGATTCAGTATTTGAAAATTTGAAAAATATTTCAAGTGTATTAATTGGCACAGAGAACTATACAAAGAACTGACACTAGACTTTCACAAATGTTTTCTCTTTCTATTTCTTCTATTGCCATCTCTACAAGCACTTTTCATCTTAGCCTCATATTCTCTTTGAATCCCCACTATATCTATGAAACACTTCTCTTGAGTCTTATGACAAAAGTTACATAATTATATGTTCTTCTGTCAATTGAACTGGTTCCAGGGTTTGGTTCAACAAATTAAACCTTACCTAAGTGATTTAAACAAGGACTAACCAGCCCAAATTATGACTTCATTTGACCTGAAGCAAAGTCAATGCTCTGTCTGAGAGCTTGGCCCTCAAATAAAAAGCCAAGAAAACCCCAATATCTAAAACTGGTTGGCCTATTATTATAAGACTGGCTTTGCTAATTCTGTGGCCCCTTTTATGATGTGGCTTGTTCAAACTGAAGTTTTTATAACATAAAAGGGGTGTGTTATGTGAGATCACAAAGTAAAAATTCTTGATTGGTACTACCAGTGTTCCTGTTGACATGCATTTAAAGGTTTCCTGTAGCTTCCAGAACAACTATACCAATTGATACCCTCATTCAGTGGCATGCCACACACGTGTAACTACAAAGAAGATCTGTATTCAGGCAGCAGTTCTTTGGTTCTCCAAAGTATCACAACTATATAAACAATTTCATGTGCTGCTAAGACCTCAACTAAAAAAGCAAAGCACTTAACTAAACAATAACTACTGACCAAGGGTTACCAACACCAGCGCTCTAGCAAGGAACCTGAGTGATATACAGAGTCATGCGCGGAGAATAACAGAGGCACAGTAATCACCATCCTCAATCAGGTCAAATCAGCTGGGAGGTTGCAGCTCATCCTCTGCCTAAGGATAAGGCCACTCTACTTGGCCACAAGCTAGACAAATGGACAAGGAGATGTAATGGTAGAAGGAAGGAAATGAGTCTGAGGAAAAGAGTATACTAGTAATAATACTAGCAAAAATGTGTTCTAGGCCAATGATACCCCTAGGGTTTCTAGAAGAAGAAACAAAACCTAATTACAGAGTGCTTTTATTATTTTTTTCCAAACTGCCTTTTATCTATTCTACTACTCAAATCTCGTAACATCCCTACAAGGAGAGACACATCTCTCAGAACCTTGTTGTTAAGGCTTATTATCATCATTTGAAAGACAGTGATTTTTTTTAGATTGAAAAGCTAGGGAATCTGCGCATTTGGAGAGATTGTATGATTTGCCCAGCACTTGGGGATGGGAGATGAGGTGAAGAACTAGAACTGACACCCTCACATGGAGAAAAATCCTTGAAGTGGTCTTGAAGAAAGATTCTTGAAATGAATTGATATTGAAAAAAAGCCAAACACTCTCACAGGTAGATGGAAAGGCAATGACTTGGCCTAGATACCTGATGGGAGAATAAAAGTGTCTCCCCTGAGCATTTGCATTCCCAGAATCTGTCCTCATGTGGTTTGGGGTTTTGAATTCACAATACCTGTACAGTCCAGGAACTTTCAAGCTGAAAAATAGGCATAAAATTGGTTCTAGGCCAAGGACATCCATAGGGTGTCAAGAAGGAGAAACAAAACCTGTCTAAAGAGATGTGTCTTCAATACAAGCAACTCAGGACACCCACAATTAAACCACCACTGAAGATGAGCTCACAAGCCTAAGCTGCAAGACCCATGTGGAAGCAATTAACTAGAAGCAAGAATCAGCAGCCATAACAACCAGAAAGAACTTGAGATAACAGAAGAATCAGAGCTATGAATAATGTTTAAAATAATTTAAGATACGAAAGACAAAGCTCAAGAAGAAAAAAAGATTATTTCTTTTTAAATGAACAAAATTTGAGGAAGGAGTGTGTAGGAAGAGTTTCAGAAAGCAGTACAAACACATGATGCTGGCAATCATCTAAGACTTTGGTCTAAGAGAGATGAAAACAAGAAGAGTAAACAAGAAGGACAGGAGAAGAAAAAATAAGGACAGTGACCTTGGGATACGTTTTAGAACCATTTATTCTACCATATGTTCTAGACGTAGACCTTTATTGAGAAGTTATTATACCCTAGGCATTGTGGCGGATGTTAGGAATACAAAATTAAAAACATCCCGTCCTCACCCTAAAGAAACTTATGGTCCAGTTACCAGTTTCCAAATCTAGGGCATCCGAATAAAAATAGTAACAGGGAAGTGGCAATTAGTGATATCTGTGATGTTAAATTATTTATGAAAATTACCAAAAGTGATGAGACAAATGTCTTCTCGAATACTGCCCTGAAACTCACCCAATTCCAAACTGCCCTGGGCAGGAAATCTAAACTGACAAGAAAAAATCGCTTCTGAATTGGGAAATAAGTACATCTTGTCCAGGACTCCCTAGAAACCCTACTGGCTCCAGCTTATCTGGAAGCTTCGGAAACCCAGGGGCAGACTTTCAGGTCAGCCTATATCTTACAGGCTGACTTAGGGATTGTTTCTGGATCAAAATTAGAATCGAGGACCAGGCCAGGACCAGAGTGGCATTCAGACAGACACAGTGGCTGAGCTAACTAAGCATTCTGCTCTTCTGTGTTCACAGCTACTTGCTGCTCCCATGGGCGCTCCGTGATGACCAACAGCGGATAGATGATCATGGCGGTCTTTACAACACCCATGAATGCAAGAGGAGAAAATCATTCAAAAGCAAGCACAGTATGGTCAACACACATGAGAAACACACATGACTCATCAGTGTATTTTTTAAAAGATTATTCAAGTATCACAAAAAAGACCTTTTCCCATTACAGTAGCTCGATTCCAAACAGCCCTTTGAAAATAGATTGGGACCCATGAAAAGTCACAGGTTTCTCCAGAAGGAAGGAAGGTAAACCCTTCCTTTCTATGAATAGCCAGAGACACACATAGCCAGCTGGTGTCTGAGCTAAATTTGCAGTATGTCAGAGAGAGATCAGGCAGAGGAAGTTTCTGTCTGTTTACCAAAGAGGCAGATGAAAGAAAATAGGGAACTTGAAGTATGTACACATAAAGTGAGCTTGACATGGGCAGAGAGGCCATTCTGGCAGACAAAAATACTGTGTAGGGGGCACCCCAAGCCTCTGTTCTGAAGATTAAGAATTGTTTATTATATGCTTTGGAAATTCTCAGCTAGAAGTGCATGACCTAATCTTCACTGTAAGTATCTATCATACAGTTCTACAAATATCCCTCCCTACATATAAATATCTTACATACCAAGACAGGCAGATGAAGCAATGTTAAGAAAACAAGCCCTGCAAAGCCTTGCCATCATGAAATACAGAAGTGAAGTTCCGATCGTCAATCCAAACTCCCACAAACAGCAAAGAAGCAAGCTTGTTAGGTGCAACAAGCTTAATACAATAGTGAACAGAGATCACTAGAAGCCAGGAGATGTCTAAAACAACTCTGTACACAAAATAGTTACCGTGGAGATATTTCAAATCACGTGAAGAAAAGAGCCGAAGACATGTGAGAGATTTATTTTTATTTATTTATTTATTTTTTTTTTAAGATTTTATTTATTTGACAGAGAGAGACACAGCGAGAGAGGGAACACAAGCAGGGGGAGTGGGAGAGGGAGAAGCAGGCTTCCCGCGGAGGTGGGAGCCCGATGCGGGGCTCGATCCCAGGACCCTGGGATCATGACCTGAGCAGAAGGCAGGCGCTTAATGACTGAGCCACGCAGGCGCCCCGACATGTGAGAGATTTAAATCAAATGACACACAATGGGAAAGATGCTTGGTCTTCAGGTGAGAAATTACAAGAAATTTGTAAAGAGGAAAAGAAAGCAGAGAAACAAATGTCATCGTTCTTTTTAAATTTTTCATGTTTACTTTCAAGTTTTAACATCTCATGGATACAGAGAGGTACAGAAAATAATAGGTCTGTGTGTTCCCACTGGCAAAATCAAGTAAGTTGACATTTTTATATCCGCTTCAGAATTCTGTTTTAAAAAATAGCGTTAGGGGTGAAGTGCCGTTAAGTACTGTGACTTGCAATGGTTTAGAAAATAACTGAGGGGTGTGTGTGTGTGTGTGTGTGAGACAGAGAAACAGAGAGAGAGAGAGAGGCAGAGAGACAGAGAGAGAAAAAGAGAGAGGGAGAGAGGAGACAGGTTAGACTGTTTTCAATTCTTCACTATTACAAATCGTGTTGCAATGCATATATTTGTACATGTCTCTCTGTGCATATGGATGAAAATTTCTCTGGGGCAGGTACCAAGAAAAGGCAGTGCGAGATCTCAGTGTATATACATACTCAACTTTATTAGGTATTTTCAAATAGCTTTCAAAAATAGTTTTACAATTTATACTCCCTAGCCATAAATGTGTTCCTTTCCCCAACATTCCTCCCTATATTTGATGCTATCAACCTTATTACTTTTTCCCAATACGATTGCCTGACACAATATTTCGTTGTTGCTCTGATTTGCATTTCACTACATACAAGTGAAATTAAGGCTCTTTTCATATGTTTAGTAAAAGTTTTGGCTTGACATTGGGGAGGGTATGTACTATGGTGAGCGCTGTGAATTGTGTAAGACTGATGATCTGTCTTCACAGACCTGTACCCCTGAAACAAATAATACATTTAATGTTAATAAAATAATAATAAAAATAAATAAAATAAAAGTTTTGGCTTCTTCAACTACGAATTGCCTGTACATATACTTTACCCACTTCTATTCAGTTTTAGTCTTTTTCTTATGATGTGTAGAGTTTTTAATATATTGTTTAATTCAACTTTCAATGAAAACTCAAGTTATGCCTTCACCTAGACACAGCAGAGCTGGATCAATGTCTACCCCAAGTTACCGTAAGAGAAAAATTTAGATTTATATTCATCTTCCACGCACGCACTATCCTATGGAGCTGGATATACCTTAGCTGGAATTTTCTATGCCTCAAAGGTGACAGCAAATCTCTGCCCCTATATACATCCAGCATCAAACAACTTTATTCAATCATCACTCTGTTGGTATTTTAACCCATCCATTTGAATGTAACATGGATGTATGAGAAACACTGGTACATTTTGCTATATCTAAACATGCTCAAATTGTAAGTCTAAACCTCAAAACCACATCTAATTCTTAAAACTAAACAAGAATCACTCAAAAATCATTTAAAATGAAGGTAAATTAAGAGAAATGAGAATGCCAAAGATGTTTGGATTGTATCTGCCTTAGGTAACGAAATATTGGATATTTTTATTATACTAATTTTTTAAACTAAAATAATGCACATTAAATAAAAATTTTATAGAGATTATGCTTTCTAATTTGATCCTTAAAACACCGCTGTAAGGTACATATTATTGTCCCCATTTGACAGGAGAGGAACCTGAGATTTTGAGATGGTAAGTAACTTGACCAGAGTCACACAGCTAGTAATGGTAGCACGGGGATTCAGAACCAGAACTGATTCCATTGTTCATGCTCTTGTTAACTCTCTGAATAGTTACAAGCCTTGGGAAACAAAAGGAAAGGTGTTTTTCATTACAATTAACACTCTTGACCTAGTACTGTAGACCTAAGGACAAAATTCTCATAAGCAAAAGTACAAGCAGGCAAGAAGAATAAAGTTGGAGAATTAACATTACCTGATTTTAAGATTTATCATAAAGCTACAGTAATCAAGACAATTGGGTATCGGTGTAAAAACACATTTATGGACAACATACGGGATTTTCAAAAACGGTAAAAAAGCAATTCACTAGTGAAAAAGTGATCCAGATTCTTAGGAATTTACCCTAGAGAAATGAAAGCATATGTCCATACAAAGATTTGCACATAAATGTTCACAACAGTTTTATGTGTGATAGCCAAAAACGGGAAACAATCCAAATTTCCATCAACAGATAAATGAATAAACTATGGTATGCCCATATAATGGAACACTACTCAGCAATTAAAAAGAATATTGCTGTATGTCACAACGTAGACGAATCAAAATAATTACGCTGAGTGAAAGAAGCTAGCAAAAAACGAATACATACAGTATTAATTCATTATAAAAAATTCTAGGAAATGGGGTGCCTGGGTGGCTCAGTTGGTTAAGTGACTGCCTTCGGCTCAGGTCATGATTCTAGAGTCCCAGGATCGAGTCCCACATCGGGTTCCCTGCTCAGCAGGGAATCTGCTTCTCCCTCTGACCCTCCCCCCCTCTCATGTGCTCTCTCTCTCTCTCATTCTCTCTCTCAAATAAATAAAGTCTTTAAAAAAAAATTCTAGGAAATGCAAGCTAATGTACAGCAACTGAAAGCAGATCGGTTGTTGCCCAAGGAGGCTAGAGGAGAGATTGAAAGGGGTGGGGGCTAAGGATTATAAGGGGGCACAAGGAAGCTTTTGGTGGTGATGGTATATTCATTATCTCAATTGTGGTAATTGTTTCATGGGTGTAAATATGTTAAAACTTTGTAAATGGTACACTTTAAGTATGTCTAGTATATTACATGTCAATTATACCTCAATAAAGCAGAAAACACATAAGCAGGCAAACAAAACATTCTGTGGTGGGGCACCTTTCTGGCTCAGTCAGTAGAGCATGCAACTCTTGATCCTGGGGTTTTGAGTTCAAGCCCCATGCTGCGTGTGGAGATTGCTTAAATAAATAAAACTTTAAAAAAATTCTGTTGCTTGGGAAACATAAAGAAGGGCATATTTATGGAGTAAAAAAAATACACCTACTCAACAGGGTAAATTCAGTTAAAGGAGAAAACAGCAGAATCTAATCAACCAATAATATGCTAATTTTTGAGGCAACTCATGTCTTGCTCGTGTATAGACATAAAAGTGAAGTCCTTGCAGAAGTATAGGGTGTTGGATTAAGTATATATGCTTTAAAAATAGGCACAAGCAAGAGTTCTCTTCAAAATCCCTTGAACACTTCTATTTCCTAAACAAAACCTTTGACAAATGTGTATTGAGTGAGGATGTAGAAAATAAGTCCAGGAAATCAAGTACAAGTGGGAAGGTTGATGGTCTATGCCTAACCTGTGGGCACACTGCAGCATGTTAGCAGTAGATCACCCGGGGACTGTGGGGATCTCACCATAGTACCCAGAGATTCCCAAACGACAGAAGCCCTTTTAGATCGACTTTTGCCTGGGAAAGTTGATAGAGTGCCAACTATTTGATACCATTTGGCCAGGAACACATCTTGAGAGGAGAAACAGAACATGGAAGAGGATTCTCGTCCTCTAGTCCTACAGAATGGAAAACAAGCCAAGATGCTCGTACTTTGTTGCCAGTGAAACAGTAATAGACGTCGAGCCACTGCGAAGACGTTATGAGGAGTGTCTGATGAAAACCAAAGCAGGTCTTCAGAGCAGCACCTCCCCTTGCATCCTGAATGCTAATAAAGTTCACAGCTATTCTGTGTGGCATCCCAAGCATATTAAGAAGCAGTGTCTTTCAATTTAATGCATTTGTTAAATAGCTTTTTTATGAAGAAACCGTATTTCTTATACATGTGGGAATGTTTTACTGCTAAGGGTATTTAAGGAAACTCATAGATTAGAATTGCTCTTGGTTCCAATGAGCTAAGTAATGAGGTGAGACATCTAGTTTCAGTTAGGGCCCCTACCTTAGGCTCACTGTCTCTTCTAATTACCTCATTAACCAACTTATTCAACAAAACATAGGTGCCTAAGATGAAAGGCAGATAACTACGAGAATAATTGGAAAATTATCTCCTATTGATGAAGAGGGAAGAGAAAGCAACTGCTAGCTTTTCACACCTATATGGGGCTAGCAAGGGTGAAAACCTGTCATCAGGTAATGACCCCACAGTGTCAGAACCAAAAATCTCACAAGCGGAAGCCTAAAATTACAAAATATTAGAACTGGAAAGCATTAGGGACATCCAGAGAGTTTAATGGATTAGCCCAAGGTCACACGGCTGCTTATGGCAGTGGTGAAACCCTTCATTCATACAAATGACAAAATATTTACTAGGGCTTTCTATGCGCCAGGCACCATGCTCAGTCCTAGCCTCAAAGAATCCCACTCTCTTGATTTTGGGTGATGGGCTCTTTACTATAGTAGACTAATATTAGATTAATCACACCAGTCAGCAAAGAGCAGACACACACACAACACAAGTGTTAGAAAATGTCAGAGAGAAAGAATGAATGTGGTGTGAAAGGAGACAATGCTCAAAGGGGTCTACTCTGGATACAACAATAACTTAGTGATTGGGTCTGTTTCTCTCTCTCTGTGTGTCTCAAACACATTTGGGTGGGGGAAGGGGAATTAAAAGCAAAAGCTTATAAAAACAGTTTCTGCAGTCATAGAAAATCATCCTAACTGAAATGATTACAAGTTTTTTTTTCAGCCTCCAGGTGGATATTTTAGAAACAGAGTTTATATGTAATACTGATAAGAAAAATCACCAACGCAGTTATCTGGACGTATCAGGCTCAGTGTACCAAGATGGCTACAATGATTACCTCCGGGTGAATAATTTGATGGGTGTTCTTCACTTTCTTGCTTCTTTGTATTTCAAGACTTGTACATAATGCAGTTCACAAACAAGAAAACACAATTCCTTTTGTAGATAAGAAAAGGCTTTCCTATTAAAAAAAAAAAAGTCTGCCTAACAAGAGCTAGTTTTAACTAATTACACATAAATTTAAAGCACTGGACATTACTTACTGTCCAAAGCCTTCATTATCTTGTAGTAGGTTTTAATATGCAAATGTATTTCTTTGCAAATGACAAAACATTATGTCTGTGACTAAACATGGGACGACTGTAATTTGCATAATGCTCCACAGAGTTGCCAGAGTGCTGTCCTACACATCATCTAATTCTTAAGAAAACCCAGGGATATTAATCAAGTAGGTATTGTTATCCCCATTCTATAGGACAGGAATCAAGGTTCATTCTGAGAGTTAAACGACTTGCCCAGAGTGTTCTGTATTCCCTCACAATACCATACAAAGCCTCACTAACCAGTAACATTATTCCTCTCTAAGGAAAAATCTCTTTCCACCCTCCCCACAGCCTTTGGAGGCCTTTGGTCCTACTATGATTGTTTCTGTCAAGTGTCCTGCAGGACAGGGATACACACACACACACACACACACACACACACACACACTTTCATCAGAGGCATCTTTGTGTGGCCAAAAGAGCATAGACTCTGGAGTCAAGAAGGACCTAAGTTCAAACCCCTCCTCTACCACTTATGAGCTGTGTGATGTTGGGCAAATAAAGCAACCTTTGAGACTCAGCTTTTCTGTAAAATGAAAACAGGATCACCTCTCTTGAAGGCACAATGTACATATCTGATAAATATTAGCCATCCTATTACCATCATTATTATTACTGACATCTTTGAAGCTTATCCTGATTCCTTCAGTTCCTCTTGGGACTTAGACGAAATAAAGGAGATTCAGAACCATTTCTGGAGAAACAATTTTTATTAAGAAATGATACTTGTTTACCAGTAGAAGGGCTGAGATTACCTACTCAACACTGGCCAATAGCAGGGCTCTGCCTGCCTCCTCTCCTGCCTGAAGCAAAGGCTTGGCCACTGAATCCTGTCCAACCCCAACCAAAGGTAACCAAAGCCTCTCCCAGACTCCTGAGCTGGGCCTTGCAGGATTCATCCTTTACCTCAGAGAACTCACAGTGGAGTCTTTCCCTCTCATACAACCACCTAAAACATCCACACCTCAGCAGCTCTAAATCCTTGCTCAGAACATAGCCCTGCTGCCCTGAAGGCCTCCTTCCTCATGCATTCTTGGTAGCTCAGCAGAATCAGATCTGGTTGCAACCTGGCAGATGCGAGCTGCCCTGGGGGTTTAGATGCCATGCCCTTTCTTTCCTCCCCCGAAGCTGAAAACCTTTGAACCAGGTACCCCCAAGCTAAAACACCCTCACCAAACCTTTCTGACACTTCATAAGAAAGTTTTGCCACCTAAGACACAAGTTCCCATCCTTAACTTATTAGAAATCAACCACAGACTCTGTTAAAGGTCCTCAGGAAGATAACCCGGGGGGGCCACCTTCCATATCAATAAGCAAGGAAGCATTTATCTATGCCCTTGCCCTTTCCAAATTGAGACAGTGGGATAGAAAGCCAAACACACTGTAAAGATTCCATACAGAACATTCTACTTAGTGAGGGTAGATTGCAAAATGGCAGGCTTCTTAAGCCCCTTAATTACAGACTGATAATAGTGGTCCCAGAACTTGGAGATTATGTAACAGTGCTTCTTGAAAACAAGGGATATGGGAGATGTACCTCTCCACCTCCAGGCAATCCCAAATAAACCTACACCACTTGAGAACAACCACCAGAGAAAATGGTGACTGGGGATGCACTTGGCCTTCATAAACCTGGGCTGTAGGGGATATTTTTCCCCAAACCAACTTTAAATCATTGTATTTCTTGGCTCACTAATACTTTTTCATGTGGGTAAGACCTCCTTAGGATCCTCACTCAACAATCTGGCTTCTAGCAGCATAGAGAAGAAAAGAATGGGGTCTTCTCTTAGAAGACCTCAAATACCCATGTACTCAACACCTGAGAAGACACAGGGATGGATTAAACCATCCTGTTCCATTGATGGATTAAACACTAATATACACATTTGGGTGGTTTGCTTGCTTGTAGTTATGATCTTTTCTCTATTGAACTTACGTATTCATGGGAGGAAGTGATTTCTAATTTAAATGTTTCTTGCTTTGCGTACCATATGTATTTCTGAACGTGGTCTAAACATTAAACTGTGACAAACTGATAATTTTTCCCACTGAAGTATAAAATAATGACTAGAATATAAAAGAAGACATGGAGTTCAATCAGATGAGGTCCTGGGGCATTACTTCTTGGATGCTCTAGACTTGAGGTCTTTGTGTCCCTCTCTGGGCAATTTGACCTCAAGATGGAATGGACCCAGGCGTATCTCACTAGCACATCAGCCTTCTATTTCCTACAGATAGGGAAAGTTAGCAGCTCACACATTGCCATGATCTCATGACTTGGAGAGACTACTCCTCCATCACCCACCTCCTGTCTACTAGTCCCATGATCATTGATGTGCCTCATGCTCAGCCTTGAAATCCCCCAGAGGATCCCATCACCATTAGTGATCCACCTGGCTAACTGGCTTAGCCCACAGTATGTTCTGGTATGTGATATCTTCCTCCCTATAATCCTTAAATCAATGCTAATCTTAGATCGCTCCCCAACTCACCCTTAAGAAGATATGCTTGGGTTTTAAGCATTACTGTTCTGACATGTTCTCTTCCCATCCTAAATGTGACGAGATGTTTAGGCTTCCACTCCCTGAATACCACTGAAGAAAACACAGAGTTCTATGACCCCTGGCCTACTTCTTATGCACCATTTTACATCTAAGAGTCTGTATCTCTTGCTGCTATGAACCTGATGAGCTTCTTCTACCTGTTCCTCAGCAAAGCCAAGACTGCTGACTGTGGTGACCCCATGGCCAAAAGGCAAGTTTCAGACAGATGGAAATGTGGAAGCATGATGCTTTGAGACACTCAACACAAAACAGTTCCCTCTTAAGAAGAAGCAGGGTCATTTGACATAAGGATTTTTTTTTAATTAATGAATTAATTTTTTAAAATTCAAGTGTAATTAAGAACATTTTATTTTAAAGTCACAAAACAGGGAGCCACTGATTTAGGGTTTGGGAGTCACCGGGAAGAGTGTCACTTCACTCAAGTGTCAGCTCAAGTGTCCATTCCTCCAAAACCTTGTCTGATTCTCTACCCCACACCCCTCCTGCACTCTACAGTCTCTGTCATGGCATCATCACATCTCATTGTCTACCCTTGTTTTCCCCCTCCCTCCCACTAACCAGGTTGTGGGCTCAGGGCAGAGATAGTCTTACTCATCTCTGTATCAACCTAGCATGACATCTGGCATACAGTAGGTGCTCAATATATGTGTCTTGAAGGAATAAAAAGGAGTAATGTCTTGATTTATCTTAATTCTTTATCAAAACCTATACCCCAATAAGAAAAGGGTCTGTATGAAGATGGCCTGAAGGTTTCTGTGGTGAGACAGAGACGTGGTTGTCTATAAGGGGTTAGAGATGCCAAAGAGTCTGGGTGGGTGGGTGTCATGGTTGTGTGTGGCTCTTGTCCACCTCTAACCTTGACTGAAGATAGCCACTCCCTCAGTCTATTACAGGTAGGGCTTGGCCTTGTTTCAAAGCTGTTTGTGATGAAAAGTACAGCACAGGGAATATAGTCAATAATATTGTAATAACGTAATATGGTGACAGATAGCGACTACACTTACCATTGTGAGCACTGGGTAATGTATAGAACTGTTGAGCCACTATGTTGTGCACCTGAAGCTAATACAACACGGTTTGTCAATTATACTTCAATAACAAAAAAAAATTTTTTAAGCTGTTTGACCATCCCAGAGCCTTCAGCCCCTCAGACTTCCTATCAATTCTGTTGCCCTCAACTGGGGCCTTGGTCTTGCATCTTACTTACCCAGTAGGTAGGAAGGCTTGCTAAGAAGCTGGTAATAAGCAGCTACGAGGCTCAGCTAACGTTCCTTATCAGTTCAGCTCACCTGTGCCCCCTCTTAACGAGGGCTGCCTGTTGCAGAGTTCTGGTTTCTGTGAGACCTCACCCACATTGACATTAATGTCCACGGCCAGGCCACAAATACCAGTTCCTGGGAACCTAGTGACTTGTGGAAGTAGGGCAAAAAAACACTGATTTTTTTTTTTAATGTGGAACATTTATTTCCTTGTCTCTGGCTAGCCCAAACCTGCATATGAAATGATTAGAGGCTCCTATTAAAATCAAACTGCTGGCTTGGTTCCAGGCATGGGAAGTCTGGATGTTGGAACAGAGTCACAGAAAGTAGAAGGCGTGGGTGGGTAGCTTCATTAACAGGCCAGTGCAGGCCCAGTGCTGGGGAAGGGTGCTGGGGATAGAGAACACTAACACGATTTCTTGTAAGGAGAGGGTTGACCAGAGTATAGTGTGGGGAGTGGTTCCACCAAAGAGCTTTATAAAGGACCAGAAAAGGAGGCAGGGTCACAGAGGGTACCTAACTCTTTTGCATTCTTCAAGAATTCCCCAGAAGGATGAATTTCCAGAGGATGAGGTGTGCTGGGAGACCCACAGCCCAGACCAGCCATGTCACTCAGCTAGGACCAGTGTTCCTAGAGAAACGACTTTATTTCCAACTGGCTTGAGTGGGGGGCTTTGTGCATTCCTCAGGTCCCTGGAGGTCTGGCCTCAGACACTCCCAGCTGTGTCTGGGTAGCAGGACCCTCTCTGGCAGCACAAGGTCAAGAGGGCGGGGAAGATGGGGCTGAAGTGGAAGGGAGGGAAGCACAGCTGTGTGTTCCTGGGGTTCCCAGAAGCGCCTGACACAGTAAGCCTTTTTCCTCTGTTCTCTTGGGCCACACTGTTGGGTCAGGCGGGTCATGCACTTCCCCCAGCTGAAGAGCAGCCCTCAGGAGAGCCCCTCCCCACAGCACTGTCTCTAAGTGGAAGAAGGGCAGGCTTTGCCTCCACGCTGAGCATGTGCTATGATGAAGCCCATCCTCCTCCACCTACACACACACACACACACACACACACACACACACACACACGGTCCATTTTCTATGCGAGGACAAGGTCATCCTGCCACAGGATTCCCGCACCTCCCCCTGCTCCCCTCCCTGAAGCCCTCCCCTACTGCCATGTCTCTCACCCACACCCCTGCCACAGAGCGCTGGCTTCCCTGGACCGACTCTGCTCAGTAGGTCTGCTTCCTCCCGATTTTCTCCCCCACCTAAGATGGCTTACTTTTTAGCCCTCAACCTTCCCCAGGCCCTCCTAGCAATGCTTTCCAAGCAATCTCTCTCCCAAACAGTAGTCCCTTCCTCTTGGTCCACAGGCTCTGTTTAGACTTAGCTGACTCTGCCTTGGATTTTAGCCACCTCTGAGGATGGCCCAGTGTAACCTGGTGGGTTCTGGAGGCAGAAGGACCCTGGTCAAGGACTGACCCTGCCACTTAGAGCTATATGACCTCCGGCAGGTCACTGGACCCTCCTCTGAGCCTCCATTTCTTTGTCTGTAAAGTGGGAACAAGAATAGAACCTACCTCCTGGGGATATGCGAGATGGAACGAAATGCTGCTCATAAAGCCCTTAGCACAGTTCCTACTGTATGGTGAGCAATCAACAAACATTGCCTGGTATTATTTAATCCATGTTTTCACTCTTTCTCCAACATGCCTGTTCTGGCTGGCTGATGGAAGGAGGGAGAGAAGACAGGCTGGGAACAGAGGTGGGGGAGGTTAAGGTGTCCGACCCATTCTCAACTAAATTCCAGGGTAATCAAGATGGCACTAGCCAAACAGGAGGAGAGAAAATATGCCCAAGGGCTACATAAACATCCTTGCTAGCAGGTCCTGTAACGACAGATGCATAGGATCAGATGAACAAAATCAAGATACGCTCAACATTGTGGGAGGTGACACTTGCCAGAAGAGCTGACCAGACAAGCCTTTCATCTTTGGTGAACAAATTCTAATTGCTGCCACAGTCACTTGTAATTACTGGGGTGACGGAAAGGCGGAGTGAGCCCCAACCACAGCGAGTGGGTTACAAGATACGTCTCATTTCCTGTGGGCAAGCTCCTGTGAGCAGCTAGGAAGAGAGATTGGTTAAGAAGAGCCCCTGAACTCTAGAGAAGTTCAGAAAATGCAGTTCGGTGTCTAAAAGACAATGGACAGATTAGCCAAATGCTTGAGTTTTCCTGGGAGTAACCCACCATTAAATACGACCTGCAGAAGCATTACTGATGACAGAAGGTGCTTGGCATTAGGAAACATTCACCCTCAAACTTACCCAGTGAGAGAAACGTTCAGCCGTAACTATGAGCCCTTACTTATACATAGCAGCATTTAAACTTGGACTTATTTTTGATAATGCGCTTAACATACTGGTTATGTAAATGATTTGACTCATTTTACGAAATGAGAAGGGCTTTCTCATCATTTTTACAATGGGCCCGGAGAGAGAGGTTTCACACAAAGAGAAATGACACCGTTCTAGCCCTTAAATTCACACTGTAGAGAGGCAATAAAACATATTTGTACATTTTTATCTACCCCTATCTTAATCTATACCAGAGCTCAAAAATTAGACCCCAAATCTGCTCAGAGATCTTGCTTGGCCCGCACAGGTTTTTAAAATCTAAATCTGGATGAATCTTTATTGGGGCACAAATGCTCTAGGTCAGCACCGCTCTCCCCTCCCCCCACCAGCGCCTTCTTCACCCACCAGAAGGAACCGCCTGCTAGACTCCGAAGCTTTTGAGTTGGCAACTGGGATCTATACTTTTCTTTCTAAGTCTGCTCATGCCTTTGGCCAAAAGCAATACAATTTGGACCAAATGAACTGCAATCCAAAGACCTGCTCTAAGGCACACATAAAGCCATAAACTCTTAAGGGCAGTGTTTCAGAGCGAGGCATCGTGATGGGTTCTGGGGAACAAAAAGAATCCCAGGACCATAAGGGATCCAGATACTGAGATGACAAAGGCACCAAACGAAATTGAGGAATATTGAAAAGAGGATGTTAAGTGATAAGACGATCCCTCCAGGAGTTGCTGATTCTAGACAAAAATGAAAATCTTTAGGAAGAAACATGCTTAGAATAGAGAAGAATCACCAACATTGATTGGTTTCTTAGCCTGTGCCAGACCCTGATCTAAGCATTTTCAGAGTGAGTAGAAACTATGAGTGTCCACATTTTACAGATGGAGAAAGAGGCACAGAGAGGTTCCTTACTTAGCCCAAGGTCACACTGCAGCTGGGAGGCGGCTGGGTCACCACCGGAACACAGGTAGTCTGGCCACCAGAACTCACACCGTAGGCCACTATTCTAACCCAAGAATAACCCACTACTACGCTGCATTGGCTTCTTGCAAATAGCCTTTAGGAATCCCAAATTTTCTTTCTAGTTTAAGGTTCATCAAGCCTTTTGTCTGATATTTCACATCCTCAGAGAAATTACTTTGTCCAAAAAAAAAAAAAAAAGCCTAATATGTATAAATGATAAGTCTGGTTTTCAAGCTATCAGAAAATTATAAATTTGGCATTTTGGTTTATAAATCAGTCTCCTGTGAGCTCAGATAGTGTGAACCAATTCCCCAAATTCTAAACTCTCTTGCACGGGGCAGAGAAAAATAAAGTTTCTCCAGGTGATTTGCATGCATAAGAAAGTTTCAATACTATTAGCTATAAGGGATAAACACCCCATCAATGAAAAAAGCAACTTTTTGAGCACAAACAAAATTACTTACTTAACTAGTCATTCATAAATTTTATAAACTCACTACTATTTTATTAGATTTAATATTCTATAAGATGCACACAAAAATATATATTAAAAATTTTTTAAGAGATAGAAGTAGGTATTCAAGGCGCCTGGCTGGCTCAGTCAGTTGAGCATCTGACTCTTGATCTCAACTCAGGTCTGGATCTCGGGGTTGTGAATTCAAGCCCCGCATAGGGTCAGATGAACAACAACAACAACAAAAAAGTAGGTATTCTACTGTCCCCACTGAATCATCTTGCGCACTTCCTGGGATGCCTATACTTTCCTTTTTGAAATCTGCTGCCTTAGATCCAGGATCTTATCTTCGGGCTACAGCATCTAACTTAGACGGTGTGTTACAATCATCGGAGGCTACCCAAAACCCAAATCAAGAATAATAATGCAGCACTGTGCATTGCTAGCTGATGGATGAAGCCCATCAGAATGGACCTAAGAGTAGAGGTCTTGGGAAATCTGTGTCCATGTAATGTTTAAATAACTCAAACCTGTCCTTATTATGTCCTAGTTTATAAACATCCTTTTATTATCCAGTAAGCAGGAACTCTGCTTTGTGGCTTCACCTCTCAGGGCTGGGCAAGTGGAAGAGAGTGGAAAAAAACTTGTTTACCACATGACTGGCTCACAGCCAAAGTAAGAATATCCTTGTCATCTGGTTTAATGCAAAACATCTAGCTCTTCCCTTTTACCAGACTCTTCTTCCCTGAATCCGATTATCCCTGAGGCAGCACGCTGAGCACAGCAATCCCTTTCTGATCTAGCATTCTATTAAGCAGAACACGGACTCAGCTACCTGTCCCAGATAATTTAGAGATTCAAGATCTTTGCAACGATGACTTGCTTTTAGAGCCCTAAGCTGCCATGTCAGAAGTTCAACTGGCCTGTAGGCGCTGTCCCGTGAAGAAGGGCCCGCGCCCGGCGGAGAGGCCATGTGGAGGTGCGCAGGCTGACAGCCAGCATCACCCGCCAGGCATGGGAGTGAAGACCTCTCCAGACGACTCCCGCCCCCATGCGTCAAGTCCCCCCAGCTGACGAGTCTTTCCAGCGGAGCCCAGACATCATGGAACACAGGCAAGCTATCCTGCTATGCCCTGTCTTAATCCCTAACCCACAAAATCCATGAGCATAATAAAATGGCTGTTTTCACCAGTAAATTGTGGTGTGGTTTGTTTCACACAACGCTAAAGGTCTCTGTGAGATTCTGAAGTGCTCTCTGAATTATTAGAGAAAGACAACATTATGTTTAGTGTTAAATGGCCTTATTTGTTTTCTAATTCAGGGCAACCAGGCAGCCATTGATCTGTGATATATAGGGCAACTCTCTAATAAGAACACTCCTCAAACCCCAACATCATTTCTTTTGTGTGCCAGCAAAAGGCCAATTACTGTGTTTGCAGAATAACAGTGTCCACGGTCATTTCACAGTCTCCTGAAAAGTAACCCTTTGCTCTGGGCCCTCTCTCAGAGATGAAGTGGCACCTCCTCCATCTCTTCGCGCTCTTCCTCCTCTCTTGTCTGTTGCTCAGGCCAGAAGCCCAGGAGTCGTTCTCGGCACCCCTCTCTTCGTTAAGCCTCACATCTGATCCATCATCAAATCCTGTATAATCCACCTCTGTAATATACCAGGAAGCCATCCAGGTGTCTCCACCTCTGGTAGATACAAGCAACCCATGTGAGTGGCGCCCCCTAGAGCCCATGAGTACACAGCAACCCTGGCCAAGCCACAGCCCCATTTCTACCCTGAGGCCAGCCACCGTCTTCCTGCTGCTCTCCCAGCATCCGCTCTTCCCCCTCACACCCCTGCCTTCACACAACACAACTTTAAATGCTCACCGGAGCCTTCTGCACTTGGGATGAAACCTAAACTCCGTCACTGAGCTCTGCTGACCTGGCCCTTCCTTGTCTCCTCTCGGACCTCCCTTTCTTGCCCTTTCTCTCTTGCTAACTGGCCTCCAGCCACACCGGCCTTCTTTTGGCTCCGGGAACTTGCCACTCTCCCCTACCCCATCAGGGCCTTCACACATGTCTCTATCCTGGCTAAATCATTAACCTCAACATCTCAGGGCCCCCCAGTTTTTCACGGCCTTTCTCAGCTTCAATGTCACTGCCACCTCCCAGAGATTTTTCCAGACCAACCTTTGTTCGGTATCAAAGCACACTACAGGCCTCCTTCGCAGGGGTCTTCCCAATTTATCTGGACCAACTGACTCATTTCCTGTGCCTGTTTACTGCCTGCCTTCCCACTACCCTGTAAGCTCCTGAAGGCAAAGACCAGGCCTGCGTCCACCACCCGTGCATGCACCCTCAGCATCTCGCACGGTGCCTGAAACACAGCAGGCTCAGTCAGTAGAGACCACAGGAGCACATGAACCTGCACATTGTCGAGCAGCACCTCTGTAGTACCATTGCCACCCCCTGGAACTTCTGTCTTCCTTCCAGCTTGACCACAGACGAGCTGTTCTCAAAGTGTGGGCCCCACCGGCGGCAGCAGCATCCCCTGGGAACTCATTAGAAATACAGATTCTCAGCCCACCCTGGACTTCTTAAATCAGAAACTCTGGGGGTAAGACCCAGCGACCTGTATTTTAACAAGCCCTCCAGGATTCTGATGCACACGCAGGTTCAAGAACCACTGCCCTAGACTATCCCAGAGATTCTCATTCTACAACAAAGTACGAGTGTGTTCTACTGGTTTTGAAGGTCATTTCCACGTGATAGATTAAAATCAAGGAAACAAAAAAGTAGGCATTTGTAGCCAAATGACTTTGCAAAACACTTTGTTCAAGAAAGTTAAATGGGGGTGCCTGGATGACGTAGCTGGTTAGGCATCCAACTCTTGATTTTGGCTCGGGTCGTGATCTTGGGGTTGTGAGATCAAGCCCCATGTTGAGCTCAGCGTTGGGCTCTGGCTTAGCACGGTCTGCTTGAGATTCTCCCACCCTCTCCCTCTTCCTCTGCCCCTCCCCCTGCATGCTCGCTCTCTCTCTCTCTCTCAAATAAATAAATTCTAAAAAAAAAAAAAAGGAAAGTTGAACAAATTTCCTTACGGCAGAAATTCTCACAGCCTTTAATATGGCAATGCGTACTGTAAATCACTAAAACACAAGGAATTTTGCAGGAGGAGTACTTCCCAGTTTTATTTAGCCACAAACCCTCTTTTTTCCCCTTCTAAACACTTGCCAGATTTGTTTGAGGCTCTGAGAAACACACTTTGGAAAACTGTATCTAATGTATTCTTCCCCAGAGAAAACCTTTCTACCACCATTCCAGTTCATCATGCCTACAACAATATTAATAATGTCTGAGTCACTGTCAGCAACTGTTTTAAGCTTTGTGCATCTTTATCTCTTTTGCTCTTTCCCAGGTTTGAAAATAAATGCTTAATATTAAGTACATATTCATAGACATATACTTAATGTCACTAAGAAAAACTCCGATCTTTGTTAAAGCCAAAAAATGTTTATAAAAGCAAACGTGGAAGGATGGAAAATGGTGGCAATCTCAAGTTGAATTAGAAAAAGACGCAGAATTTAGTCTCTTGCTCTGCACAGGAGCCGGCAGCTATGAGATTCACTGGTTAGACTGTGAGAGAAAAGTCCTCTAATGAGCAGTAGAGGACCAGCTTCATGGCTGGGGCTCAGGGAGAGCCTTGGTTTTCTTCCCCAGTTGAATGGGGATGGGGAGGGCAATCTGCGATGATAGAATGGAAAACTGCACAGGTGACCGAAAAATTATTGGTCCCAGCTGACAATCAGTAACCTCGAGGAGCCTGAGCCAGCTTGGAAATAGCAAGTTAAAATATTCATGCCAAACATCCAGTGTTTACTTAATCAGGGCAAATGATTAGCTTCTTAATGAAATTTTACAAGCTCAGCTGAACACAGAAAACATTTGCTTCCCGAAAAGCAAATAGGTCTGTTTGTATTGTAATCAGACATCTGGAGCACAGAAAACCCCCAACCCACAGGAGTACACAGGTGGTTTTGTCTGGGGACTTCCAACTTTTCTGTAAAGACGAATGCGGTCAATGTGTGATGAGGGAGGGAGGATGGTGACCAACAAGTTGGCCATGAACACATCCACCCCACTCCTTGGTTTTAAAATGTAGGATTTAATGCCACAGATCCTGACATCAACTTTGGGCATTTGTGCTAAATACAGCAGCTCTCAAATAGTAGCATGGATGACCAAAGGGGCTAACACCGTCAGCAGTAATTCCAGAATGTGTTTGGAGGGCTCTGGCAGGCAGTCTAGTTGGAGCTGCTTTTGAGCTTCAAAACTCTTCTTGCTTAGGTTATATGTAAAATTCAATAAAACAGGGGAGGAAGGGGTGAATAGGCAGAGCACAGAGGGCTTTTAAGGCAGTGAAACTATTCCGCATGATACTATGATGGTGGTTACATGTCCTTGTACATTTGTCGAAACCCATAGAATGTACAACACCAGAGTAAATCCTAATGTAAACTATGGACTTTGGGGTGGAAATGGTGTGTAGATGTGAAAATGCAGGTTCATGAACTGTAATATGTCCCACTCTGTTGGGGGATGTTGATAACGGGGGAGGCCATGCATGTGTGGGGGTGGGGGATAGAAGGGTACCTTCCTCTCAATTTTTTTTTAAGATTTTATTTATTTATTTGACAGAGAGAAAGAGAGAGAGCACAAGCAGGGAGAGCGGAGAAGCACGCAGAGGGAGAAGCAGGCTCCTCGCTGAGCAAGGAGCCTGACGTGGGGCTCGATCCCAGGACCCTGAGATCATGACCTGAGCCAAAGGCAGACGCCTAACTGACTGAGCCACCCAGGTGTCCCCCTTCCTCTCAATTTTGCTGTGAACCTAAAACTGCTCTAAGAAATAAAGTCTGTTTTTTAATTCAATAAAATTAAAAGTTTCTAAACATCTTTTTAGTCATATTTTATATAAGACTGAGAAAAGATCAATTGCCCAAATAATAAATTACCATCATTATCGTTACCGGTAGTAGCTTGGAAAAAGAAGTTGATAAAGATGGTAGGTGGGCTTAACAGTTCTCCCACCATCCCCACCCCAACACCTATCCCTGCACTTCCTGACACTGTTGTCAAGGGTTGGTCAATCTATTGCACTAAGAGTCCTGGCCACATGGGGAGTGTGCAGTGACGGAACATTTCTACTTCAATTGTAGCACTGATCATTTCCTTTGACAGCTCGGTTAAATATCTGTCTCAACCACCTGATTCTACAACCCAGGAGGGCAGGAACACTGTCCTATTCCTTTGATAGTCTCAGCCCCTGGCACAATGCCAGGAATGTGGTAGATGCTCAGTAAACGTCTGCTGATTGAATAGAAGAAGAGAGAAAACCATACTCTGATAGTTAATTTAACTGACACTTGTGTGTTAAATATTGTCTTTAAATATTCAAGTTTGCTAGGGCTCAAGGAAATTACCAATGAAATTTAGGAAATGCATAACAAGACCTGTTTTGAAATTGCTAAATAGCTAACTAAAGTCTGACTACATCTCTAGAAACAAGATATTCATTCATAGCCCCGAAGGATTTTTATGAGCAAAATGCAAAACAGGGTCAATCATGTGATCTTTCTAGAACAATTTCGCATTTAGCCAAGGACTACTGAGTCATTATTCAAAATTACAGATGGTAAGATCTTTCCTAACTTTTTCAATTATATCTACAAAATCTACAAAATGCTTTTTAAATAAAACCTTGTCCTCTAACAAGTATTCTTTTAATAGGAAGCTCAGAAGGAGGATACTCAAATGTGTACTAAAGAAAAGCCAGGCACTGAAGTTATTCTGTACCTTATCTAGAGTCAGATTGTAATGTTATAGCAAAAATGGACTTCTCTGACTTCTAGAATCTTGTCAAAAAACAAGAATTCTGGGACACCTGGGTGGCTGAGTCAGTTATGCGGCTGCCTTCCGCTCAGGTCATGATCCCAGGGTCCTGGGATTGAGCCCTGCATCGGGCTCCCTGCTCAGCAGGAAGCCTGCTTCTCCCTCTGCCTTCAGCTCTCTCTGCTTGTGCTCTCTCTCTCTCTCTCTGACAAATAAATAAATAAATTTTTAAAAAATAAAATAATAAAATAAAACAACCTTAAAAAAGGAAAACCAAGAATTCTAAATACTACTGTAGAGCAACTTGACATATTTGTTCTCTAGTTTTCCCTCCTTGAAAGAAAAGCCACTAAAGCTTTACTAATATGGGGGGACTATATATTGAAATATGTGATTCATCTGAGGGAATTCTATTTTCTTTTTTTCCCTAGCTTTATTAAGATATAACTGACAAATTGTTAAGATATTTAAAGTGTACAACATGATTTGATAGATACATACACTGTGGAAAGATTCCCGCCATGGACATAACACATCTATCACCTCACATATTTGCATTCATTCATTCATTCATTCATTTTTAGATTCCACATATAAGTGATACCATGCAAAGTTTGTCTTTCTCGGTCTATTTATTTTTTTCATTTAGCATAAAATCCCACAGGTTCATCCATGTTGTTGCAAATGACAGGACTTCCCTCTTTCTTAACTGAATAATATTTAGCTGAATAATATTCCAGTGTGTGTGTGTGTGTGTGTGTGTGTGCGCGCATGTGTATCACGTTTTCTTTATCCATTCATCCATCCACAGACAGCTAGTTTGTTTCCACACCTTGGCTACTGTTAATAATGCTGCTATGAACTTAAGAATGCAGATATCTCTTCAAGATGATGATTTCATTTCTTTTGGAAATATGCCCAAAAGTGGGATTGCTGGATCATAGGGTAGTGCTATATTTAACTTTTTGAGGAGCCTCCATACTCTTTTCCACAGTGGCTGCACCAACTTGTCTTTTTAATATTAGCCATTCTAACAGGTATGAGGTGATAGCTCATTGTTTTCATTTGTATCCCCCTGATGATTAGTGGTGTTGAGCACCTTTTCATGTACCTGCTGGCCATCTGTTTGTCTTCTTTGAGGGAAATCTATTTTCTAAAGTACTAAGATCGAGGGGTGCCTGGGTGGCTCAGTAGGTTAAGCGTCCGACTCTTGATTTCAGCTCAGGTCATGATCTCAGGGTTGTGAGATGGAGCCCTGCATCTGGCTCCATGCTCAGTTTGGGATTCTCTCTCTCTCTCCCTCTCCCTCTGCCCCTCCCCATCTCTCTCTCTCTCTCCCTCTATCTAAAAGTACCAAGAACGAAATCATAATTCCTTGAAAAAGAATTGTATAAATAAACATATTCAATGGTGCTGAGTAAAATTCACTCTCTAAAAATACCATTTACAGTGATTTTATTTTTACAAAGAGTACAATTCTTATTGAACACACTTACTTGGTTCCCCTTCTAACTTATTTTTTCCCCAAGTATACAATTTGGTATAAGTTTTTAAATATTTTAATTATGGTAAAATACACATAAAATTCACCATATTATCCATTTTCTAACCCATTTCTAGAATTGATACAATTGTTACCACAGGTCAAACTCAGAGAGTCCCTGACAAAAGAAAGGTGATATCTTGATATTAAAAGGCTCTGGCCAAGGGGCGCCTGGGTAGCTCAGTCAGCTGGGTAACCAACTCTTGGTTTTAGCTTGGGTCAAGATCTCAGGGTTGTGGGATCCAGCCCCGGGTCAGGCTCCGTGCTCTGTGCAAAGTCTGCTTGTCCGTCTCCCTCCCCCTCTGCTCTTGGGTGCTCTCTCTTTCTCTAAAATAAATAAATAAAATCTTTAAAAACAACTAAAAAACAAAAGGCTCTGGCCAAAAATAGACCCACTGGGATAAAATCCTAAAAGGAATATTGTAGGAATATGAAATATATGAAGTAAATGTTCATGTATCCACATAGATAAATCTCAAACACATAATGTTGAGTGAGAAAAAGCAAGTGACAGAGGATATAAATAGTTTGCATATGTAATATTTTTTAAAGATGCACAACACCATCTATTGTTCTGGAGTATGTATACACAATGCGCACACATAGAGATAAATAAAATTAGATTACATAAAGACAAGGATGGGGAAGATATATAAAACTTCAAGACAGTGGTTCCCCCAGGGGAGAGAAGCAGGGAGGGAGGTGATGGGTCAGGAAGCCTAAAAGAGGCTTGAGTTCTGTTCACTGGCTTCTCGTTTGCACCAGCCCTGCTGGACACGCAGGTGATTCATCCGGAACAAAGCCACATCCAGTTCTCGCACAGGCTGACATGCCCATGGAGAGAGACAGACAGAAGACAAGCAAATAAATACACTACATATGTCAAGCAGGGAAAACTGCTAGCAAGCAGAGGTTGGAGGCTGATAGAAGGGGTGGTTTTACATAGGAAGTCTGGGGACAGTGTCCCAGATAAGGTGGGATTTATGTAAAGACATGAATGACCCAAGGACCATGTATTTATGTGGGAGAAAAGCTCTACATCGATAAAATTTCATTTTGTGTTTTTTACTAAGTAAATACGGCAAAGTGTTAACGTTTGTTCCATCTCGGTGGTGGGTTTGTGGCTGTTTTCTGACTCTTTGAACATTTTCATAATAAAACAAGATGAAAAAAAGAAAGCCCACTACCATCAATTCCTGAAAAACTAGAATGAAGGATATTAGACATCTCTGAATTCCTTCCAAATGGAGTATCTTGAGCCTGGGACTGTAGATCCTATTTTCTTAGAGGTCCTGCACATTCTGGGGCCCCCCTGAGAAACAGCCGGTAAGGGACAACGCTGCCTGATGATTAGGTTATGCATGCTTGCTTGCTTATCTGTATTTATCCATCTATCCGTCCACCCACCCACTGATGGATCTCTCTATCCATCTATCTATTTATATCTTTGCTTCCCAAATAAAAGACATGCCTGTTCAAACACAGTGTTCCCTATGTGAAAGGAAGAGGGCAGAAGATGAAGAGCTAATCCAGCACATGTGCTTTAAATAGGGAAAAAGGCATCTATCCAAAGTAAGTGAGGACACAAGATATAAATCAACATGAAGCACTGATGACAAAAGACAGGATCTCTATGAGCTGGAGGGAAAAACACGCAGTCTATATTGATGAGCTAGAGAGCTGCCATTTATTACATGGTCCAATGTCACGCTTCTGTTTCCCTCCTCCCAAAGAAAGGGATATAGTACCTTAGCGAAGTCCTGTTCCCACATGCTCGGCAAAGTGGGGGAAAATCACAGCTACGTGAATCCCTCAAACCCTTTTTTTTTTGGAGACAACATAAATTGACTAAGAAATATATGAGGAAGTGGATGGGGTGCCAGTCCTCATGCCACGTCTCCAGTAAATAGTTAATAAACACTTGGTGAATGGGTGAATGAACGTGAGGTTGCTTCATGGCAATTTACATAAATTTGTTTTGTACTTGAAGCATTTCCTAGGTCACAAAAGTCTTTTATATACCGTGGCAAAGACTGCTGATTTGCCCCCACATCTTTCTTTCATAATAAATGCTGCTTTTGAGCTGAGTACATGGCCATCTGATATGGTTCTGTACAATATGTAAGCAATCCTCAGTGGAAGTATCCTTAGAGAAAGGGGGCACACCCCCTCTTCCACCATCCTCCTTCCTCCTAGCTGGAATTTGGATGTGATGGCTAGAACTCAGGTGGTCATTCTGGGCAATGAGGTAGAAGCCACCTGCCAAGAACGGCAGCACAAAAGGAGATAAGGACTGGCTCCTATAACCACAAAGTATCATGCTAGTCCTGGACAGCCTGTCTCTAGACTTGTATATAGGAAATAAATGAACCTCTGTTTTGTAGTAAAATAAACTTCTATTTTATTAAAAGCTACTATTTTACTGTTCCCGGTTTTTTGTCAAATGCAGCCAAATCTAATCCTAACAGATATACATACACCATTTCATTTCCCTAGCTGTAACCTTATAAAAAGTGTGTAATGATGGCCATTGTACAGACAGGGAAGTGAGGTCAGAGTAGATGAAGAGGCTTCTGCCTCTGAGGTTAGCCCAGTGTTCTTTTCCCTCCATGCATGCATTTTAGTGTGACTGATACATATTATGTGCCAACAAATAAAATATATGAAGCAGGGACATACCAGGTTTGGTTGTGAAGGGGTTATATCAGAAAGCCAATCTGTGCATGTGTGGGTAGGGAAAGCCAGGGAGGTGTTGAAGAAGGGAGACTAAAGGAGAGGGAGAAGGTAGCCTGTATTACCTCCCGATGACTTTAGAAAGTACACAGCAAGTACCCATAACTGTCCTAGACCAACTGCCAGGAACATCCTTTTAAGCAGAAAGTTGGCAAGTGACGTGACTATAACCAGCCATGCAACCTCCCTGAGAAAAACCCCACCCCCTCCCCCAGGCTTCTACCCTCACTGAGTAACATCTACATTTAAGCTCTTTGTATTTCTTTCTTTTCTTTTAAGATCAGTTGTAATCATAATATGTCTATAAAACTACAGTTGGAAAGTCCTCTGGCCGTCATAATTATACGGTTATTTAACATCTGAAACAGAAAGAAATATCCTTGGTAAAAATCAGGGCCAGCACAGCTAATCAAACTAAAATATACCTTATATCCTTTTAATTTAAGCATGTCTTTTAAGAATAATCTGAGTATGTGATCATCTCTGATTCATTTTTAAAATATGAGTTATCTTTTCCACAGTTTTTTTTTTTCTTTTCCACAAAGCTTTAAAATTTTTTCTGATTACGAGTATATTCTCAATGTAAAAGAAATTAGAAAAGAAAATCAAGAAGTGTCTGGAAACTTGTACTCGATTTTTATCCTAACTGAAACTAATGATCAAAAATTATTTTTTGAGCCCAAATAGCCAACACAATCTCAAGAAAGAAGGACAAACTTGGAGGTTTCACACTCCCTAATTTCAAATTATACTAAAGAGCTATAGTATTCAAAACAGTACAGTATTGGCCTAAAACAGGCACATAGATCAATGGAACAGAAGAGAGAGCCCAGAAATAAACCCACATGTATATGGTCAATTAATTTACAACGACAAAATCAAGAATATATGATGGGGAAGAGACAGTCTCTTCAATAAATGTGTTGGGAAAACTAGACAGGCACATGCAAAAGAATGAAACTGGATGACTATCTTGCACCACACACAAAAATGAACTCAAAATAGATTAAAGACTTAAATGTAAGACCTGAGCCATACAAATCCTAGAAGGAAACATAAGTGGTAAGCTCCTTGACATTGGCTTTGGCAATGACTTTTTGAATCTGACACCAAAGGCAAACACAACAAAAGCAAAAATAAACAAGCAGGTCTACGTCAAACTACAGAGCTTCCGCACAACAAAAGAAAGCATCAAAAAAAAAAAGAAAGAAAAAGCACGTGTGGTTACTAGCACTGGGTGTTACACACAAGTAATGAACCGTTGAACACTACATCAAAAACTAATGATGGCTGGCTAATTGAACATGATAATAAAAAAAAGAAAAAAGAAAAGGCTACTTACTGAATGAGAGAAAATATGTGCAAATCATATATCTGTTAAGGGGTTAATATACAAAATACATAAAGAACTCATACAATCCAGTAGCAAAAAACCCCAATCTAATTTAAAAATGGGCAGGGGATCTGAATAGGTATTTTTCCAAAGAAGACATACAGATGGCCAACAGGAACATGAAAATGTGCTCAACATCACTAATCATCAGGGAAATGTAAATCAAAACCACATTGAGAGATCACCTCACACCTGTCAGAATGGTTATTATCAAAAAGGTAAGAAATAGCAAGAGTTGGCGAGGATGTGGAGAAAGGGGAACCATCATGCACTGTTGGTAGGAATGTAAATTGTTACAGCCACTATGGAAAATAGTTCATAGGTTCCTCAAAAAAATAAAAATAGAACTACCATGTGATTCAGCAATTTTACTTCTGGGTATTTATCCCATGAAAACAAAAACACTAACTCAAAAAGACATATGCACCCCATGTTCATTGCAGCCTTATTTACAATAGCCAAGATATGAAAACAACCCAAATGTTCACTGATGGATGAGTGATCACAGAAAATGTTATGTGTGTGTATATATATATATATATATATATATATATATACAATGGAAAATTATTTAACTATAAAAAAAAGAATGAAATTTTGTCATTTGCAACAACATGGATGGACCTTAAGAGCATTATGGTAAGTGAAATAAGTCAGACAGAGAAAGACAAATACTATATGATCTCACTTATATGTGGAATAAAAAAACAAAACAAAACTAAACCAACCTCATAGATAAAGAGAACAGACTGGTGGTTGCCAGAGGCAGGAGATGGGGCGGGGTGGGTAGGCGAAATAGGTGAAGGGCATCAAAAAATACAAACTTCCAGTTACAAAATAAATAAATCACGGAGATATACAGCATGGTGACTATAGCTAATAATACTGTATTGCATATTTGAAAGTTGGTAGGAAAGTAGATCTTAAAAGTTCTCATCGTTAGGGAAAAAAATATTTTATTACTGTGTATGGCAACAGATGTTTACCAGACTTATTGTGGTAATCATTTTGCAATGTATACAAATATTGAATCATTATGTTGTATACCTTAAACTAATACAATGTTATACCTCAACTATATTTCTATTTTAAAAATTATTTTCCCAGAATTTATGAAATGAAATGTTGTTCATAAAGCTAAGTAAAAAGACGTGCAGTTTTACAATACTGCTGTCTAGAATCTCATATATTTTCCGTCTTCAATATCAAAACAGGGGGTCCTCCCTGAAATTCCTCCAAAAGGGGGAAACATGATGGTAGAAGAAAAGAACCCTACCGAAGGGACAACAGCTCCTACCACCATCCCTCAGGCTCCAACTAATACCATAGGAAAGGCCCTTGTAATGTAACATGAGATGGGGACAACTCTCGGTCTGTCGCTATGGGTAATGAGCACCATGACACTGATGTATGCTCTAAACTTATGTAAACAGACAAATAGGATAAGCGCATTTAAAAAGTCATACCCTTATATGAAATATGAGCAAGTTGTCAAGCTAGTTTGTTGGCTTTCGTGTGTGTGTGTGTGTGTGTGTGTGTGTGTGTGGTGTGTGTTATATAAATGTATTTGTTTTTCCCATTTATCAACATAATACATGATGTTGAATGTAAAAAATATCAATAACACATGAAGGAATAAACAAAAAAGCAAAAATCCCACTACCCAGGTTCAACTATAATTAAACTTTTGGAGAATATTCTTCTAGACTGCTTCTTATATTTATATATGCATATGACATGCTCTGTTTAACAACTGGCTGTTTCATTCATAAAAATATCTTGAAGATCTTACCTATCAATAAATATATGTAATAAGTAAAAATTGACATAAACCACCCCTTTTAAAGATAGCATAATATTGCCACATATATATGTCCTGAAGTATAGTTAAGAAATAAAGTACTGGTAATTTCCAATTTCTTGTTATTATAAAACACAAAGCAACAGATATATTGCTGTCCAGTGATTTCCCTTAAGGTATATTCTCAGGAGTCGTGTTGCTGTGTCAAAGGGTGTATACAGCTGAATGTGGATACAGACTGCCAAACCCTCCAAAGGTGAGTACAAATTAAACTTTCTCCAAAAAGGCTTCAGAGTGTCCCTTCAACTACACCCTCCTTGAGATCTTATTTTTCCCTTTTGCTGCTCTGACGGGCACCATGGGGCTGTTTTATTTGAACTCTTGGGTTTTGGGTGAAGTTGAGATTGGACACCCTTTCATATAACGTTTTGGCTATCTGCATTTTTATCTTGGTGACTGTCCTCTGTATGTCCTTTGTCCATTTCTCTAGTAAGGTGTTTATCTTTCTCTAAATAATTTGAAAGTTTTTTTTATATTAGGAATATTAATGCTTTTCACAGATAGTGTACCTATCTTTGATTTATCCTTTAATCTTGTTTTTGGTGATGATTTAATATACAGAAGTTCACAGTTTTTATATATTCAAAGGTATCCACATTTTCCATTTTCATTTTTATCTTTGCTATTCTGCTTAGAAAGCCCTTCCCCACAACTGAAAAAAATATTTCCCCCTTTTTTTATTCCACTACTTTCATCTTTTTATTTTCTACCTCTAGATTTATCTTGGTATAGGAAATTAGGGAAGGGCGCCTAGGTGGCTCAGTTGGTTAAGCAACTGCCTTCGGCTCAGGTCATGATCCTGAAGTCCAAGGATCGAGTCCCGCATCGGGCTCCCTGCTCATAGGGGAGTCTGCTTCTCCCTCTGACCCTCCCCCCCTCATGTGCTCTCTCTCTCTCTCTCAAATAAATAAATAAAATCTTTTTAAAAAAAAGAAAAGAAAAGAAAAAGAAATTAGGGAAGGGTTCAGCTTTTGATCAGCCATTTGTCTCGACACCCTTTATTAAGTAATCCATGTCATCCCTGTGGTTTCCAAGGCTTCCTTTGTTTTATACCAACTGTCCATATACACTTGGGTCTAATTCTGGACTCTCTGCTCCACTAATTTAGTTGTCTATTCCTGTGCCAGTAACACACTGTTTTAACAGCTATACTTTTATAATTTGTTTTAATAGACTTTGTGAGACTATCCCTTCATTGATTTTCTTTTTTAAGAGTCTTCTCACATGTCTATTCCTCTAGATACTGAAGTTTAGAAGATTTTATGAAGTTTCCGGAACCAAAGTCCTATCCGCCCCCCGCCCCCCCAAATTCAACTGCACTGAATTTATACATAGATTGAGAAGACTCAAAGAAAAATATAGCTCATTTATTCATATTTACATCCTCCCCTCAAATGTAGTATCTAATGTGGAAAAAAAAAAAAAGAGCCATAACCCTTTATCCCAGAGATGGTCACATTCTCAAGCTATTTACAATGTACATCTTTAACTGCAAGATTTTTCTTTGTGCTGTAACAACGTTCAGCAAAGGAATACTAAGCACATTACACTTGGAGTGTTTCCAGAGTTCCAAACAACTATCTCTATTATCTGGCTGGTACAAATCGCATACCCTTGTAAGATATATCATTCACGGAGGATGACTCTTGTACCTCCAAGGCCAGTGCTGGAGAAACGGAGCCTCACGCTGTCGAACGTCCCCTGGAGGATCATCAGGAGTGATGCTAACCAGACCTGCCTTCACACATTTTAAATGGCCGTGAGGCCACATCGCTGCAGCCTGCTCAGTGCCGTCTGGAGTTCATGAATCATTCTCTACAGGACACAGGTCATGGCTTCCAAACCATAGCCCCACATCCCGGGCAGTGGTCCAACAAGGAGCAGGAGATGTGACAGTATTGCCAGGCACGTGCTGAGCGAGAGGCACCTACCCGCAGGACAAAAAGCAACCCTCCTGGAGCTATGAAGGGACCACCAGCCTCCCCGTAGGCCAGTGAGCCAGAAGTACTGTCGACATTTGAAGAACACAGACCACTGCTCTCTCCAGAACACCAGGCCATTGGCTTCACACTTTGGATTTCCAGACACAGGTGGCCAGAGAAACCTTAACTGCGGAATATTTGCTGATCTCATCCACAGTTAGCAAAACGGTGGCCTGCAGGCCAGATTGGGCCCACAGATGGGTTTTCGTTGGCCTCAACAATGTTGGATCACTTTTTAGAACCAATAACAATTTAGAGAGTTCCTGTATTTTCTCTTAAAAATGTAAGAAGTCTGGGCCACACCGAGCCTGCAATCCTGCACAGCAACACTCAGTGAGAGCGGAATGGGTCAGCACGCTTCTGTCACTTGTGGGACAAGGGTTTGCCACTCCAGCCTGCGCTTCCTTGTGCCCAGCAGTTTCTGATTTAGGTCTAACTTAGAAAGTGCCCAGATCTCTAAGCTAACAAAACATCTCAGGTTTTTATCCCTATTATCAATACTTTCTTTCTTTTTTTTTCAAGACACAGAGATACAGAGAGAGAGAGAGACAGAGCACGAGCAGAGGGAGAGGCAGAGGGAGAAGCAGGCTCCCTGCTGAACCAGGAGCCAGAGGTGGGACTTGATCCCAGGACCCTGGGATCATGACCTGAGTGGAAAGCAGACGCTCAACCATCTGAGCCACCCAGGCGCCCCTATCAATACTTTCTGGAAAAAAAAATTTTTTAAAATCAAGTAAGATACATGTAAGTGAGGGAAAACACACAAAAATCTAGAAGCTTAAAAGGCTGTGCTAGGGGCGCTTGGGTGGCTCAGTCAATCAAGCATCTGCCCTCGGTTCAGGTCATGATCTCCAGGTCCTGGGATCGAGTCCTGCATCAGGCTTCCTACTCAGCATGCAGTCAGCTTTTCCCTCTCCCCTGCTCCTCCCCCTGCTCATGCTCTCTCTCTCTTTCAAATAAATAAATTTAAAAAAAAATTTTTTTAATGCTGTGCTATATAGTCTGTATTCTTAATGTCCTAGGGAATTTGACAAGATAGGATCAAGCTGAGAAAAATTTAAAGAAGGTATTAAATTTATCACTCAAGGGTCTTTAGGTAGAGCCATATTGCACCCTCTGCATAGATTCAAAAAATATATTCTATTTTTAAAAGAAATAGTGCAGGGACGCCTGGGTGGCTCAGTCTGTTAAGTATCAGCCTTCGACTCAGGTCATGATCCCAGGGTCCTGGGATGGAGCCCTGAGCCCCGGAGTTCCACTCCCTGCTCAGTGGGAAGTCTGCTTCTCCCTTTGCCCCTCACCCCGCTCGTGTTCTCTCTCTCTTTCAAATAAATACATTTAAAATTTTCCTAAATGCTGTGCTATATAGTCTGTATTCCTAATGTTCTAGGGAATTTGACAAGATAGAAACAAGCTGAGAAAAATTTAAAGAAGGTATTAAATTTATCACTCAAGGGTCTTTAGGTAGAGCCACATTGCACCCATCTGAGTGGATTCAAAAAATATATTCTATTTTTATAAGAAATAGTGCAAACTTCCAGTTATAAAATAAGTAAATCGTGGGGATATAGTGTCTAGCCATCTTTCACGGCTGTTAAAAGACTTTAAACATCACCTAGTCCAGGCATGGGAAGGTTTCTATTTAAAAGCCAACTCAATTTAATAGTGCTGTCCTAAGAAGAAATTTTGGTCTTTAAGACTCAAAGAAAAAAAAAAAAAACTGTCATAAATCATTAGCAATGTTGGGTAAGGGTGCAGGGTAGGAGAGTAGCCCATGTGCTACAATTCGTCTCCTTTAGAACCACCAGTCTAGTGGTCTTCCAGGGAGTTTATTACTTGTCAAGTCAGCTCATTACTTCTTTATACAGCTCTATTAAGCTATTTCTTATATTTTGAGCTGGAAATATTTTCTGTAGCTTACAACCACTGACATAATGGTAAGTCTAGTTCCATTTAACTTGACAACATTTGAACTACTTAAGGTAGTTTTCCTGTCCTTCCCAGGTCGAAAACATAAACTAAAACTAAAACAGTTTCTTCAGCCCCTTCTCACATGGAATGGTTCCCTCCCTGTCTTCACCACTCACCAATGACAGGCACTAATTATCTCTGTCCCCATTCAAGTATGGCGCTGTACAACTGTCTGTTGGTGTCATGTTCCCAAAAATGACTTTATTGAGTTCAAATTTTGGTTTTCAGGATCTGTGCATTCATTTTGAATTCAGATACTCCACCTCGAGCTCAATTTGTTAGTCTGATAAAGCCTTCTAAAATCTTTCTAGTTATCAAACACATGTAGGCCCATTTAAATGGATTTCTCAGAGTGTACATTGTCTTCCCGCATTTCCAGGCCCTGACATGCCACTAGCCAGAGAAACCACAGGAAGACTAAGAGTACCCTTCCTGATTCTTCAGTGGCTCCTCAAATCCACCTATAGATTTTCAATCTTACAAAGAGAACTTTCAGTCTTACAACTGAGACCTGAGGGACACTAACAAAGCCAGACACTACTGGACAATGTGTCCTCGTCGGCAGAAATGAAAAATAGGCCACCACAAATTGGCTCAACATAAGTAATAAAGCAAGGTTTAGTCATTCACTCAACATGTGCTGCAAAGACTAAACGGGGCCACTGAGCAAAACAGAATGAATGACATGGCCACCATGTCATCAAGCACATAGTCTCTCAAAAGTAAATAGCTCAAGCAAAGTAGTCCGTGAAATACAAGGAGCTATGGGAGGTGAGAGCAGATAGAGGTTTCTTTGGCTGGGTAGGGAGGTGGCAGAAGAGGCAGCAGAAAGGAAAGGAGAATTAGGACAACTCAGTGGAGGAAACAATACGTCTAAAAGGGCAGATGGGATGGGAACAGTGGAGAAGTGAGAAAAAAATAAATATCAATGGGTTGAAAAACTTCGCTTGATCCATAGGGTCCATGAATACTGCTGGCGGGAAATAAAGCTTGGAAAAACACCAAGAGGCAAAGCTAAATGAGATCATTTCCCATATCAGGATCACCCAATCAAAGGATATTTATATCAAAGAAAAGAAGCAACCCATCAAAAGACACAGGAAGGTTGGGGCGCCTGGGTGGCTCATTTGTTAAGCGTCTGCCTTTGGCACAGGTCATGGTCTCAGGGTCCTGGGATCAAGCCCCGCATCGGGCTCCCTGCTCCGTGGGAAGCCTGCTTCTCCCTCTCCCACTCTCCCTGCTTGTGTTCCCTCTCTCACTGTGTCTCTCTGTCAAATAAATAAATAAATCTTTAAAAAAAAAAAAAAAAAAGACACAGGAAGGTGGGGAAGAAAAAAGAAAGCAAAAAAAAAAAAAAAATCAGAACCTAGGATAAAAAGGAAAAATAAATATAGGTAAATAAAGAAAAGCAAAGGGTGAGAAGAGAAGAAGACAGATATTGTCCTCCCATTAACAGGAGGCTCCTCCATTATTTATTTCCCTTCCTTGACATTTAAATGTACTGGTTGGTGGCCTCTCTTCCCTCCTGAAGTGAAGCTCCAGACTTAGATTGCTAATCCTTATTTGTCTTCCATCTCCATATGCCCTTAGTTAACCATCACTTTCCCTAAACTGCCTAAGCCACCCCCAGCAAGATAGTCAACACGACTGACCAAAGAAGTACTGACAAAAGAAAAGCATGACATTAAGAGAACAGCTCACTGTCTCCAACATACCTGCTAAGAGAGGAGAAAATCAAATGAGGTTCTTTACACTCACCTGAGGGAAGGAAGAGGGGGATAGGAAGAGGGGGGTCAACAGAGGAGAGAGCGGAGGAAAGCACTGGGACCCCATGGAGCCACACCATCACCAGAAGGAAGTCAGGCATTCCTTCATGTATTGCTTTTCCTCCCTCTATCCCACCCCTCCCTGCTGACGTATCCAAAAGCCCACACATCCAAACTCCACAACAGCACCCCTTAGGTGTCAGTTTGCACATCACTTCATCAGTCCCTCATGATTAACCTGGGCCCCTAATAGTGTCCTGCATTTCCCCTTTCAAAATGGCTGTCAGTATGATTTCTCATTGTTGACTTCTCTGCCAACTCGCAAGCTCCACGAGGGAAAGAGCGATCTTCTCACTGCTGTAGCCCTAGCACCCAACACTGGGTCTGAACTCAGCAAATTACTCTTAAATGAGTAGGACACTACACAGACAAATAAGTGTTAACACTCAAATTCCCGAAAATTCTACAGTACTGGGCGCCTGGGTGGCTCAGTTGGTTGGGCGACTGCCTTCAGCTCAGGTCATGATCCTGGAGTCCCAGGATCGAGTCCCGCGTCGGGCTCCCTGTTCGGCAGGGAGTCTGCTCCTCCCTCTGACCCTCCCCCCTCTCATGTGCTCTCTCTCATTCTCTCTCTCTCAAATAAATAAATAAAATCTTTAAAAAAAAAAAATTCTACAGTACCAAAACTTTGTGTGGCCAAGATTGTTAACTATTCATGTTCTCCAATCCTTAGGGACACAGCTATATGAATTTCACAACCTCCCTTGTAGTTAGGTGTGGTGTGGGACTAAGTTCTGGTCAATGGGTTGTGTGTGCAAATGATTATGCCACTTCCAAGACGATCCATAAAAATCCTCCTAAGCTCTCCTTCCTTGCTCCCTTTCCCCTTCTGGCTGGCTGGACTGAAGATGAAGCCCTTCGGTGGCCTTAGAAGCTACATGTTGATACCTGGGACCCTATGTGGAAATGAGCCACCTCTCTAATCTGTTCACAAGAGAACTAAGCTTCTCCTATGTTTGCGCAATTATCATTTGGGGTCTACGTGTTACTATGGTTAACCTATCGGATTCAATAATACAGTTAGGTTACAACTAAAGTTAAGCTTTCCTAACCTGTACCAGCCAGCAACCATTTGTCACTTTCCTTTTTTTTTTTTTTTTTTATTTATTCATTTGAGACAGAGAGAGAGAGAGTAGGAGCAATGGGGAGAGGCAGAGGGAGAGGGAGACGCAGACTCCCCGCTGAGCAGGGAGCCTGATGCGGGGCTCGATCCCAGGACCCTGAGATCATGACCTGAGCCAAAGGCAGACGCTTAACGACTGAGCCACCCAGGTGCCCCCCGTTTGTCACTTTCCTAAGGAGAAATAAAGGCCATTCAGAGGACAGTGCAATCGTTCTCAGTATGTATGACTGAACAAAAGTTCTGTCTGCTCATAATCAGCAGGAAAAGATAATAACTAACTTTGCCTTGGGCTTGCCTGGGCTTGGGCTACAGCCACAAAATAGGCGAGGCCAATTCCAGTGATGGCAGGTCAGCCGGCTTGCCTCGGCTCCTCTCAGAAGCCCAGCTCAGGCCCCACAGGCTCTGGACAAATGCCCAACTGCCTTTTCGAGGAGTCTGTCCCTGGCCTCATCTGTGCTTACTTTGCAAAAACATCATAAAACACTGCTCCATTGTTTTCAGTGTCAGCTGGGGAGAAGCTGCCAAAAGCTTTTTCAAAAAGCCACACCAACCTGCACTCTGCCACAGAACGAAGGCTGCACGAAAGGACTCTCCTGGATAAAGCATTCAGCCCACCGGAGAGAGATCCCACCTCAGACAGAATTCATTTCCCTGTGGCAAAGCTCTTCTTCTGCTGATGTGTTTGACTCTCTCTGTTGTTTCTACCTGACACTAGAGATTTCAAAGACAACTCCTCTCCCCGAAGGACTAGAGCATTAAGGTAATTGACTTACAGTAAGAGAATTAGTAGCGTGTACTGCATATAATTGCTTGTTCAATCTAGGGCTAGGAAACTATCAAAGGGTAAATTATTGACTAACTCTTTTCACTTTTCTTCATTGCAGGTTTGTTTATTTCAAGAACTTCCTGATCCAGGGGTTCTTAATCTTCTAGGGGCCATACACCCCTTTAAGAATATGATGAAATGCCTTTACTCGTTCACAGAAAATACACATGTCCACAAGCACACACATGTATTACATATGATTCCAGGCTACACACAGGATGCCGAGTTCACCCACTGGTCCCGGGTTCATGGAGACTCTAGGGCCGAGGTCAGAAAACTTTCCCTCCAAAGGGGCCAGAGAGCAAATATCTTTGGCTTTCTGGGCCACATACAGTCTGTCATTAATTACCACTCAACTCGGCTGCTGTAGCAGGAAAGGAGCCATGGCCGAGCTCCAACGGAATTTCATTTATTGACATTGAAATCTGAATGTCATGTAATTGTCATGTGTCACAAAATATCATTCTTCTTTTCATTTTTTCCCCAGCCATTTAAAAAAATGAAAACCATTTCTTAGCTGGTAGCCTGTACAAAAACAGGTGACAGACCACAATTTGTCAACCCCTACTGTAGGGTAGAGGTTCTAGGTGCAAAAATAGTACATCTTAATTTTTACTAACTTCCGATGGGAATTTCACATTTCCTTCCATTGTGAAGGTAGGCAGCCAATCTCAGTAGTGTCTCCGGTAACTGTCACTTGGTCACCTGCGGAAAGCACAGGTTTGCTCCTACCCCACTAGCGTGGTCACAGATAACACAAAATATTGACCATGCTCATCACTATTCTTCAGTTATGCTCATTATTAGATCTTCTGCCGTATCTTGCTATTTAAATGTGCTAATAGAGAAGCACATGTATTATTCTATCACAGATTTGATATTTAATATTTTGATAACTGTATTTATATATGATTGATTTCCATTCTAACCATATATATTTTATTTTGTGGATTTAAAAACAGAATTCTGGGCGCCTGGGTGGCTCAGTTGGTTAAGCGACTGCCTTCGGCTCAGGTCATGATCCTGGAGTCCCTGGATCGAGTCCCGCATCGGGCTCCCTCCTCGGCAGGGAGTCTGCTTCTCCCTCTCCTACTCCCCGTTTGTGTTCCCTCTCTCGCTGTGTCTTTCTCTGTCAAATAAATAAATAAAATCTTTTAAAAAACAAAAAAAACCCAGAATTCTGAGAAGCAGTCTAGAGCTTTCACGAGACACCAGAGAGGACCATGGTACAGAAAGGTTAAGAGGGCCTGAGCAGGCAAAACATAGCATCACCTACCAGAGCATTCACATCTTCTGTTTTGTGGATGAGCATCCGTATCTCCTCTGGATCACCGCTGAAGATTGCTTGGACCAGTGGTGGCTGTAAACACAGGAGAATTTGAATTACAACTATAATTAAATACATTTGATTGTATTCAGATGCAGATGGCTACAAGATTTGTTCCCCAAAAGTTTATTCAACAATTATCAATTGGCAGACAAAGATGAATGTGGCTCAGACACACCCTCACTAGAGGTCTAGTGGGGGAAATATTTGCATAAAGAAATAACTGTAACACAATTTGAAAGCCATAACAGAGAGTCATATCTAGCCTGGGGCTATGAGTATGACATAAAAATCGCCCATAATTGAAGACATCCTTGAAGCACCCTTAAGTTTCCCATCAAAGAAATTACCAAATCTGCAGTTTTAAGCAGACAGTCTTCATTGTTCCCGACCTCTCGTTAGACAATGTATCCTGGTACCCCCAGACAATTCCACTTCTAGAGAATGTTAATGGCCAAGTTTCTGGCCTCCTGAACATTTCTTTGTCAATGTTTGGAAAGCCCTTGAAATCATTCTCAAACGCTTCCCATAGCCAACACTAAAGGCACTGAGTGTTTCCGAAGTGATTACATCCCACTGTCCATACACAGTAAGTGGTATAATGGTGGGGTGGGGATCATGAAGGGGGATACTAGTAGCAATTATTATTGAACTCACCCACATTACCCCAGACCCAAAAGACAGTAAAAGGATTTATAAAGTGTAATGGAAACATAGCCGAAAGAGAAACTAGCTCTGCTTGGAGGGCAGGTAGGGTGAGGAGAAGAGTATATCTAGAAAAGCTTCATGGAAGGCACTTTAATGAATGAGTATGAGTTTGCAAACAGGGAAGGAAAGGCATTCTGGGCACAGGGATCACGGTGTGCAAAGGTGTGGACATGCAAAAAACCTGGTATCTTAGAAATGTTGCCATCAACCTGGTGACCAGAGTGTCGGGTAAAAGAGGAAAAGTGGTAGGCTCTGGGGTTGATGTTGGGCTTGCTGCACATGGTGAAGAACTCTGTTCAAAGCCAGCTCCACCACTTGCCAGCTACATGCTGAGCCCACTTCCCATGTGTAATCTGGGGGTGAACATGATCTTTGCTGCTCAAGCCCTCATAGGATTACTATTAGGAACAAATGAGATAATACATGGAAAAACCCTCTGTAACTGTCCAACCTGACACAAATAACAGATACTTTTATTAAGAAATGCTTAACATTGCTAATGTAGAATTTGACAATTTTTTTTCACTTTAAAAACTTCGGCAATTACACATACAACACACACTCACACCTTCTAGAAATACTTTACAGTAGTTCTTTCTTTCTTTCTTTTTTTTTTTTTTTCGGTAGAGATAAAGTGTGAGGAGCAGGGCGCCTGGGTGGCTCAGTTGGTTAAGCGACTGCCTTCGGCTCAGGTCATGATCCTGGAGTCCCTGGATCGAGTCCCGCATCGGGCTCCCTGCTCGGCGGGGAGTCTGCTTCTCCCTCTCCCACTCCCCCCTGCTTGTGTTCCCTCTCTCGCTGTGTCCTTCTCTGTCAAATAAATAAATAAAATCTTAAAAAAAAAAAAAAAAGTGTGAGGAGCAGAGGGAGAGAATCTTAAGTAGGCTCCACACCTAGCGTGGAGCCCAATGCGGGGCTCAATCTCATGACCCTGAGATCATGACCTGAGACAAAATCAAGAGTAAGACGCTCAACTGACCCAACCACCCAGGCACCCCCTTTACAGTAGTTCTAGTCAGCAATCAGATGACAGCAGTTTCCCAGACGTGTCTGACCATAAGAATCACCTAAGATGCTTGTTAAAACAATGTTCCAACATCCCTTCCCTGGAGATTCTGAGTTAGTCTATCTGGGGTGGGGACTTGTGAATCTATTTTTAATAAATGCTCACTTAACTCTTGGAACACTGGCCTAAGGTAAAACCATCAGTATCACCTGCCTCAGTGTCTCCCAGTGCTATCCACACGAGAATCCCAGTCCTCATTATGCCTGTAAATTTTCTTTTCTCTTTATCCTCCTGTTGCCTTTCTTACAGGTTCTGATGGTGTTTCTTGTTATTTGCGGCTACCCATATAAGTACTGTCAGTAGAATATAATAAGACTCCTTGAGGAAACATTATATTAAAAATTTAAGTTGCAGGGGCACCTGGGTGGCTCAGTCAGTTAAGCATCTGACTCTTAATTTTGGCTCAGGTCACGATCTCAGGGTTGTGAGATCGAGCCCTCCATCAGGCTCCACACTGGGCATCAAACCTGCTTAAGATTCTCTCTCTCCCTCTGCACCCCCAACCCCACTCTCTCTGTCTCTAAAGACAAATAAATGAAATAAAAAATAAAAATGTTAAGTTGCAGATAAGTATTTCAATATGCCAGGAATTTTTCTGCAGTTTTCCCCCTGCCACAAAAGTTTCTAGCAAGTGGACAGATAGATATATCTTTCTTTTGCCCCAAATACTCTCAATTTTACCTTCTTGCCAAGGTGTATGATTCAAAGATATTTTCTCAAATTGCCAACAGTTAAATAGCTGGAAAGAAGTCTTGAAAAGAAAGCAAGTTTTCTACTAGATTGGTGTCAGCTGGTTGATCTGCCTAAAGACGAGAAGATCCTTCCACATGCTTCTGACTACCTGCTAAAACCAAGTCTCTGGGTTATCTGCCCCATGGCAAGGACCATATTTCATAAAAATAAAAAAAAAAACAGAATCAGACACAAAGTCAGGATTTTAACAACAATATGAAAACTTGTTTATCCATTCCATAATCCTCCGTCTGCTTTGCTCATGACCAAATGCTTGTGTGTACTTTTCTGCCTTTTTGAACCTGAAGAGAAAACAACAAACCCAATAGCCATAGGACTTAGATGACAAGCAGGGGCAGGGTCTGACAAGACTTATCATTTGGGGTCTATGTGTTAAATGAACAGCGATCAATTAACAGTTGAGAACTTAACACTGCTAATGTAGAATTTGACAATTTTTTTCAAACTTTAGTTCCCTTTAAGTGACCAATAGTTCATGTGTCACTAGTTGGTCACTTCAAGGAAACACAGCTAGTTAAGCAAAGCCTCTTGTCACTCATGAGCATAAGGAACACATACAGATATTCTGTTGCTTTAGCTCTCAAGGGTTCTAAGCTATGGCTGGAATGTTCTCAAGGAGAGCTGCCCTGACAAGGCTGCCAGACAAGGATGCCAACACAGTCCTTCAGCAGGGAGCTTCCCAAATACCTCCACGCCCAGTCACTGAGACTATTTTGAAGGGTATCATCGACACCCAGAATGGCGTGCACACGTGCCCAACACCTCTGGGCCTAGCTCTGCTAAAAGCTGCTTTACAGACTATTGGCAATGCAGAGAATTTCCAGCATCCATTGGGAAGAAGCCATTCTCCCAATCCTGCAGTCACATCTATACACACATATACCCACCTGTACGTGCATTTTCACCCATACATACATAACTGTATCGACACTCATGCATGTATACACAGAGATACACATTGATTCACACAAAAATCCCTCACACTCCCTGGGGAAGTGAAAAGTGCCTGTTCTCCAAAGCCCAGAGTCTTGCTAGATAGAGACCTCTAGCCCCAGCGGGGCCGGGTCACCACCATGACAACGTCACTGTCTTCACAACTGTGAATCCAAGCATCATGGGATTCTAAATCAGAACTTCACAGATGCATGCTTTGCTAGCAGATGCTGTGTGTTTGCTTAGATGTAATTCTTGAACTAAATTACTATGACTCTTTAGCAAGTAATATTAAAAAAAAAAAAAACCACATTATGGGTGTTTCTTTTTTTTTTCTCCACCCTCCCAAATAAAACATACCTAGAGAGCATTTTGGCATTCCTTTTTGTTGGGATTTTAATCCAATCTTGCTGTTTTATTTTTCCCCAAATACTTACCCTGAGAATATATATTTGGAAAAAAAAAAAAAAAGATACATCTAAATACTGCCTCCATTACATGATTTTAAGAAAGGGGGACTATTCTAATTATGATATTCTTGCTCATAAGTGTCAAGTACTTATACTCCATTGACCATTAATTTGACAACCACTATATCTACCAGAGAGTTTGCCTTGACCTTGATAAGGCTTAGAAGCAAAGTCTCACCTGCAAACGAACAGAGTCCTAAGCCTTGGTATGTACAGGTATTTCTTTATGAAGTTTCACACACTTCAACGCTGGCATATACAAAATGTTAGTGCTCTGTGTGCATTAGGGTACAAAGTTGAATAAATACACACTCATAACAAGGGTCAAAGTTGGGAAAGACAAATACTGGCAGGAAAATAAAGGGGGGGATTACAATACCATGAAACCACTGGTAGGTTATCATAACCTAAAGAAACTGAAATTCTTAAGAGAGGTATGCAATAAGTTCAGCATCAATTATGAAAATTCCCTTAGCATGCTTAGCAAGTATAAACTGGAAATGATTGCCATGTACTGTGGATATTGGCACAGTCCCTCAAATAGATTCAGAGGCAGAACATACTTCCTGGACCTACTCGACCAATGGCACAAGTGGGATTCAATATTCAGATGGGACCTGTCCTTGTCTTCCAACATCACTAACTATTAATACCCCACCGTCTCTTCCAGGAGTGTTGACAGCTGCCTTCTAGAGGTGACCGTCTGCCAGGCTGATGACACTGGATCCCTCTAAGACAGAAGTGCAGAGCAGAAAGGCCCCTGGAATTTAGCAGCCATTATAAATCATGCAGCTAATCTTGCCAACACTAGGAACTGAAAATTCATCACCAAAAGCCACTTTCTCTACCCACATCCCCTACCAGCCCCTCCAATGCAATATTTTTTTTTATTTTATTGTCAGTCTTTGAAGATAAAATGGGAAAATATCTGGTTTCCAAAAATAAGACACTGCATCAAATGTGCATTGATACAGTATTCCCAAACTTTGAAGTAGAGTTACAACTCCACTAGGGGGAGCAAGATGGTTAATTTGTTACCTGGGAGATAAGAGTAACTGTTCAGGTTGTATAATTAAGACAAGGAAGCTGGAAGATCCACTTTGTCAAGACCTAAAAGAACTCAAACTTCTGAGAGAGTTCTTGGTAATAAATATGTATGTACCCCCCGCCAAAAAATAGCTTTTCTATTGATCCCCAAGGGTCCATGTTTTTAGGAAATAAGAATAATGCAATCTAAAACTCAGGTGTTAAAGTATCATTTTCATCACTTACAAAACTGAATTCAATGAATCCTTTAATCCCACTTTTAAAAAGGGCTACTCGTGGCATCAGACAAGCCATTAGTTTAAGAGTAAAGCCCATCATGGGTTTCATGGAGAGAGTGCAGCTAGTTTAGAGTACCTACTCCATCTTGCAATGAGGTTGTGGGTCTCCCCCTCCAAATCCCCTAATGAAACCACCAATTTGATTTTTGCTAAAACCGTGTATAGTGTACTTCACATTCCCTTTCTTGGAGCTGCATGTTCTTTACTAATACACTGGCTTTGGAAGATAAGTGGAGTGACAGAAGCCAACACTTAACATCTGTGTCCTACGGTCAACGGTAAGAAGTCTGAGACGATGACACTCCAGCATTTCGATACAAATTCCTGGCATGCTGCCTGTCCTTTTTTTGGTTAGATTGGGTAATTAAAGACTCCACATCTGAAAGAATATATCTTGCATCCTAATCAGGAGTGGGTGTTGGGAATTAATGAATAGCCAAGAAGAAAAAATAGTATTCTTAAACATCTGCCCATAGTTGAGTATTCTGAGCACAGTATGTCATTAAAGCAAGACAGGAGCATGTTATTAGAAGCTAATAGTTGATGCAGTAATAATCTAGCCATATGAAGCCATCAACTTATATGAACATGCTGAAACACTTCATTAGGGAACAACTGGTTTTTGTATGAGGCAGCGCTTGCATTTTTACAAAAGGATAATAAAAATTTGTTCGAGCCACTAGGTTTAATGGACCAAACTTGTTAGCTCTATTCATGTGGGTCCTGCTGTGTGATCTGCTGAAAGGGTGCCATCAAGTGCTTCCTGATTATAGATCACTCTTTATTTGGGAAGAAGTTCACTCTATCACAGGAAGATGATGATCAGAAAGTCAAAAGCTGTTTCCCTTAAGAACTGTACAAAATATACTGAGTCCCCATAAACACTTTTTTTTTTAATGCAGGACTATATACCTGCTGAGTAAATGTCTGAAACATTTTCAATTATTTGCAATTATTATTAAAAACCAAAGCACAAAATTTCAAGTATTAGTAATAGCTTCTATGTAGCTATCTATTAAGTCTATACTTATACTCTATACTTATGAGAAAAGAACAGCTATTTTTAGTCAGAAAATGAAAAAATTAATTATCTAACCTTTTCCAAAATGAAAATAGGATATGGAAATGAAATGAAATAGCAGGAGGTATGGGGGTGCCTGGGTGGCTCAGTTGTTAAGCCTCTGCCTTCGGCTCAGGTCATGATCCCAGGGTCCTGGGATCGAGCCCCGCATCGAGCCCTGCATCGGGCTCCCTGCTCAGCGGGGAGCCTGCTTCTCCCTCTCCCACTCCCCCTGCTTGTGTTCCCTCTCTTGCTGTGTCTCTGTCAAATAAATAAATGAAATCTAAGAAAAAAAAAAAAAAGAAATAGCAGGAGGTATGGACTATGAGTAGTTATTCAGAGACTAATGATCCAGTCTTTAAAACATCCATCCTTTGGGCACCTGGGTGGCTCAGTCAGTTAAGCATCTGCCTTCGGCTGAAGTCATGATCCCAGGGTCCTGGGATGGAGCCCCACATCAGGCTCCCTGCTCAGCGGGGAGCCTGCTTCTCCCTTTCCCTCTGCAGCTCCCCCTGCTTGAGCTCTCTCTCTCTCTGTCAAATAAATAAAATCTTAAAAAAAAAAACCCATCCTTTGTTGCACCTTCCTTTCCTGATATCCTCTGTGGCTACTTCTCTACTCTTTAATACTGTTGTTTAGCGCCTTCCCCAGAGGATAGCTGGCCCAAGGCAAAAAGAAACCCAGGCATGCCAACTTCACTACTAGTCACCAGACAGTCGCCAAAGATTAAATAAAAGGAAATGATAAACAACAGTACCAGTTAAACTGAAATCTGGAGGCAATGTTGATTTTTACTGACCTGGGATCTCACTCTCTTTTTCTTCCACAGCAGGGAGACTGACATATGACAGCAGACTGACCTGGAATTAAATCCCAGCCATAGTTTCCTCATCTATTAAATGGGGCTATTAGAGCCATTTCACAGGATGTGTTTAAGAAATAGCCTAACATACGCAGGCACCTCGTGTGCACTCAATAAAAACAGTAATTGTGTTGACTTTAAATCAACACGCTCAAAGACTTTCACAGACAAGTATGTTTATGTTCATCCTACAAAAGGAGAAATAAGGGATCTGGAGAGATTTTTCCAAAAAATTACAGAGCAAATAAACTGAGTTAAGGATCATAAGCCATTCAACACCACCTCTAAAGCAGAGAGGCCCATCATCCTGGGAGAGAAGATTTCACAGGCAGGAGAGCAAAAATCAAGCTGAGCCTGACTTGGTCTTCGTTACACTGGGCAACCTCAAAAATGTCATACAACCTCTCTGTACTCAGGGGTCTAATCTATTGTACCAAAATAATAGCAACTCACTTGAAAAATGCACCATCTCCCTTTAACTGATCAAAGGGTGCCAGATACTCATGTCCACTGGATGGGACATGAAATCATAATTTTACTATTTATGGTTACCATAAACACATCCAGTTATACTTTTCCTTTATGACCTCTTGATGCTCAAAAAGGAGATTGATCTCCTGGTTGGAGCTATGAGGAGAGGATAGGATGATTTACCTGCTAGTGGCAAAGCTGAGACTAGAATTTAGTTTTCCTGATTCTCCCGGTTCATCACTTTCTTTCGCGTGTCATCTTCATATAATATAATATGATACAATATAATAGAATTAATAGATAATAAATATATGTAATACAGGATTAGAAATTCAGCCTCAGTTTCAACGTACTTCCTGTGGAGAAATATTGTATACTTTATGACTCACTAAGGAAAGATAATCACCATATAGATATATTCTCTATATATTTGTGTGTATATTTACACCTTATATGTGTGCATACATAGTGATTATATATGGGTATTTCTAGATATAGTTACTCTCAACAAAGTAACTAACAATAAAACAATCTTGCCAAAAGATGCAAAACAAAGAGGTACAAAATATTTTAAAGTAAGGGCTCAGTGCCAGTTGGAGTTAGAAATATGGAAAAGATAGGTGTTAACCTAGATTTTGAAGAGTAGGACTGGAGTAAACCTTTCCATGTTGAGGAACAGCCAAAGAAGAGGTTAGAAAAGTAAATAACTGGGTGGAGGGAGCATCATGCCAGCAGAAGGAGTTTTAACCCAATCTTGTGGGCAAACAGGAACTGGAGTCTTGAGCAAGAGGACGGCACAGAGTTTTTGCAAACACTTAATCCGTCCACGATGTGCGCCAAGCATCGGAGAAGAGAAGGGAGCTAGAGAACCCAGTGAGAAGACAATTGCCACAATCCAAGGCATCACAGGAAAGAAATTTCCAATCTTCCCACATTTCAGGCTCTCTGATTGCTACTTACAGGGCCATGGTGGAAACAACAGTTACTGTTGTCAGCTCTTTGATGCCACTCTATTCCTGGATGCAGGTTTGGCTCAGCATCTTGGCCACTTTCCTTCACTCTTTATATATAGCCCAAATCTCCTGCCCCCGAGACACGAATGTTTCCAGGTGAAATTGAGGTTACTTCCTTTAGTTCCTGGAACGCTTCCATTTTTCCCCCACAGAACCTCTGTTGAAGTCAGTTCTGTTTTGTCAGACTTGTCATTTGATCCCTGAATTTAAATCATAGCATTTCAAAAATAGGCCACATCCATAAAGAGAAAAGCAAAGCAAAACAAGGCAGGCATACTCTGCCAAATGCCATATTTTTATTGGGATCTGCTGCCAACTACCCACATCTTTTTTCACTCTGTCTAGTTTCAAATGACTTGAGATCAAATCAAAACTTTAGCTAAGTTAATTAAACAGTGTTTGGGAGTTAACTTTTAAAGAAAGTTAATTTAAACAAGAGCACAATGGATCCAAGAGGTTAGTTAATAGAGAATATTTAAATCAGTGTAATTTTAGTTACAAAAAAAAAGAACAATACATTTCTACAAGAGTTTCCTGTTTTGAAAAATTGTTAACAGAGGTTTTATTTCCTATCTTAGTTTTGGTTACATTCTTTGTATAACTGTATCTTCTAGCACGTTGAATTCATGCAGTTTCAAATATGAAAGGTGACTTGATAATGTTAATCAATATAAGCCACTTTAGTGATTTCTGTGGGAAAAAATTATACAGCCAGATGATTTTCAGGGTAGTATGTGTATTAAGTGTAATTTCTTTGTTCGGATACAGAAAGTGGTTCTCAGTTTAGAATGCATCATGCAACACAACTTTTTATTAATATCTGGTTTGTATCTCCCTTGCCATAATATAGGCAACAATATAGTATTCCCAAAGAAAAGGATACGATAGAAAATGATTTATTTCTATAGTAATATTTATTATGATCTAGAGTAATTATAATTTTTGAGGAGTATTAGAAATTGGAACCTAAGCAAAGCAATTTAAAAATAACAACAACAAAATCAATGTTTAGAAATAAAAGGCATTCACCAGGAAGGTGGCAACTTGCTATATTTGAGAGGGACAGACTTACCGTATATGAGATATATAGATTAAAACAATCACATTAAGTCGTTCATGATTCAGGCAAACTCCAAGTTGGGTCTGTCTGAAATTTGTTAGATCCTGGATTCTTTCAAAAGCCACTTTTTGCCCAACCAAGTCATTCCAAAGCCCATGAGAACTTCCCCTTAAACTTTCTCCTTCCCCTCTGTAGTGCTTTTTCTTTGAATTCCATATGCATTCCTTAGAAAGGGAGAAAGCAGGGCGCCTGGGTGGCTCAGTTGGTTAAGCGACTGCCTTCGGCTCAGGTCATGATCCTGGAGTCCCAGGATAGAGTCCCGCATCGGGCTCCCTGCTTGGCAGGGAGTCTGCTTCTCCCTCTGACCCTCCTTCCTCTCATGCTCTCTGTCTCTCATTCTCTCTCTCTCTCTCAAATAAATAAATAAAATCTTTTAAAAAAAATTAAATTAATAAAAAAAGAAAGGGAGAAAGCAGTCACACTCTACCACCTCTCCACAGGGAGCCAGGTGGGGGATCAGGGACATGTGTGAAATTGAGTCACCTTCCTGGCCCTAGCTGTTCAAACCACTCTCGAAGGCAGGGCATTGACCAGGACCATTGGTCTCTGCCTGCGATGACTGGAGGGTCCCCTTTTGCCTACAAAACCAGGAAGGTCATAAAGAATGCAAATCCATTAGGAATTCTCTCCATTTCCCCATCCAATGTCCTGGCAAGGGCGTTCAGTAAAAGATGTCAAAGGAAAATGATAAGACAACAGGAAGAGAGGAGTCCAGAAGACTGAAAAACATTAGATAATAGAAAATGGGAAATTTTGCCAAAAAAAAAAAAAGGATGGTCACATATTTCCTTGCAGAAACACCAATACAGTTCATATTTCCTTTACTCTCTACATAGCACCCTGCCAATAAGAGATGAAAGATATGGGTTTTTTTAAATTAATCTGGTGTATCTCAGATAACAGCCATATTCAATTCAACCCAATAAAGACTGATTAAACCTAAAAAATCTACTAAGCTTAAGAAATTCAGACACTGAGATGGTATAGTCAGTCTCTCTGTGGAAGGCATTACCAAGGTGTAGGGAGGAAATATACAAGCATACACAACTTGGATGTAAGGTAAAGAGCACAGAAGTATATGAAGAAGGGAGAGCGATCACATCTGGTCTACTGGAAGATATAGTCTTTGAAATGAATACTGAACACTAGAGAGGATTTAAACAGGTAGAAATGGACAGAATGGGAAGTGGGTGATCCTACCTCAGAAGAATGTGAACAGATGCTGGGAAGACTGAGCATGCACAGGGAACAGTTTCATTCGGCTGGAGCATGAGACGGGTGAGGTAAGCTGAGCAGCAGACATGGGTCATATTACAGAAGGCTTTGAATGCCAGGCTAAGAAATTGGGACCCTCTTCTATAGCACTGGGGAATCATGCATGGTTTTTGAGCAGGAGAGTGACCTATGTGGTGTGCTTTGGAACAATCTCTGGAAATGAATGATGAACTGGAAGAAAAGACTAGAGTGAGACAGTAAGTTAGGTGATTTCAACAACAGTCTAGGCGAGAGGTCTCGGGATGGAGTGCCCCTCCGTGGTGAGAGAAGTGTTCTGCTGGTGGCCAAGATGTGGATCTAAAAGGTAAATGACTATCCCCACCATTAAGTCAGCAAGAGCTAGCCACTCAGGCATGGCTGCCTCCACTCAGAAAGACTCTCACCAGCTTCCTCTGCAGGATGCAGGGCTCTGTGGAGCACAGCCGCCCCAACCATCAGCTGAGGAGCACCGGAAGTTCTGCAGTATTTGCTCTCTTGACTTTTCCACTTACGCAAGCCCCTCCAGCTGCTTACGCGGTTCTGTTCAGCTCTGGGACAGGAAGCTCCTAGGGCTCTGAAGTCAGTTAGCATCTCGCATCTGTACAACCTGCCGCTGCTCTCCCTAGGTTTGGGTAAAAAGAAAACTTATCTTCATGTCATAAGCTGAAGACAAAAATTAACTCAAGTATTGTGCTATCTTTACTTCCTAATTCTAAAGTTTAGGTAAGGGATAAAACTCACTTTTTTTTTTTTTCAATCATACTAAGTTTGAAAAGTAGAAAGAAGTATTCTGGGGCAAGGGACTTTCTAATGCACAAAAACCTCTACCAATTTTCTCTTTCTCTTCTATTTGCTGGGTTTAATCTTAGTAGTTGTCCCATTGCAATAAGGCAAAGACAAGGTAAAGACAAAACTTAATAACCTTTCCTACCACCAATGTTCACAGCCTAATGTGTATCCCTCCACATCTCTCCCCATGTTCCTGCCGATACATAAAAATATAGATTTAGATGGAGGAGGTTACAATGTTATCACAAAAGTGGGATTTACTCTTTCCCTTTCTTGCTATTTGTAAAAACAGTAATATACTGAGGACATCCCCGGGATCAAGAGTTATGGGATTAACACATTTCTTTTAATTGCTATATAATACTCTATAACATGGATATATCACAATATATTTAATTATTCCCCTTTGGATGAACATTCCTGTTGTTTCTAGTTTGTGCTGCAACAAACAAGCCTCTATCAGGATCTACCCTGGCCAGTGCATTTCACAGAAAAGTGCTACCAGAGTTGAAGGCATTTTCTTAATACCTACTATATGCTATTTTTATAAAATATACAAAAGAAATATGTGACATAGTCCCTTTCTCAGAGAGTGCCAAATATAGCTGGGGAAATAAGCCTAACCCACACAAAACAATTAAACTGTGTAACACAGGACTGAACCACATCCCATGCACTTCACGCAAATGGACGCCAAGTTTTCCCTTGGCACAGTGACAGACCGGAGAGATGGCTCGGAGGTCCTGTGAGCCTAGCATTCTAGGGGCCTTCTCTGATTCAGGAAAAGCGGAAACAAGAAGAGCTAAGAAGTCAGTTGAACAAGGACTGAGAATGGTTTAGATCAAGGACAAAAAAAATTGTCTTCTGGAGTGACAAATGAGCCATATATATGACTTTAGACACGTATATGCTCAGGAGAATGACAATAAGCAGCTCCTTCTCTAAGTCACTGCATTTCCAAACAGCTTCTCCCATATTCTTCCCACCCCCTCCCAGCCTCCGCCGAGAAAGACCTAAAAGAATCGCAAGCTTAACTGCCTCCAAGCATTACACTAATACTGATTTAAAATGCGCTACTTCCAGCCAGCACAAACTTCTACATTCTCTCCAAATCTCTTCCCTCCCTGTCCTTCCCATGCCCTACCCTACCCCTGCCAACACACACACACTCACATACACCCTCACACTCACACATACACACACCCCACCTTGTTCTGTGCCCTTTAAACAATAGCAGTCATTTACACTGTTCCTGTCCATCTGGAAAATAACATGAACAACATGGAAGAAAAGTAATAATGAAGTTTAAGTGATTGTAATCCAACCAAAATCTGAGTTCTTTTGAGAATCAAAAACTCTGTTAAAAGCATTGGTATTGATAAACCAGCCACTACAGCGCTGCTCTTCCACTCTGCATTGCAAGGCTATGTTTGCAACTCACCGAGTCCATTTAAATATAAACCATATTTAATAACATGTTTTAAATTTCATCAAACTGGTAAATAAGACTTGAGAGCTCAGTGTTTATGCCAGATAAGTATTATGCCTTGATAGTGTATCTAAGTAGCTCTATGAGAAAGCTCTGAAAATGAATTAGGCATAAGAAAAGGAATGTGTTTTTTATCTCAAAGACTTGAGATTTAAAAGTTGCATGTCATTTTTAACCGAGGCGGCGCCACAGGGAAGTCTATGATTCTTTTTTCACCAGATTTAATCAGGAAAAAACCCACAGATGGGTCCAGGTGATGGTTAAGCTCACTCTGAGAACAGCAGGGCCACCAAGCATGTTTCCAGTCTAAAATTAGCTTTCCATGTATTTTTTAAACTTTAGGAAAACAAGATTTACTCCCAGGACGTTAACTTGAAGGCCAAGTTCAAAGACATAATCTTGATAGTCATATTGTAGAAAATCAGAGATTTTAATAAGAAGAGGGAATTACTGACTTCCAATAAAACCTAATTTGCTGTGGGGCACCTGCATGGCTCGGTCGGTTGGGCATCTGCCTTCGGCTCAGGTCATGATCCCGGGGTCCTGGGATCGAGTCCCGCATCGGGCTCCCGGCTCAGCGGGGAGCCTGCTTCTCCCTCTGCCTCTGCCCCTTCTCCCCGCTCGTGCTCTCTTTCTCTCTCTCTCTCTCTCTCTGAAACAAACAAATAAATAATAAATAAATAAAACCTAATTTGCTGTGTGTTTTTATTTAGCAGTAGGGGGAAGAAAAAAAAAAACCTCAACCTCTGTTGCACCAGTCCAACCACAAAGGCCACTGAGGTCTGGGACTGGGTATCGAGGAGGTAGCCAGGGTCCCGATGCCTCCTGTCACCTCACCGAACATAACTGAGGTGGCTCCACACTCCCTTCTCCTCACCAACCTCCTCGTGACATCAGGTAAATGGTATGAAGACTCCACTAGTGCCTTTGCAGGTCAAATCTAGATTTGGGAATCTGCAACACACACCTAACATCAAAGCACTTAGCAACTGTTACCCAGTCAACACACAACATTCCAGTGGTTTAAAATGCAAAATAAGATCACGGTTCCTTTGAGATCATGGTCCCATTGTCCTGACTAAGGGGAACTTTTGGCTGCCCTTCCTCCTCTCACGGATAGAACTGGGGGCTTGGCCAAAGGCAGTAAAACCAGGGTCTCATGGGACAGAAACAGCCTGCCCAGACGTGTTGAGACCTGTTCTCTCTTCTAGAGTGCTCTGAGTTCAATTGGCATGCGCAACTACATTTCTCCTCGAGTCATGACCAATCAAAAACGTCAAAACAAGTCCAATGAGGGAAGTGGAGAGAAATTATCTGAGGAGCCATAACATGGGTTTATTCTAGCCTTGATGAGTTGGTGTTAGATAGCTTCGGCAAGTAACAAAGCTAGCAGAAACCTGTTTCCTCCCTGAGGACAAGAAAGGGAAGACCAGATTTTATGAGGAAAAAACCAACCGATGGGTCCAGGCGATAATAAGCTCAGCCTATGAGAGCAGCAGGGTCACCAAGCATGTTGCCCACAGCAGGGGAAAGAGCAGGACCAATCCACTTGAAACTGGTCAGAATATTGGGATAATCACTAGTATGCAGTTTTAAAGTATCTTTTTTTTTTTTTTGGAAGACCTGCCTGGGTGCAAAAGAAATTTGGCTAATGGTTCACTGCTGGGTTGCAGAGTAGAACCTCCTGGGAAACTGGGTCCCATCCTAATGAGTCTGATGCAGTAAGTGAGAGATCGAAATTCGAGCACAGGCACTTTGAGAAGGCTTTCCAGGCAACTTGTGTATGCTCCTCAAACGTGCCATACTGAATCTGATCCTTCATATCAACACCTTAGAAATATTACACTTTGGGGGCACTTGGGTGATTCAATCTGTTAAGTATCTGCCTTCAGCTCAGGTCATGATCCCAGGGGCCTGGGATCAAGCTCTGCATTGGGCTCCCTGCTTAGCAGGGGAGTCTGCTTCTCCCTCTCCCTCTGCTTCTCCCCCCTGCTCATGCTCATGCTCTCTCTCCCTCTCTCTCTCTCTCAAATAAATAAACAAAATCTTAAAAAAAAAAAAAAGAAACATTACACTTTGACCCCACAATCCCACTTCAAGGAAGCTATCCTATAGAAATAACTAGATATGCAGACAACTTTTATATAGAGATAGTCACAGTAACAATATTTACGATAGTAAAAAATAGAAAGGCATCAATGTCAAAGCTAAGTACATTATTACATTATTTAAATCCAAAAAAGATATAAAATGGCCAACAGGCACATGAAAAGATGCTCAACATCATTAATCATTAGAGAAATGCAAATCAAAATCATGAAGATATTCCATATTCATGGATTAGAAGAATTAACACCGTCAAAATGTCCATATAACCCCAAGCAATCTACAGATTCAACGCAATCCCTATCAAAATCCTAAAACCACAATGAGCTACCACTTCAGACACATTAGGATGGCCTAACGCAAAACTAAACAAAAAATAAGTGTTGGTGAGAACGTGGAGAAATGAGAACACTGATGGGAGTATAACGCGGTGTAGCCACTGTGGAGTTCCTCAATTAGTTAAACATGGAATTACCTTATGACCCAAAAATTCCACTCCTAGAGAAATGCTCAGAAGAAATGAAAACAGGTGTTCACACAAAAGTAGTACACAAATGTTCAGAGCAGGACCATCCCAGCAGCCAAAAGGTACAAACACCCCAAACGTCCATCAGCTGGTGGATGAACAACCGTGGTATAACCACACAATGGAAGAGTATTCAGCCAGAAAAAGGAATGCTGGCTGGTGATACATGCAACAACATGGATGAGACTCGAAAACAGGATGCTACATGAAAGAAGCCATAAAAGTCACAAAAAGGCCACACGGTGTATGATTCCATTTATGTGAAATATCCAGATTAAGCAAATTCATCAGGACAGTCAAGAGAGTAGTGGTTGCCAGGGATCGCAAGGAGGAGGGAATAGGGAGTGACTGATTCAGGGGGAGAGGGTGTCCCTTTGGGGGGATGAGAATGTTCCAGAAGTGAGGAGGTGGTGACGGCTGCACGACACCATTAATGTACTAAATGCCCCGAACAATACACTTAACAGTGGTTGATATGGTCAATTTCATGTTGATTATTTTCCCAAAATTTTTTAAAAGTTACAATCATAAAACGGAATATTTTAGTTATTAAAAACTGATCTTTTGAGGGACTTTAATAAGATGTAGAAAATGTGGAAAAAGGACTTTAATAAGATGTAGAAAATGTGGAAAAAATGGTGTCATCCCAGCTTCACAGTATATAAATATGCACAGAAAAACAAGGAGTGAAAGGAAATTAATAAAAATGCTAAACAGAGTTATTGGCAGATACATTTTCGGTCTTATATTTTTCTGTACTTTCCCAAATTGTCTATAATACTGTTTTTATTGTTAAATACCCAATTATGATCCAATATTGTTGGTTTTTTGTTTTTTTTGTTTTTTTAAAGATTTTATTTATTTATTTTGAGAGAGAGAATGAGAGAGAACACATGAGAGGGGATAGGGTCAGAGGGCAAAGCGGGCTCCCTGCTCGGCAGTCCCGGGACTCGATCCCGGGACTCCAGGATCATGACCTGAGCCGAAGGCAGTCGCTTAACCAACTGAGCCACCCAGGCGCCCTCCAATATTGTTTTTATCATCATAAAAATAAACAACTTTTTTTAAAGATGAGATCAGATGACACTTTGGAGCACAGATAGGAAAAAATAACAAGGATAACGTAAGGTCTAAAAAACATGTGACGTCATGATGTAGGTGTCAGGAGCTGGACGATACTATGGACCAGTTAAGGCTGCAACATTCGGGAGAATTTATGCCCCATCCAAAGCTGGAACTGTGGCTCCAGATCTTTCGAGTTTTCAAGAAATGCCAAAGCTCCAGACGTTTCAGTGAAATGCCCTGATTTTTAAGCCTTGGCAACTTATTCAGTATTTTTCAAACCACAGGCCAAACAAAACACATCTGTGGACCGGATGTAGCCCACAGGCGCCAGTTAGCAAACTCAAGTTTATAGGAACAGGAATGTTTAGCCTGGAGAAGAAAAACCTTCGAAGGCACATAGTAACTTCAAATATCTAAAGAAAGTCTGTGTGGAAGATGCTGTGCACGTCAATCTATTTGTCTCTAGAAGGCAGAACCAACCTAAAGGCGAGGTGTGGTGGGGTAGCAGAATTGTGCCCAGTAAATGAGGGAGTGCTTCCAAATAAAGCAGCTGCCCAATAATAAATAGGGACTTCAAAATGCGTCGACGTGCCCATTCCTGAGGTGTTCCAGCAAAGGCTACGTAAGTGGGATTCCTGCTTTAGGTCAGAAACTGGGACTAGGTTAAAGGGTCCCCATCACGGCTGAGCATCAGAAACTTGAAAAAAAAAAAAAAAAACCCACAGATTCCTGGACCCCATCCCAGAACCATGGGGTGAGGCCCAGGAGGGTGTATTTTTTAAAAACTGTCTCAGCTGCCTGGCAGGTGGTTTAGAAACAATGCACTGAACCTCTGTATCTGATGCTGGAATTCTATTATTCTAATCCATGGTTTTACCTAGCTGGCAGGTAAGGGAGAGAGAGATTGAAGAAAGAGAGCAATTTACTGGAACTCACTGCAGGGCAGGCTCTGCACTATATGCTTTCTTTATCTCATCTCACTGCCTTTTCACAACAACCCCCTGAGGTCTGAAGCAATGTCTTCCATCCCATTTCCCAGGGAAAGAAACTAAGGTTTGGGGAGTTTGAGTATGGCCCAAGGTGATGGCCAGCCACTGAGATGATCTTTCTGGCTCCAAATCATATGCTAGTTCAACTATACCACACTGCCCTCCTCTGACCCATTCAGTAAATAGTTCTCAAGTGCGCCTGATGAGCCAGGCATTACACTAGGTGGAGGGCATTCAGCAATGATTAAGACAGAGTCCCCAGCCTCGAGAATCTTTGGAATGTAGTGAGGAAAGCAGAAAAGTAAGCAATTATATTACAGTGAGAACTAGGGGGTCACACAGGAGGGACACCCAATCTAGCCTTGTGTTACCAGGGAAGGCTTCCTGGGAGGAGAGAACATCAAAGCCAGGACCCTAAGGTGACAAAGGAAAAGGGACCCCAGGCTGAGGGTGCAACATCTACAGGCCCAGAGGCCAGAGGGAGCCTGGCACGTGTGAGGAAACATGAGAAATTCAGGGTGGCTGAAGCATGGGAAGCAAGACAGGGGGCTGGCAAGATGGGCAGGACAGAGCCCCCACGCACTTGTGTGCCACACTAAGACTTTGGCATTTACCCTAAGAGAAACAGGAAGAGTTGAGGCTTGATGCAAAGGAGTGACTCTTCAGAATCATATTTTATGAGGATCAGATTGGCTGTGGTGTGGAAATGGATTGGCAGGGCAGGATGCACTGGACGCAGGGAGACCACATGGAAGGCTGTGGCAGCTAATTTCAGCTACGAGGTGATGGTCACCCGCACAAAAACGGTGGCAGGGAAGATGCTGTGAAGCAGAGGTGATGCATCTCCCCTCCCCTCCCCTCCCCTCCCTTCCTTCCATCCTCCCATCCTTCCTTCCTTCCCTCTCCCCACTCCCTCGCTCCTTCTTTCTCACAGTAAATTATACTATAGAGCCCTTGCGATCTACTGGCCACTCTGCTAGATCTAGCCATTCAAAGATGGATTTTAGTCCCTGCTGTCACGGAGTTTGGTCTCTGCCAGGCAGCAGATGTTTGTGGAAAGTACTTTCAAAAGTGTTAAATAAGGGGTACCTGAGCGGCTCAGTCGTTAAGCGCCTGCCTTCGGCTCGGGTCATGGTCCCGGGATCCTGGGATCGAGCCCCGCATCGGGCTCCCTGCTCGGTGGGAAGCCTGTTCTCCCTCTCCCACTCCCCCTGCTTGTGTTCCCTCTCTCTCTATGTCTCTATCTGTCAAATAAATAAATAAAATCTTTTTTTTAAAAAAAAAGTGTTAAATAATATAGAAAAAGCACACTGGTTGGTTAGGTTATCAATGACAACACAGGTGGTAAAGGACATTAGGGGGCCGGCTTCTCGCTCCTCCATCATCAATTCTGAAAGAATCATTCAGTGTACGAGCCCCATAAAATATATCTGCAAAGTTATATCCTAATAAAGCAAGTACTCCTCAGAACTGCATTCCTAATATTCATACATGAGAATGTAAGTCAGACTGCCTGCTTTCGGTGTATTTCATTCATGCAAAGTAAGAATTTACCTACATTTTAATTCATCAGTCCTCAAACAAAAATGACTGGCTGACTAAAAAAGAAACAGGGATGAGATATTAAATTAATAAACTAGAAGAATTACTAAAGCCTTACTAAAGGTGGCCTCATGCTAAATGAAATGAAAACTCTTTTTGCTGCACTTGGGAGAGTTGCTAGGTGCTTTGGGAACGAGTTTGGATTTACCCAAAAACTGACTGCAGATAAGCAACAAGAGAATCATGACTCGGAGGGAAGGCAGCAGGTGTCTGAAGGGTCTTCTTGCTCCAAGCCCTGCAAAAGGTGGGGAGGGGGCTCCCAGGGCTCTGACCTTCGGCCTCCACGCCAGAAAAACTCCCTTCAGTCTCAGTCCCAGGTCACTGGTGCGGCCAGGACATTCTTACCAGAGCCCTCGTTGTGTAATTCCTGGCACAACATTCTTGTCATTCCTTTACTTGATCCCAGTGTAAGAATCACCCTCGATCAAACAGCTATGCCCGTGGATGGCACATTACGCTGCTTCTCTTTAGAGCTGATTTTTACCTTTTGTGACCTCTCAGATGACTCCTCTGATCTTTATCATTCCAGCATCTCAATGGTCAGCAAGGAGATAAAGTGCATCAGAAAATGAACTGTTTCTACTCCTTTCCACTTGAAACACGGCTCTTAGAATACTAGCTCAGGTGATTACCACCGCTCACTGACGGTGATCTTTCATGAGTGTGTCATATACCTTTTCCTGGTCCACCAGCCAAGGGGAGCATATCCATGGGCTGGGAGTACGGAGTCAAAATCCACTTTCCCAAAAATGTTACAGAAAGAAAGAAATCAGATCCCATACGGTTGAATAATCCTAACTTTTATATTTGGCAAATCAGAGAAAAACGAACGAGGTAGAGGCATACATCCCCTGGGTACTTTGAGCCAACCTCCAAACAGAATCAGCTTATACGAAGTTTATCAGATTCCTACAAGTCGAGATTGAAAGTCCCCTTCCCCCCTTTATAAATCGTATGAGGAAAGAAGAGAAGCTACCAAATGGCGGGGGGTGGGGCTTTTGGCGCCATTATTATGTTATGGTTTTATGGTGATCTTGGATAGTAAACTCTAAAAAAATTGCTTTCCTCAGACTTTCTAAATGTATACTTTACTCTGGATCCTCAAAGAGATATTTAAGATTTGTTAAGCATTCTGGATTATTTCCTCTCCGGCTCCACAGAAGACCATCAAAAACCAAGGTGTGACCTAAAGCCATCTTCAGGTGCCCTAGTGGCGAATGCTCAGTGCCGATGACCACCCCCATGCCCGCCAGCAGTGCCAGGACCAAAAGGTCAGAGAGAAGGCTGGTGGCTCCTCTTAGGTCTTGGCAAAATTCATCCTATCAACCCCACCTCCCCTTCCCCTCGCCCCCCAGGGAAAGAGTGCAGGGAAAACAAAACTTCAGGGAAGAGCTGTTAGCTCCTTCAACTTTCAGTACTCACACACCAGCTCCGTTTCCCAGGGAGAGGTGAGTGGGCAAAGCTAAGCCATGCGACACATCAGGTGTCTAGTTTTTAAGAACGGCTTTCATTATAATGCTTTTCATTGGGTTCTAATGTAACCTTGGAGAAGAATAACCCAAAACCCCACGTAATGGGGATGACCCACTTTCTCCAGGCTGTTCGTCTCCCTCTCTCTGAACGTAGTGTAATTCATCCATTGGGCTCTCTGAGAAATAGGCAGATAGAAAAAGGCAAAGTGGATACGACAGCCAATACTGTCAGAGACAGCTCTTTGCTTTGTGTCGCTCAAGTGATTCGTGACTGTAATTGATTTCCATGCCTACAGTTCACGAATGCTCACAGCTCTTCAGCAATGAAAAGGCAAGATGTTCTGAGCAGTTTCTTTGGATTAACCAAATCCTGATGCTGTTTATGGACCTCGGGATATAAGACCCTGCATTCACAACAACTCTTACTTAGTCAATGGACACCAATAACAGAATAAAGATGAAATCTATAGAAAACCAAAGAAAACAAGTTTTAGTTGGCATCATGCTTTCAACCTGCTAAATGATTCACCAGAGTAGACCTGGCTTGAAAACACCTTGACTCCCGACTGCTCTCAAGTGGGAAAGCAAATGAAGAGAGAAATGATGGAATGACTAGTGGCTACAGAGCTGGAAAAAGGCATGACAAATATGCAGTCAGAATTGCCGCTTCTATTCCCGGGCCTCTGCAGACATCACTAATCAAGCATGACTCTTTCCTAAGTCACAGATACAACCTCAGAAGCTTTCTCAACACATCTCAATCCATCGGTCGTCTACAAAGATAAACAGTTGATGTTCATTTATTTAACTATTTTTTTTTTCCTCTAGAACTGAATAGTTTATGGAAATCACTACTAAAAGCTTTCAGCAAGGGTTAAGTGCTAAAATGACTTCTGATTTCTGTAAGATGGACAGATAAGTATGCTGTCTCTGCACATAGCACAGGGTTGCCTTATGAGTCAGGACAATGAAGAATCAGGGCATGAGTCTGGTCTCAGAGGGAGGGAGAACACGACCAAGGCTAGGTGAGGGCTGCGGGGAGCGAGGCTACTTTGGGGCCTCACTTGAAGGAACAGGGGCAAAGCACAGTCTGCTCGGAAACCGTGGGAACTGACACCTGCCACCTAAAAGACTTCTCTTAGTAACAAAAACCGCCTTGAGTTAAAGTTTCCCCTTTAGGCTGAAATCACCTGAGTTAGAAGATTATCATCAGTTACATCTTACAGAGAACTGGTTTATTTAATCGTTTGTCGTTTTTTTTTTTTTTTTCTTGACTCCTAAATAGAGATCAGCAGCAAGGGGAAGGCTCGGTGTTTTTCACTGGGCTTGGGGATGCAGAGCAACCATGAGGAGCATTTACTGAGTTGCTACTATATGCCAAGCACTTCTCATACATTATTTTGCTTCCTCCTCGCCACTAACAGTGAGCTCTTATTCACATCATCCTCTTACAGATGAGGAAAATGAAGTTCGATAATATTAAGCAACCTGACCAACATTATAAAGCTAGTGAGGGACTGGGGTTGGACCCAAATCAAGATCTGTCTGCTTCCAAAGCTTGTGCACCTCCCGTTCCACTGAGCTGGCTCTGCTGGGAAGGCATCGAAGACAGACTCAGCACACTCAGGAATTTTCCGTTAAGGCAGATGCCTATCTTATTCTACAGACTTCTTCCAGAGATTAGGAAGGAAGCAAATTCTCCTCTTGCAAGAGAGACCTTTAGAGGGAAGGATCACCCCACCTGTTGGAACTTCTTGCCTTGGAGAGATTAGGGGGCCAGAGGCTATGAACTGGAATGGCAAGTGTCAGCTTCCTTTGACTCAGATTTCATTCCTCCCTTATGGAGAGATGCAGCTTCAAAGGAGGTCAGAAACAGAAGCTGAGCATGGCCTCAGCTCCACACAGAGGGAAGTGAAAGGTTAGAGGGCCAAATGTCCTCCTACGGCTTTTGATGGAGTTTAATGGAGTAGAAAGTGTCCACAGCAAAATCTGCTCTGGTCAGTGTTGTAGCCTATAAGCTACTTCTGCCCTGCTTCATCAGTAGGGTTCACTTAGGGACTACAGACACCCTCTCATGTAATGTAGACTCCATGTTGCACCTGTGTGCCAAGAGAGGGTAATGGACCAGATGCACCCCGTACCCATTCTCTAAGCACATGCCTCCCACTCTGATGCCATGAAGCCAGGCTGCAGGTCACTCTCTACTCACCACTCAGTCCTGCACTATTCACCCTCAATATTGAGGGACCATGGGGCCTACACCTTTGAGCAGGTCCAGGGAGGAGCAATGTCAGCAGCACTTGTGGAAGAGGCAGGCAAGCAGAAGTGTGATATGCAGAGCTGAGCACCTTCAGTGTGAGTGATAACACAGAGGATAACTTGGGGGAGTGGGAAGCATGGACGGAAGCCAACCAACACACGTTGTGTGATTCCTACATATCTCAAATAAGTTAACCAAGGAGCCAGGATTCAACCAGGCCTGTTTAAATTCTTCCTCCAAAGTACTTGTAACAGAATACATGAGTGAATTATTCCCCTGGATGTCTGACTCAAAAATAACTTTTTAACTTAAAATTCCTGTAAATTTTACAGTTTATGCCTTAAGAGATCCGTGTTTGCGTCAATGTAAGAATAATGTTTTTTAGTTGACTGTTGAAAAAAAATTAACCATCTGGGAAGACACGTCGTGTTGATCCTGTGAATTATGCAGACCCTGCCATACTTCTGGTGTGCCATCTTGAAGGGCACAAGTATTTTGAACCAAGCCAGGGTCATACCGTCCTGCTGCCCCATCCCACCATGAGATTCTCCTTCTTTTGCCAACTTTGGAGGTTCTAAGTGTTCACTACGAAAGGCAGGTTGTAATCCATAGCTCAGATAAGAAGAGTGAGAGGGGCGCCTGGGTGGCTCAGGTGGTTAAGCATCTGCCTTCGGCTCAGGTCATGATCCTGGAGTCCCGGGATCGAGTCCCGCATCGGGCTCCCTGCTCGGCGGGGAGTCTGCTTCTCCTCCCTCTGACCCTCCTCCCTCTCCTGCTGTCTCTCGTTCTCTCTTTCTCAAATAAATAAATAAAATCTTTAAAAAAAAAAAAGAAGAGTGAGAGACAGCAAGCAGGAGAGGACACAGCACAGGGAAGTCCCATGAAAGTTCAATAGATCGAGACCAAAAGAGCCAAAGGAACATAAGCAACTGGGGACCCAATCCCTTTGTCCTCTTCCCCAGTTTTGTGACCAACACTCTAGTGATGAAGGATTAGTAATCAAAAGTAAACTCATGCACAGGAATTTACTTTGTTGAATCTCTCTCTCATACACACCCCCACACACACCCTGTCACCACTACTTTAGGGGAAGAAGGGGAGCTACGGCAGGCATACAGATCCTGAGAGTGAGCAACTGGAGCAAGGAGGTGCTGGTGATAGTGGTTACAGCAGATGCCACACATCAGGCACTACTAGGGCCAAGAGTTTGAAATCAGATAGATAGTGATCCAGTGAGAACACACTGACATGAGATAGGAAGGTCGTCTGGCCTCTGAGGCTGGTTTCTATATGCCAGCAGGTATGTGAGTTTAGATAATGGATAGTTCTCAAAGAAACTGTTTTCACCATACAGTCCCAAATCAAGAACCCAAAATAAGCATTTCGTGCACCAAACATTTGAATCTCTATAGATTAATGACTCTCTAGTCAGTCCACTGTTGCCTAGGCAATGGCAAATTCTCAGGAAACTACCAAGACCATAGTTTCCAGAAGGGCAGGTATTGAGTCTACAGGGTCACCACTGTGTCTCTAACTCCTAGCACATAGTAGGTCCTCAGTAACTCCAAGCTCATTGAATGGAGAGAAGGGAACATGACAGTATCATTTTAGGATCGTCCCAAAATGACACATTCATTCACCCTGCCTCTTCCACTCGGCTTTTATGATGTGTATCAGTCAGTAAGGTCACTGCAGGGTCTCATGGAAGAACTTCTACGCGGGTAAAAATTCTGCATCACAGCAACTGCTGTGGTGTCACATAACACATGCTTTCACTTAAAGAATCCAATGACCCCCGTTACGGGGGAGGGAGGCGAGGACACACACACACAGGCGCCCACGCCAGCCACCCCGCTCGGTGAGCTCACACCCTAGAGTGAGAGAGAGAAGAGAGAAGGAAACACACTTCCAGGGCTCCCTCGGTCTCCCTGCAGCGAGCTTCTCACAGTGTGAACATCTCACAGAGCCGAGTGGGATTCTAGTGTTTAAAAAAAACATATTTTTCATACCGTTTGGCCCCTAAACACAAGCCAACTGCTTATCTGGGGCTCAGAGAGACAGCAATCCATTCCAACTCCACAGGCAAAACGGGCTGTGCTGGCCTCCGTGAGACAGCGCAGGACTCTAAGGTGGAGCCTTCCAAAGGGATTCTCGAGGACGATGTTGACTCTACATGACTTCTGCCTCATAGACAGACTTAAAAATAGTCACTCAGTAAGCTGCACCCCCTCAAACACAGTCCGGCACATCACTCCAAACAAGATCAGGTTGACTAAGGAGTACCTTCCAAAGGAAAAAACTGGACATCTGCTTACACAAGTGATCTATAAAAGAAGTGTCTATATTATAGACAATATTATTTTTGGCACTGTATCTTCCATCCAGCTTGCTGGTTTTTCTAAGATGAACCCAAATAATAACTGCATGGTGATTATTCCACAGAAAGCCTGCTTGACATTTTTCTGCATTTCTTCTCATTGACTTTAACACGTGTTATTTCAAGACCTCTATTAAATATATTAAACACATTTAACCTTAGCTAGAATAAATCCAGCTAATTAAATGATATAAAGAACAGCTCATTAGCAGAGCACTGGTAAATATTTCCCTATTCCAGCTAAGCAAGGCTTATTATACACTTGAGCACTGCGCGGTCTCATTCAATAACAGCATAAAGCTGTTATTGAGCAAATAATGGCATTGGACCTGCACACTGCCAAGCTCTTGGTGACTGATCCATACAATCTTTAAAGGGCCAATTTAAACCAACTGCAAGTTTTCACAAACAAGACAGTTCTAACACTTTTAATGATCTGGTTTACTAGACTTTTTGAGTAAACAAGTTTAGAACTCTTTCATTCCTTGTTAGAAAGATACATATCTCAACCACAGTTATCTTAAGCGATCAAGTATTTGTATCTTCAGGAGTATAGAATTTTTCTAGAATATATTTTAGGTTTCTTTATTGCTGTGTGGATTTTAGGATCACTTTAAGGCAATCAAGTCATTTTAAAGGACGAAAAATTAAAAAATAGGATGGAGTCTGCAGCTGAAGGTTGCAGTCAAATGAGTTACACCTATATTCACCTTCTTTATCCCTGTAACTATTGTGGGAAATTACCCTAAGGAAACAATCAGGGATGCGCACCAAGATTCATGTTTAAGATGTTTAACAGGGTGTTTTTTAGTATAGAAAATAATTGGAAACTTCTAATTATCTAATCTTAGGGATGTAATGAAATAAAATAGAGCTCATCCATATGGTAGAATACTATGCAGCTGTTAAAAATGATATTTCAAAGATTTTTAAGGACTTGGAAATTTGTTTGCAGCAGAGTGGGAAAACAAGTAAACAAAAGTATATCCAAGATAGCCAGCCCTGACACAGACATGCACACATGCAAAAATAATTTGGTTGCATAAAGAAAAATATACAAGAATAACAAGTCTATATTTTGGAGTACATATACACATACATAAATAAGCAAGCATCAAGAGAAAAGTGTGAGGAAAAATATCAACAAGTCAGTAGTATTTATCTCTTAGTGATTACGTAACAGGTGAGTTATTTTCTCCTTTTTTTAGTTTTTCATGCATACATTCCAAATTTTACAGCTAATACTGATCTCTGATTTAGTTGGGAGAGAAAAAAACACAATAAAAACTAAATGTGAAAACAGATATCTAAACGAAATTGCATTTTTTAAAGGTTTATTTATTTGAAAGAGTGAGCAAGCATGAGCAGGGGTGGGGGGGGAGGAGGAGGAGAGGAAGAAGCAGACTTCCCGCTGAGCCAGGAGCCCAATGCAGGCCTTGATCCAGGACTCTGAGATCATGACCTGAGCCAAAATCAAGAGTCGGACACCTAACCAAGCCACGAAACTGCATTTTTAATAGAATCCTTAAAGAACAAGAACACAGAAGCCAGATGATATCAATGGCTACAGCAGAAGCAAAGCCTCAGACCAGCAGTTCGCGAATGCTCCCTCCTGAAAGGATGCTCAAGGTTAGGCCAAACCAGGACTCAGGGACTAAAAGAATCGACAGCCGTGTTTAAAAAGCAAATTTATAGTTCATTTTAAGTTTCTCATCATAATTTTCCATGTTGGATTGATACAGTAAATCTAAGCAAAATGTGCTAGTATATTTTACTCTGTTTGCTGAAAAATACTAAGAAGTAAATAGCCAGCCCCAATTTTTCACCTGAAGCTCTTTCTTGCTTCTGGTAGAAAAAAGGCCATTCTGTGTGGCATTGGCTGGGATACAGAAACCCAAGGTTCTGGCAGTTTAAGCTTCTCTCAATGCGGGGGGTTAGTCAGCACTGGCTAGTCAGTTTAACACTCAAAATGGGAAAGTATGAAGCAGGAAATCCATAGCTTCCCATTTAACCCATCCCTAAAACCATGAATTAGAGAAACATCTCCCAATTTTTGATGGCTTCAATTAACTGAAACAAACATCTCTGTGTATTGTTAGTAAGGAAGATACGCATTCGCATTCGTGGTTGACCAGCTATCTGAAAAAAAAAAAAACTTTAAAAGACATGTGTTTTAAGCCTGTCACTAAGTAGCCATTTAATTAAAGTAAATGTCTCAACATCAATCCTCCTAGCACAGGGGCATGCAGTTTTTGAAATCAACCTGCAATTAAGTCTTGGGGCCTAATTATGTGGCAACAAACAGAGATCCTAAGAGCCCTAACATACCGAAGGCCTTTAAAAGGCTTAAACTTTTGTGTCAGAATTTAGGACGCCGTTTCCTCCTCAATTTGTATTCAACTTCACAACCCTGATTAACAGCAGCATCTGCCCGTTCTCTCCCAAGCAGCTGCGGTATCAAAGAGAGAACGCAAAATTCACACGAACCTGGATTCAAGGATTTGCTCTGCCCTCCGCCGGCTCTGAACCTTCACCCCTTGGGACCCGCCCCCTCATCTCTAAAGTGGAAAGGAGACCACCTGCCTCTTCCGGCTACTGTGAAGATTCAAGACAGCATCTCGTGTGAAGGTAAGGAGTACAAAACTGTCATTTAAAACATAGTGTGTCTGGTACAGTTTTCAAAAATTTTTGTCCCGATACGTAAGCAATATACAAGAATGGTACTTTAATTCAGCCAAGGAAATGAGTGGATATTCCACCCTAAAAGTCTCTCACTCAGGGAGAACAGCAACATTTACTCCATGGCTCATCCTATCAGTGATCCAACAGATTTCTTTGGAGTACGTCCTGTGAACTAATCCATGCACTCCAAAGGATCAATGTTGCTGCAGGAAAAACTTGACTTTTTGGTCTGCCCTCCCTCCCTCCATTTTAGGAACTGACCCTCCTAAATCCTTGTGATTCAGATGAAACTATTCATTAGAAAATTTTCTGCAGCTGTTCTTACCACCAGGGCAGGCACATGACCCAGGCTGACAAGTCAGAGTTCTTTTTTAGGAATTGATTTTGTTCTTGGGAGGGGAGCAAGGGTGACCTCTCTCCAAGACACACAATAAAGGTGCACTTCAGCATCTTCCTCTTCCTATCCTATGACTGGGAAAGAGTAGACTTTCCATTCTGCAGTAACATCATCCCATACATAACTACCTTTTCTGACTTTTTTTCCAGCAGAAAAACACTTCTGCCCTCACAAGCATGAACTTCCAGGAAACACTATCTTACTGTCCTGAAATGGCATGAAACCCAAGGCAGCCAATGGCTGGCTTCTAAGCAACCACACTAATAGAAAAACAAACAACCAAAATCACTCCTTTGGCCAAAAAAAAAAAAAAGGTTCAACCACCATCACAAATAAAAAGGCAGAGCTGGCTGGTGTATAAAATCACCAGCCCATAAAAGGAGCAAGAAGATGAAGAAGGAGTTTTAACTATTTTCTCATCACTGTTTGCCAAGTAAGCCTGGTGTGGTGCTGATGAACAGAGATAATTTCATTTACTTTTCACTTTTTTCATGACCCAATTATCTTCCACATTACTAGGTTACCTAAATAATCACAATTACCTCCTGCTTCCTGACTGATTCATGTGTTTTTCAGTCAGTCAAAACCCATAAAGAAACAAAGAAAGATCCAGCGTGTCAGATATGATGACAACACCATGAGGGCTTTATTCAAAGGCTCTAAAACCATCCAGAGAATCAGACTTTCACTTAGGCTGGAATGCTCCCCAAATGGATTTCAGTGGGGGAACATATTAGTGTTCCTTAACACAGAAAATGTTGGTGTTCTCATAGCCCATCAAAATTCAAGTGATTCAACCAGAGAAAGACTAGTACGTGCTTGAATGACATAATAGACTCTCTTGGAGAGAGACAGCAAAAATAGCACACTCTACTCTGTATCTGAAAGACACTTGAAATTGTTGTGTAAAACAATTGAGAAATTAAGCAATGGGAAAATGGCTGGGTAACAAATCCAGAAGAGGCTATTTTCCATTTCTGAGCAAAGCAATAATGGTTCTGAATCACTCGTTCGCTCTTCCTTAAGGTGCACGCTTGAGATTTTTATCCTTGGAGGTAATAAAAGGACAAGAGTTATTTAACAACTGTGGGATCTAGTTTTCCCATCTGTTAAATGAGTGGGTTGGATGGCATGTTTTTTGTTGTTTTTTATTTTTATTTATTTATTTTTTAGGTCCTCTCCAGATCTAAAAAGTCTGCAGTTCAGCTCAGAAGACACAACTCCCACAGAATTTCCAGAAAAACATTTGTGTAATTGGCCCCAGAGGAAAAGATATGTAGCAATAAAGCCCTTCACTCTTGGATAAAAATGTTCCCTCTGCTTCCTACTGATGGCAATAGCATGAGGGCTTAGGTTATAAATAAGAAAATTCATAGGCAGCATTAAAACACTAGAATGAGATAGGAGGAAAGAGTAACCCTTGAGATCAGGACACCAGAACGGGATGGATTCTTGCTTGCTTGGGATACTTCAGGAGAGGTCCTATAAAATGGCAGAGAGATGGGAAGACCATCCTATAAATGAAAAGATAAAAAGACATTCGAATAGAAGGATTGGAAAATGTTTCCTGAGATGATCCTTCTCCAACACTCCTTCCACTTCAAATTCCCCAGAGCAGGATTCTCTGCCTTCTTTATGAGGTGCCACTCTCCTCTCGTTTCCCCCTTCCTTCTCCAGGGATGTCTAAAATACCAGTGGGACTCCCTGCTATTCCCAGCCACCTTTGTTGAACTTAGCTATAATACCATTCCCCTTTGCTTTGCACACAACACACAGGGCATTCGAGAACCAAAGTCAACTATTTACCTAGGTTTTCCCATCTTTACACCTTTGTTCAAGCTGATCACTTTACTTTGAGAACTCTTTTTTTTTAATTGCTCCCAAGCCAGTAACCACAGTTCAAAGGTCAGCTTCTCCATGAAGCCACCGGTGACCCACACCCACAGTCCATTCCCTAACCCCCACATATCTCGGTCACATACTGAAGGAAAGGGATGATGAGGAGTAAATACTGAATCTCCCAAGAGACACAGAAGAAGAGTTTCCTGAAGCCCCTTTAGAGATTTTATTTTATTTTATTTTATTTTATTTATTTGAAAGAGAGAGAGAGCACAAGCGCATGGGGAGGGATAGAGGCAGAGGGAGACGGAGAATCCCAGGCAGACTCTCCACTGAGCCCAGAGCCCAATGTGGGGGTCCATCTCACGCCCCTGAGATCATGACCTGAGCCCAAATCAAGAGTCAGACCTTAACAGACTGAGCCACCCAGGTGTCCCCATCCTGAAGCTCCTTTAGGCTTCCCAGAATGGGCGGGGGGGGGGGGGCTGATAAACTCACTTTTTTTTAAAGTGTACAGTTCTGTAGCATTAAGTCCACCCACATTGTTGTGTGATCATCGCACAACACGCATCTCTAGAACATAATGTCACTTTTGCTTACACTAGTCTGAGTGGGATTGCCATCACTTGTATAAAATCCTGAGAAATAAATGTACAGTACAGATAAATAAATACAAGAAATCCAAGAAGGATTGGAGGGCTATCTTAAAAACAATGAATACAGTAAAATTTTACGACACTATGAAAACAAATGGGACCTTGATTTGAGGTTCTTGAGGATAATGAAGCTCTGAGAAAACCAGAAGATAATTAACCAAATGGACTGTGTAGTGTAAATCACCTGGAAAAGGATTCTTTGTTTTTATATTTGTAATAGGAGAAAGCACTAATATACAAAAGAGGCTTGCATCTCCTCTCCCAAGGGAAGAAGACATACTACAGAGGAAATTAAAATCAGGCCAGACAAATCTCCTAAGGCAGGGAGAAGCCTGAGAGTAAGTAATGGAAGGAAGTGACAAAAGAGAGTGAGAGCTTTAGCAGAAAAGATTCCCTTTATTTTATTTTTTTAAAGATTTTTTTTTTTTTGAGACAGAGAGAGAGAGAGAGAGAGAGAGAGAGAGCACATGAGAGGGGGGAGGGTCAGAGGCAGAAGCAGGCTCCCTGCCGAGCAGGGAGCCCGATGCGGGACTCGATCCAGGGACTCCAGGATCATGACCTGAGCCGAAGGCAGTCGCTTAACCAACTGAGCCACCCAGGCGCCCTCCCTTTATTTTAACAAGTTTTAGAAAGCATCTCTTCATATTTCCCTTACATATACAAATAATTTATTCAAAGTGTAACAGAGGAATATATTCTAGGATCACCTTTTTTTCATGTCGGAAAAGTCTACAATATAAAGTACTTTGAAATCAATCTAGAAAAGTGACATAAGAATGAAAGTATACACAGGTGCCTGGGTGGCTCAGTCGTTAAGCATCTGCCTTCGGCTCAGGTCATGATCCTGGGGTCCTGGGATTAAGCCCCGCATCGGGCTCCTTGCTCCGCGGGAAGCCTGCTTCTCCCTCTCCCACTCCCCCTGCTTGTGTTCCTGCTCTCGTTATCTCCCTCTGTCAAACAAATAAATAAAATCTTTAAAAAAAAAAAAAAAAGAATGAAAGTATACAATATTTCTAAATGTAGAAAAAAGGAAAGAAAGCCGTCACCACATGATTCTTTTTTTGTAGGCCTTAATTCCCTCACATCATTCATTTCTTCTTTACCATATATTTAAATTTGAGTAATATATATTCCCATTTCCTCCAGGAATAAAATTTGCTGCCATTAACATGCCTAAAGATCTGATTATAAGTCCTACAGTGTTAGGCTCCAACAAGGAATTAGATGAGGCACTATTATGTTCTTGGGATCATGTTTGTTAGCCTGGAAAATGGGTTCTCTATAATAATGGGTTTTTCTTATTTCTCTGCCTTTTTCTCCCCTCATCAAAGGATTGTCAGCATGTATTTTGAGACAAGGAATATGCCCTAGAGAAAGAAATGTCATGAAGAGTTGTCACAGGTAGACATTGGCCATTTGCTTGGTGGCCAGACTCAATCACAAATACCCTTCGCTTTGGCCAGGAGGCTCCACAGCTGGGAGATGGATGCTTCAATTAATTGCTGTGTCAGGCTGATACATCTGGAGAAAAAGAAAAAAAGGATTGCAAGCACAGCTCCCAGCTTAAGTATTTAGTTCGCTCCCAGCAAGCAGTCTCCGAGAAACCTGCCTTAGAAATTTAACTGCTAATATAAAGCAGTGTTAAAACCTCTGAGACATGTAACAGCCTTTATTAAATGGACATTCAGGAGGCCACTTTATTTTGACTCACAGGTAGGCATACAATTGATCGTTTGCTTTTGAGATATATGATGTGGAAGTTATTTTTACAAAAAAAAAAAATGGGAGAACTTATCTTTCTCCTAAATTTACATACTTTGAATTACCTTAAAACATAACTGCTAGGCAAGGAAAGCTTTTTAAGGTCATCGTTTGGTTATTCTTTGACTAGCAGGCCTGACCTCAAACTCCTGCTTTAGCCTTGACTACAGAGGAAAGTCATTCCTGAGGAGGAAAGCATAGCTGAGATCTCCTCAACTCTCATCCCTTCACATCCCTAGGGATATGAAGCAGAGTGTAAGGGGTTCGGGACACATGCGTTTATCTTCACCTCCCTCGGTGACTTCTTTCACTCACTTTGAAAGTCGTTAGCAAAAGGGCAACATAATATAATAGGTCTCTTTTCACTGGAGGTAACCTGGAAAAGTCCTAGAGTTAGAGGTGGAAACACAGGGGAAACGTTAAGTTAATTCAGCCAAGGGTAAGGACAAGAAGGCCAGATGGGCTCAGGGAGACAGCCAGCGGAGTGGGGAGCTCTTCGCATGAAGGGCATGTCCTGGCTCTACCACCTTGTGGGTCAGGCTACTTGCCATGTACCGGAATCTCACTTTTGCCATCTGTAAAATGAGAACACTGCACCGAATATCTACGACCTCTTCCTATACTAAAATCCCAGTATTTTAAAATACTTCCGGGACTCAATCCTTTTTTATGGTTCGGCTCTAGCTAAGAATGCCACCTAGAAGAAGACAGGATAAATAAAGGTTTCTAGAATGTGAGACTGGTCTTGTAAGGGAGACAACGTTGGGCTGTCAATCCTAACACTGTGTGCTGTCGCTGCCTACTAGAATCTGCTTGGCACTTTTTATTTCTCTCGATTCCCAGAAAGCCCTGATAGCAGATGCAGGAAGAAGAGGAAGATGGTAGGAAAGGAGCCCCGTGAGCGTCTGCCACAGCTGAAAGCTCTAAAGCGGGAGACAAAACAAACACCCTACCAAGAATGGTGAGTACTAAATATTGGCTTTAGGATCAGAAACCTTCATGAAGATTAAGTCTTATTTAAGCCTTGAAATGCCCATCACCTGTGGGTTCTGTATCTCCAAAAAGCATTTCATGCTCCTATTCTGAAAGATTCGGATCCCTCTTCTGGCTCAAGGACACATCCTCTGTCCCTCACTTTCTCCTCCTTGGTCTTTCACTAGGTTATGGAAGTCATGAAATAAGGGATCAGGAGAAGTTTAACAAAAGGGCATCATCCCTCCCATCTCGTGCTGTGCATCTTTGTGTCTGCTTGCAACAGGTTTCCTTAAGCAAAGCAAGCATGTCATATTACTCCATCAGCTTTCCTTCCCTTATTCCTGATTCATTTTGCTCTTGTTATTTTGATAAAATTACAACAGCGTTTCAAGACAGTTGCTTTCTTTTCTATTATTAAACTGTGAAATATTTGAAGCATGAAACAGTTCAGACAAGTATATTAGAGATGCTCATGTACCTACCACCCAGTTGAAGAAACCACACATTTCAGATACAAGGAAAGCCCCAGACCTATTACTCATCCTTCTGCTCCACAGTAAACCACTGTCCTGAGACTGGTAATTATCAATCCCATACATGTTTTCAGGTATTTACTGGGTGTGTTTATAACTATAAACAACGTAGTGTTTTAAAGCCTTGTATAAATGGAATCATAGTGTATAAAGTTCCTCCTGGAACTTGGCTTTCCCATTCAACACTATGTTTGGGGGATTTATTTACGGTTGGTGCATGTAATTGTAGTTAATTCATTTTCATACCCCTGTGGTATTACATTATGTGAAAAATACCTCAATTTATTTCTCCATTTCAGTTAGGTTTCTTTCCAGTTTGTCTGTGTTTTTCACCACAGACATGTTGCAATGAACCCTCTTGCACTTGTTTTCTTATATCCTGACGCAAGGGCTTCACAAGGGTGTAAACCCAGGAGCGGAATCACTGGGTTGTGGGGTGTACACATTTTCAACGTGTCTCCAAATTACTCTCCAGAAGGTTGTAACAATCTATGCTCCCGGAAGCAGTGTGGGAGCATTCCTGGGTACCTGCATCTTCTCCACCACCTGTCATTTTCAGATTTTAATTCTTATAAATCTGAGGGTTAGATCTACTTGTGTACTTTCCCTTCCTACTTATGCAACAACTAAGTTCTTTAAAAAAAATAAGTTCTTAAATGGCAAAAAAAATTTTAAAGAAAAAAGTCTGACGAATGAATACATGATTCCACCAATGTGTGAGCAAGCCCCCGGCAGTGGGAGATGCATATGTAATAGAATGCATTTAGGAAAAGAATTTTCTATCTGTATCTATAAAATGTTAGCTTCTAAGGTGTTGATTACAACTAGAGAAGGATCTTGGTCACTTCAACTGTTCCCTGAAGTCATTCTGCATTCTAGAAGGCAAATCAAGTCCGAGGCCTCATCCAGCAGGGTACAAGAGACACCACCACCATGATCATTGCTCTGATGGAAGTGGCACCCCATGGTTTACATCTTGACCATAGTTTGAAGATCCTCAGAAAGAAAAATAATTAAATAATTGAAAAATAAAGAAGAGCCAGCAGGATAATCCATTTTAACAAACTGTAGCCACACTTGGCACCTTCCCCCCTGTAAACATAATAATGTTAATCTAATATAGCATATAAAATTGCATAATCTCTTGGGTATCATTGTTAAACCGAATAAGGAGTATAAGGAGATGGCATTAAGATATGTTCTTCAAAAACCTAATATGGTTGTTTTCGGTATCCATAGCAAACTAATTTACTTAGCAAGAGTAGTATAACTTTCTACAGATTAACTCCCAAGCATTCAAGCAGCACAGAGAAATGACTTATGTTGGGCACCTGGGTGGCTCAGTCAGTTAAGTGTCTGCCTTTGGCTCAGGTCATGATCCCAGGGGTCTGGGATCGAGCCCCACATTAGGCTCCCTGCTCAGTGGGGAGTCTGTTTCTCCCTCTCCCTTTACCCCTCCCCCCAAATTGTACGCTCTCTCTCTTGCTCTATCTCAAATAAATAAATAAAATCTTTAAAAAAAAATGCCTAATGAGCTGGGCTTTGGAAGTCAGGCTGAGTTCAAATCCAAGCTCTCCTGCATATTATTAACCATGACCCTAGGCAAATAAATTACTTAGTATCTTTGCTCATCTGTAAAGTGAGTACAATAATAATATCTACCCTTATAATGGTTGTTGTTGGATTAAAAGTTAGGCCAGGAATTGGCCCGTAATAAGTGGTCAAAAATATTAGTTATTATATTCTAGCCCTCATTTTAGAAATAAAAAAAATAAAGTTCTCTGCTAAAAGTAAGTATCTAGGGAGTAGTCTTTTGTGTCCTTTTTTTCACATTTCTAAGGCTTACTGGATTACCTAGGTGATGAATTTGGGTCATTTTTGTTTTCTTCACCATGCTTTTCTGTAGCATGCACCAATACTTCTTTAAAGCCTCATAGAATTTTTAAATACAAACTCCATTTTCTTTCCCTTTCAGGAAGAAGAGTCGGGGACTAGTAATAAGTAAAAACACTGACTGTTTCAAAAGCACCTCTCATCTAATTAGACCCACTTGCTCGTACCCGGGGCAGCATGAGTTCATTTACTGTCCACTCTCCTGGTACACGATTATTATAAAGCACAGGCTCTCAATTCAAAATAAATGTGAAGTTTATCATGGAAATGGATGGTGGCTTCCTGTACGGAAGAAACAGCAGTTCAGAATCTTGGCGAGGTTCTTCAGACACAAAAGAGGATTACACAGTCAAAGCTTTTTATATGTGTGGTGGGGAGGGAGGGAGGGAAGGGGGATGACCTTGAGCTTTGGATTTACTCTGACCTGCTTTTGTGTTGGATGATAACCGTCTCCGGGAATCTGACGAACCACAGACGTGAACAGGAAGCACTTGTGAGGAGAGCTTTGGGTATCAAATTTTATGCCACATATCTTAATTTTTCCTTTGATATCCAAGTGTAAACTATAAAATAGCTCAGCCCAATTCTTGTATGGTTAATAATCTGAAACTAAACACCTAAAAAGAACATTTGATTAATCTTATGTTTTCCAGGGCGTTACATTTAAAAACAAATCTAGTTTGGAGGAATTTGCTTCTCAAGGAAGGGTCATTTGCTTTAGCAAGGACTGCTTTGACTCAAAACCAGGCCTAATAATTTGGCCTTTATAAAAATATTATTTTCTCCCTTTGGACTTAAAAAGTAGTATATGGGCCAAAAAAAAAAGAAGAAAGAAAAGTAGTATGGGCTAGAAATTACTGTGCTTACCTTAAAAATAGTTTGCAACCCAAACATTCTCTTCTAGGACAATGAACAAATTTTTCTAGCACAAAGTTGTGAAGAAAAAAAACTTTCAGTTATCCAAAAACCAACAATTCCTCCTTCCCGGCTATATTAAACTCTGTGACTTTCTCCCCTCTTCAATGTCTCATAGAAGAAACCTTCTACAGCTTTCCCTGGAGGATTATCTGACACATCAATAACATCAGTTCAATAACTCTTCAATAACTTCTCTATGTTTTCCAAGACAAAAATGATCAGTGTTCTTCATTACAGTAAATCCATTTGTAAGCTATTGTGTAGTTTATAAATCCTTTGGTAGGAGAGCAACTAGATATATTTTGAAAGAGACTGTCAGAGCTAAGAGGGGATTTTAGAGTCAATGTAAACAGGATGCACATTTGAATCCCCTGGAGAGCCTTTAAAAATACCAATGTCAGGTGTACCCTACGCCAATTCAATCAGAATCTCTATGGATGGTGCCGAGGCACCTGTATTTTTTAGAAGGTCCCCTTGGTGATTCCAATAAACAGTGAGGGTCAGAGACCACAGATCTGGTCCTACCACCTCTTTCTACAGGTAAGGAAGCAGAGGCCCAGGGCTGTTAAGGGACATTCCTAAAGTCACACAGGTAATTAATGTCACATATGGCTGGGCCTAGAACCCATGTCTTCAGATTCCTTCTTCTCTATTATCTTCTCTCACAACTCCATTGCTCATACAGAAATCAGATCTCAGCATCTGAGTCTAAAAGGGACCACAATTTGGACCTACCAGAGACCAGCCACATGACCATCAGTCATTCTGCTGCCTTTCTGCCCAGCAGTGGGCCACTGTGGTGACAACCACATCATCCTGGGAGATGGAAAACACCCTTCCTCGCCATCTTCACCAAAAAAGCGTCATCTAATTCTCCATCTTGTATTAATGGTTGTCTTTATTGCTTCTGCCAACCCCTGTCCTCTGAGATTTCTCTTTAAAAGGAAAAATAACAACTTCTAAAAAACCTCATTCGGTGATAAATTGAAGTTCTAGCACAGGGACGAACTAAAAGCTTTCACATAAAGAAATGGCTTTGGGGCAACCTCTTTAAAAAGGAATCATTTGCAGACAGGTGGTCTGAAGCTTTGCTTTCAGGGAGAGCTGAACATGGGACTGCAGAAACAGTGCAGGGGCTGGAAAGGAGCCAAGCTCCTCAAGTACCGGGTGTCCAACTGCATCCCTGGCCCCCTTCCAAGCTTCTGCAAAGGGCAAGCACAATTAGCCCACCTGGGGTTTAGCAAACACCTCCTGATACACACAACGGAAGGTCTGAAAACTCCTGGTGGGCCGTGTCCTCTGCTTGTCCTGCCCGATCCCATGTGTGTGTCTGCTAAACTATTAAAAACAACCATGAAATTGTTTTTGTTCTAATAAAAAGCAATCCTCTTGGGGCAGGAAGAAAAAGATGGCCAACCTGTGAGAAAGAGGTGTCAGAACCAAGAAGAGTTGAACAAGAACTAGACCAGGAGCCAGAAGACCTCAGGGGCCACTAACTGGCACATATGTTGAGGCAAGTCTATTTCTCAGGGTTCCATTTTCCTCCTAGGCAAAGCTGAGATAACACCTGTCCTGACTGCCCCATGGGCTGGTTATGAAGACCAAATAAAGAGATAATTAAATAGAGATAAATTTATATAAAAACATCCTTTAAAAAAATGTACATGGGGACACTTGGGTGGCTCAGTTGGTTGAGCCTCCAGTTCTTGATTTTGGCTCAGGTCATGATCTCAGGGTCGTGAGATCCAGCCCCAACTGGGCCTCTGTGCTGGGCCTGGAGCCTGCTTAAGATTCTCGTTCCCTCTCCCTCTGCCCCTCCCCCACCGTTCACGCACTCTCTAAAAAAAAAAGAAAAAGAAAAAGATACATAAATGTAGGTATTACTAGGAAGAAAAAAGAAATGAAAAGAAATTTATTATCATCACATGAAAACTTAAGACTTTCAGGAGTACTATATTCCTAAAAAGATTTGACCATAGAACAATTCAGCAATATAATGTCATGATGAATAACCATGCCTGTAGAGTTACACAGACTCGGAGTCAAATCTTAGCTCTGTCAAGTAACTTCTCTGAGCCTCATCTCCCTCTTTCTGTCTCCCTCCGCCCCTCCCCCACAGTGGGGATCACAGTGGCAAGTCCTCTGAGAGGTTTGAAGAGGTTGATTGAGATAATCATGTAAAGAGAGATGCCTGGGTGGCTCAGTCGGTTAAGCATCTGCCTTTGGCTCGGCTCATGACCCCAGGGTCCTGAGATCAAGTCCCGCATCGGGTTCTTTGCTCAGCAGGGAGCCTGCTGCTCCCCTTACTTATATGCACTCTCTCTCTCTCACTCTGACAAATAAGTAAATAAATTCTTAAAAAAAAAAAAAGATAATCGTGTGAAGAGATGGTAAGTGCTTCATAAATGGTAACAGTTACTATTATCAAATAATTATTGTTATTGTCACTGCTTCCCCTACCTCCCAGGGTTGTGGTGAATTGTAGGGATCAAATGTGTCAAGTAGGAAGCTGTCCATAGAGGGTCATCATTACTCTACTTGAGTCCCAACTCTCCCTCTTGACACAACCGGAGGTATTGCTAAGAACCACATTTTCCCTTTCTCACCAAGAGATTTCTTTTTGACCTGGTCCAATTCTTTATAGGCTTTGAGTAATATCAGGTAGACTGTGAGGATTCTGGTTAATCACCCTCACTGATATAGACATGTTCATCTCTAGGGGCCAGATGGTAAGTCTGTTTTTTCAAGGTAAAAGCAGGAAGCAGTCCCCTTAGAACGAGCTCCACATCCTATAACTATTTGATACTGGAGCTGAATCGGGGTGATTGGCAGGAACCCAGGTGATCACCAGGATTATCAGACATAAGGGGCAAAGGAAACAAAGAAAAAAAGCTACTTAAGAGAGAAGTTACGTGAATGTGCAACTACATTCCAGAAGTCTCTGTGAGTGGCAATTTGTGTCACTGATCCTACCAATGCTTTTATTCAAATGGAGAAAACAGGGAAAATCACAAAAAGTTAAAGGCAAAAAATATTCACTTAATGTGAAATTTCATATAAATTACATGTAAATACAATACAAATAACATTCTCTTTGGAAATGTCAAAACTATTAGTTAAGTTCTTTGGTCTGTTAAAACAAAATTCTACAAGCAATATAGGCTCATGTGTAGAGACTTGGAAAATGCAAATGAGAAAATTTTAAATGAATTAAGATCATCCATAATCAAACCTCCCAGAGATAACGTTATTAACACTTGGGTATATATTATTTCATACTTTTTTTTTCTGTCTGTGTATATATAAAAATAGAAAATTTCCCCCAAAAACGAATTTTAAAACTCTAGCTAAGTAAGTCTTTAAAAAGCACAGAAGGGGCTTAAAGACCTAATGAATTAAATAATGCTAGCTACTACTTTCTCCTTTGATCACCATGTAGTTAAAGTCTATGAAAACACAGAGCTTGGCATTTAGTGAATACTGATGGGTAATACTTATGAAGCATGCACCTAACGTCCATATACAAATTAACCCCCTTGGTTCTCACAACGGCTTTATGAAGTGGGGACAATTATTGTTCCTAAAAACAAGGCACAGGGAAGTTAGGCAACTTGCCCCAATGTCACACAGTAGGTAAAACGCTTACACTGGGATTAGAACCCAGGCAGTAAGGCTCCAGAGGCCAAGTTCTTCACTACCTTGCCTCCCAAACAGAGATGTAACATTATCACTAGAATTGGAAAAGAGAAACTCCCTTATGCTTACCCATAACTTGGCAGCAAATGTTATATAGTACAGTGACTGCTGAGCTAATCATAAAACTGTCTAATATGCTGAAAATCACAACACACCCAAAAAATGTAGGAAACAGATACTGATTAAAATAAACAGAACTTGCATTTCACAAGCGAAGTTGGAAGGAATATTCTTGGAAGGTGGGATATTGGTGTCAAATGTAGCCAGCCAACAAGCTTTCTTCAAGGATGCGCTGTCTGTGTTTAGGTTTATGACTTAAAGGTTAGACTGCCAAGAATTTTTTAAAAGGTTGATACATCTGTGGCTGCATTTCCCCAGAGCATCATAACCCGCAGTCTTGCCAAAATTAAATAAAAGGCTTGACTGTCTTCTTTCTTCCTCTGTCTTAAGAATGTCACCATCTGAACTCTGTGGGGAATAAAGCCACTATGAACTCAGCATTCAGGAGGAGTTTTCTGCTTGGATTGCAATCAAAACCCCTTATTCCATGACCAGGTCCTAGTAGTCTCAAAGGGCAGGCAGCTAGAGGAAGATCCAAACCCTCATCCCTTCCAAAGAAGATTTTGAAAAGAAAACCATTGAGCTAAAAAGGTGTATAATTATTTGTGTCACAGGTACTGTTAACATAGGGGTACATCCTGGGTTATGACACGTGTAGGTCACCGGAGTAACCAAAGAGAAGTAACATCAAGTAGTTTTAAGACATGTGAGAGGTTTCCAATAGAGAAGGGAGTGTATCAGTCAGGAAAGCTCTAACAACTATACCAAACATCCCCTACACCTCGGTGGTATAGTTCAGTAAGTATTTCTTGCTCAGATTCTGGTCCAGTGCAGATCAGGAAAGGGCTGGGCTCCAAGCAGCTATCAGGGGCTCAGGACTCGTCCTCCAGTGGCTCCATCATCTTCCAGGGAGGGCTCCAGGCTCCTCTTCTGCATCCTGTGCTAACAGTCAACAAACCAGGAGAGAGGACAGGTGACTGAGTTCTGGCTACTTTCTGGCCTCGTCCCTATAAAACCCCCCACAGGATCCTTTACTTTGTCTCGCCTGGTTTGTTGACTGTAAACACGGGACCCAAAGGAGGACGCTGAAGCCCTAGAAAATGTCTCCCCTGCCAACTGAAAGAAAGGCTAAACAATGGGCCCAAAAGGAAAAGAATACACAGTTCGATAAAATATAGCATTATGTCTGCCATGAGGAGGAAGGAAACCCATCCAGATTTTGACAGAAATAGACAGGTGTGCCTTTACCTAAGTGACTGGCAGCAGCCACGCTTCTTAGGGATAAATTTACCTGAGCCTGAATCATCAGTTTGGTTCTCAAGTCTTCCCATTCTGAAAACCTAACAAAACAACAAGAAATACTAATCCAGGCTATCCTTAAGAAACCCAACGCTCAAAGGAGCACATTAGAGGCTGGTAACAAAGCCCGAAACTCTGCTGTCATAACCTCATGCAGATCCAACGATATAGGACGTTGATTTGCTTGTAGCAGCCAAGTGGTGAATTCCATTTGATCTGAGCCCTATATAGGCACCTACTATCCCAGCTCCAGTGACATGGTGCATGGGGTTGGGTGCAATCCTAAAAAATGTTTGTCATTCAGAATCTGTCCACAGAGGAGAAGAGGGGCCCCTTAATGTCCGGAATAGGACCCAGTCTCTCTTAGAAAGAAGCTCCTCTTAATGGCAGTGAGTCCATCTGATCCGAATGGAAGTGTGTTCACGAGATTCGTTCCCTGGCTCTGTTCCCTACTCACCTTTCCCCTTCCTCTGCATCAGCTTTCCCACGTAAACAAGAGCAGAGCTTTCTGGCACTTCTCAAAGCACGCCAAGAAGCAATGGAACGTATTGTTGTCCAGTGATAACCGAAATGCGACACCACATTTGTAAAATGTTTTTCAAGAAAGTTCTTTCATATTTGTTAATCTATTTGACCCTCATCTTTTCCCTTCAAGCCAAATGTTCTTGTACAACACTTTTCAATGGTTTGAGGCTTCACTGGCACAAAATATGGCCCCAGTACATTCTACCCTGAACAACTCTGCTATGGTGTACACCCACATGCTGGGAAGAAAGAGAACAAAATCTGCAATTCCTGACCCTGTCACTTACTAGCTCTAGGAGTCCATTTATGTCCCTCATTTTCTCCGGGACTGTTTCCTCCTGTGTTAAACAGAACTAGTGATGCCTGCCCAATTTCACCCATTGCTCTTAAAAGGATCCAATGGGATAAAACAGGCAGGCAAGAGCATTTCGTCACACAGTGTCATAGCTTCTTTCTGGAAATGGTCAATATGCCTCTCAGACACTGAATGTCTCCAACCAAGGTAGAATGGCTAGAAAATACAAATTCAATTTCATAAATGATAGTATTAAACTAATTGTTGCACTTTTTTCTTCAACCAGTATCTGATGACTTCTACATTGACTTAACAAAGGGAATAAAAAGAAACTGCTTATATTCTCTTTCATATCACAGTTTCTCACTGTTTGGAAATAACTCAAGTTCAACCACACTCATCTTTGGCCAAAAATAATAATGCAATTAAACGATTCAAAACTGCACACTGTTCAACTGTTCTTTCAGCTTTCTCTCATTGGACGCCACAAAGCTGAAACCACAGGGGAACATCCTACGGATCATTAGCTGTATTTTTTTTTCTATGTTTTCATAACCAAATAATATATAAATATATTCCCATTTCAAACAGTACAAAAATACACAGAGTAAACCCAAAAACTCTACCCGCCTTTACTTGCCTGAGGTAATCAACCTCAATCTGTCTGTTGTGCATCCTGCCTGACTTTTTTCTGCAAATTGACTTCATGTGCATATATACAAAAATCTCTTGTCATGTTGTGTTATAAATTGGGATCATACTTTACAAATTGTTCTATAACTTGCTTTTCTGACTTTTTGTAGATTATTCCCACATTGTACATGCCTGTCTACCTCCTTTTTTTAATAGCATCTGGTTTCTGTTAGGTAAATACCCCAAACTTTACTTGACTCTATTCATGGAAATTTGGTGGTTCCCAATTTCCAAAATTACAAAGCTTTGTTAAACTTTTAAAGTTAAATTGCTCATGGACCCCATTTTATTGCCTCTCTCCAAATTTCACTTGGAACCCACTTAGTTCTTTCTAATATACTCTTCCTCCCTGTGATAAGAAGTAGAAGGCTCTTTTTTGAAAATAGTGAACTCCACTCAGAGCCCTTTAAAGAAGAGGCTGAAGAGCGTTAGCACTTTAGACTGAAGGCTCTATCTTTCACACTGCATTCCTTATTCATTGTTAAGAGCATTTGTTCAATCAGCCCTGTGTTTTGGGGCACCTGGGTGCCTCAGTCTGTTAAGTGTTTGCCTTCAGCTCAGGTCATGATCTCAGGGTCCTGGGATTGAGCCAGCAGGGAGCCTGCTTCTCCTTCTCCCTCTGCTGCTTCCCCTGCTTGTGCTCTCTCGTGCACGCTCTCTCTCTCTCTGTCAAATAAATAAAATCTTTAAAAAAAAAAAATCAGTCCTGTGTTTTACCTGCAGAGAGAATGGACCTCTACCTATGAGCTTTCTGTGTGAAGCATTACAAACTTCAGCCTCCATACACACACACACTCACAATGCTAAGACCAAAGAAAGAGGCACATGTGTGAAAATCTTAGCACACTATAAGGAATTGTCTACCCAGTTAAGCATGGTCTTGGGATATCACTAGAATCTTTTACTAGAGCAAAACTGTCTTCCCTTGGAATTTCCAAATTTTAGTATCTGTTGATTGCCTACTATGTGCTGAGAGGGGATCAAAAGTAAGATCCAACCTCTGCCTTCCAGAAGCTTTTATAAAACAGTTGAGGAAATGAGGATTATATGGCTAAAACAATTAACAGTGTAAAGTTGCCTAGCCGTGTAAAATGACTGGTGAGCAAATGAACGGTCCAGGGAGTCAGTGCTCCAGGACGGGCTCTCAGTGGCAGGAACCTCAAGCAAGTCATTCTGAACAGGGGCCTCAGCACTGCAGCAGGGGCTTAAAACATGGAGTCAAGTCATCGGGGCTATTTGTCATAGGACCATAAAATGTAAGAGACATTGGGACAAATGAACCTGAGCGCTTGGTATGCGGAGGACATAATGCTGTCTAAGATGTAAAAACCTGAAAGATGCCACATAGTGGCTCAATACAGACTCTAAACGATGTCCAGAATCCCACAACCCCGACCCTTTCTGTAGGCCAAACGGACTGCAAAGCCTTGCTGGAGGGATCAGAATTTAAGTTTTAGGTACGTTTCCCCTCCTGACGGCTGTGTATAAGTACATTAAAAAACCATCACTAAGGGGCGCCTGGGTGGCTCAGTCGTTAAGCGTCTGCCTTCAGCTCAGGTCATGATCCCAGGGTGCTGGGATCGAGCCCTGCATAGGGCTCCCTGCTCTGCGGGAAGCCTGCTTCTCCCTCTCCCACTCCCCCTGCTTGTGTTCCTGCTCTCACTATGTCTCTCTCTGTCAAATAAATAAATAAAATCTTAAAAAAAAAAAACCATCACTAAGCATCTACTATATGCCAGTTGCCTAAATTAAGACCAGATACGTGATCTCCCCCTTGAAAGCATTCACAAGTGTCTGGAACTATCTACTCCAACTCAACAGTGTCCTGAACCCACCTCCCCAGCTAGTCAGTCAATGGCAGAGCTTGAACTCATAAAAAAAGCAGCAACAGGAGAATATATGAAAGGTATGTGGTGGGGGGGGCAATAAAGCAGAGGACATTATGGAAGACTTCTTGCTTTAACTTATTCCTATAATATCAAGGCTTGGTCTGGTCTACACAGCCTAGTAGTTTCTCTTAACTCCATGATTAGAGGTGTTGCTTATGTATCCCTTTTATGGAGCTTCTTCAAAAGTTTTAATTTTCTTTCTCCATTTATCACAAAGAGCGTCTCAATCGAAGCCTCAAACTGCCAATCTCTCCCCTCAACAAACTACTAAAAAAAGAAAGGAGGGATGGAAGGGAAGGAAGGAAGGAAGGGAGGGAGGGAGGGAGGGAGGGAGGGAGGAAAAAAGAAAGAAAATTGATGGAACAAAGTGTTCTCTGAACACTTCAGCAGCAGCAATGGGTAGCACGGAACTGATGAGAGGCGGCAGAGACTCATTTTTAGAGCAAACGTGACTCCCTTTAAGTTGCTTGCCATCCACTGTGGGTCTTGAATAATAGCTGACTGTATTATTTTTTCCCCCCAAGAATAGGCCTTTGTTCTCATACAGTACTGTACTCTTGAATGTTTCAGTACTAGTTACTATGCTTAAAAGAAAGGCACAAAATACCGTATTTGTTCAAAACAAAGAAGGAATCAATTATTAAATCATCTCTTCTAAGAACTCACCAATCTATAAATAAAACACGTTTGAAAAACAAACATTTTCCTGCCTCTGCTGTTTTTCCTTTCACTGGCATGAACTTAAAAGGTACCATTTCAAGCAATACCTTTCTCAAAAAATGAGACTCGCTAACTCACTTGTGTTCAAGCTACTCTGCTAGAATCCTTTTTTTCAGGAACAGGACTCTCCTCAAGGAAGCATATGCTCCTTAAAAATACTTGACAGCACTAACGTTCTCACTCGAAGCTTCCATTTGCGTCATGCCTTTAATGCTGGTTTCACTTGTGCCCACTGTCCACCTGCACAAATGTGAAATGGACAGCTGACAGACAATTCGTAAATAGCCACAAAGGACAACTGCATAAAAAGACACCCGGGCTTGGTTACATGTCCTAGAGCGCTATTCCCAAAGGTGGGAAAGTTCCGACTGTTTTTATCTATTTTGTGACAGATTTCTCTAAAATAATTTCATAATAAAAGATAATGCTTAGTACCTGACAAAAGTGTCATCCTTGCCAAGTAAGCAGAGTTTATTCCCACTGCCTTCCCTTGTTCACTGCGCAGCAGTAATGCAACAGGATACACCAGCTTCCTCCCTCCTCAGGGCTTCTGCACACACCATGCCCTCTCCCTAGAACATCCTACACACCCTTCTGCACCCAGTTAAGTCCAATTCACCTTTCAGATCTGAAATCAAACGCCCCTTGTGCGGGAGAGCCTTCCCGCCTTGCCCTCCAATCCCCCTGCCTAGATGAGATTCCCTGTCATATAGGTTCTTGTAGCTGCCTGTGCTTTTCCCACAGAGCACTTATCACGGTTTGTAGACTAATCACCTCGCTGTGGTCCATCTTCCATCCCAGACTCTTAAGTCCTGTCAAGACAGAGCCTATGGCTGTGTACTCTCACTGGACGCTCAGAGTCTAACACAGTGCCTGGCACATAGTAGGCACTCGATTATTTGCTGAATGAATATGTCCTGACACCCTGACCTAGTAAATGGGGAAGAAGACAAAGAATCTATTCTGAAAACTGCCTGGTCAAATGCCTCAACATAGTCCTAGTAAGTTGCCTCTTCTCAGTGAATTTGGTTTGTTTTGGTTTGTGCTATAACTGTGGCCCTGACAAAGAAACGGTTTAGCCCTAAGGATAGTAGAATATGATAGAAGGATTAGGTTTCTTGGCATAGTACAGAAAACCCCAAATAGCAATGGCTTGAACAAAATAGATGCATATTTCTCCCTCATAAACAACGGTCTATAGGAAGTTACCCAGGACTGGTATAGTGCTCTACAGTAATAAGGACCAGGTTCCATTTATCTTCCTACAAAACTCTCCTCAGCATCTGCTTCATGCTTCTACTTCATGACCCATAATGGCTGTTCAAGTTCAGCCATCTCATCCAATTCCAGGCATGAGGAAAAAAGAACAGATTAAAGAAGGGTGATGTTTCCCCTTTCTGAATATTTCATACTTAAGTTTTTTAGCCAGAATGGCACTAGGAATGACACTAGGCCATTCCTAGTGTCAAGGGAAGCTAAAAAAGATAGTCCTTATTCCAGGAGAAGCGTATATTACTTTTAAAGACAGGAAGTCTAGATAATGGAGGACAATCGGCAATCTCTGCCACAGATTGAAAAATACTTAGGGGACCCAGTTTGCTGTTCCTGGTAATAGCAAGTGTCTCCTCAAGTGGACATTACCTAAGCAGTCAAGACTCACCGAAAAGGAAAAGGAAACCTGTCTGTTCAACAAGTAATTCGAGCCTTGACATGAGCAAACAAATTAGTATCCATATAAGATAACCAAGTGGTCATCATCGTGTGAATTCTGAAATGCTTTTCATTCTGCTTTGACTTTATTTTCTAACTTCATAAAACTTTTACAACATTTACACTATCCCAGGAGGCAAAGTTTCACATTTTATACACCCACCCAGTTCTACTGCATACCTTCCTTGCTTTAGTGACCTGTCTTTGGAAGTTTCAATATCTGGATGGATTTCAGGCCCTAAACAAGAGGGGGAAATGTGACCAGGTGAATACTTGTATAAAAACCAAATGCAGGGGCGCCTGGGTGGCTCAGTTGGTTAAACATCCCACTCTTGATTTCAGCTCAGGTCATGATCTCAGAGTTGTGGGATCAAGCCCCATGCTGGGCTCCATGTTCAGCAGGGAGTCTGCTTGAGATTCTTTCTCTTCCTCTCCCTTTGCCCCTCCCCCAATGTGTGCGCGCGCTCTCTCTCTCTCTCTCAAATAAATAAATAAATCTTTTTTTTAAAGTGCAACTGGTCTGATTCTTCTCAAATGGCTTCAATTTGGGTTTTCAGTCAGATGAAGGACTTTTCATTTTTCTGCACATCTCTCAAACCACACTCCCTTATATGCATTTTGGGTCATATGATTTCTACATTTCCTAAAATACCAATGGTTGAATTGTTGGTTATAGAAGAAAACTTACGTAGAAATATATATTCAAGAGGTAGGTCAAACCATGTTGACACCTTCTTTAAAAGGAAGAGTTATATCAAGAAATGGACAGAAGACATGAACAGACATTTCTGCAAAGACATCCAAATGGCCAACAGACACATGAAAAAGTGCTCAACATCACTCGGCATCAGAGAAATACATACCAAAACCTCAATGAGATACTCCTCACACCAGTCAGAATGGCTAAAATTAACAAGTCAGGAAACGACAGATGTTGGCGAGGATGCAGAGAAAGGGGAACCCTCCTACGCTGTTGGTGGGAATGCAAGCTGGTGCAGCCACTCTGGAAAACAGTATGGAAGTTCCTCAAAAAGTTGAAAATAGAGCTGCCCTACAACCCAGCAATTGCACTACTGGGTATTTACCCCAAAGACACAAATGTAGTGATCCGCAGGGGCACGTGCACCCCAATGTTTATAGCTGCAATGTCCACAATAGCCAAACTATAGAAAGAGCCTAGATGTCCATCGACAGATGAATGGATAAAGAAGATGTGGTATGTGTATATATATATATATGTATATATGTGTGTGTGTGTGTGTGTGTACACAATGGAATATTATGCAGCCACCAAAAAATGAAATCTTGCCATTTGCAACAACGTGGATGGAACTAGAGGGTATTATGCTAAGTGAAATAAGTCAATCAGAGAAAAACAATTATCGTATGATCTCATTGATATGTGGAATCTGACAAACAAGGCAGAGGATCATAGGGGAAGGGAGGGAAAAAATGAAACAAGACAAAACCAGAGAGGGAGACAAACCATAAGAGACTCTTAATCTCAGGAAACAAACTGAGGGTTGCTGGAGTGGTGGGGGTGGGAGATGGGGTGGCTGGGTGATAGACATTGGGGAGGGTATGTGCTATGGTGAGCGCTGTGAATTGTGCAAGACTGATGAACCACAGACCTGTACCTCTGAGACAAATAATACATTATATGTTAATAAAAAAATAAAAGAAGAAGAGTTGTTCAGGCTTCAACCACTAAGCTCCTGGCATTTCCGGATCAAGAGGAAGAGCTGGGTAAGAAGCAAGATGGAACTCCTGAACGCTGTTTTACACACAGCAACCAACGAAGTGACACTAGTGACGGTTGTTGGAAGCTTGGAAACCTCCACAAAACTGCAGGAGATGCTACTTCACTTGTTTCTAGCAAGTCTTTAGTTGAGGGTGACCGTGCTTTATGCCCAGTTTAGATTTAGTGTGGCTACAGGGCTCCTGAAGTAAGTTTTTCTGATTAACCACAGCAGCATGTGGTAATGTTTTACTGTGGATAAGAGTCATCTCAGAGAGACCCAGGGGCTTGGTATACTACATAATAACCATATCTCATAATTTTACGGCCCGTTCTCCACCCACCCTACCCCCACTGAAACACACCCATCCTCTCTTAAAAGTAATTGTCTGCTCTTTGCAGTCAGGAAATTCTACAACAAGCTAAACTGTGATCAAAGGCCTCCCCTCCTAGCTTTCCCCAGATACACAATCCACAGCTGGCAAAGACTCAGAAGCATCCTATTGACCGTGAATAAATTTAATTTTTGGACTAGAGGTACATAAAATCTTATTATGCAGCCCACAATGATCATGCATTTGAAGATTATTCCTCCTTTCCAGGGCAAATTTTCTTTCTGAAGCTTAGTCCTCTATCTGAAGTGTACCAAGAGATCAGAACTGAAAAATTAAAGGGGAATTTCCCATAGCCAGAGCAGATGCTCAGAAAATCTAATGTCTTCAAAGAAGAAAAGGAGAAAGAATTAAATTTGTCAAAGTGTGAGGATGCTAATAGGCATTACACTCACACACAGGCACATATACATATACACACACAAAGGGCTTAGTAGTCAAATGAGCTTGGGAAACACTGATTAAAAAATGAAAAAGGTCTCTTTCTTGCAGAACTTCTCAGAGCCTTTAATATTGCCAATATGCATTATGGATCTACAAGAGGGACACAGCAGACAGATTTTCTACTTGAACCCTTGTTTACAAGAGTGTCTTCCATGGCAAGTGCTCTGTAGAGTATACATAACAAACTGCTGGACTGGAAAGAAATACATCAAAATTAAATAGAGCTACCTCTGGGTACTGAAGTTTATGAGTAATTTTAATTCTCGGCATTTCCAAATCCTCTACAATGATTTTATATTGCTTTTATCATCTGAAAGAAGTTACAGATGATAAAATTAAATAAAATTAAAATAATATTTGGATCTATATTATTTTAATACTTTTAAGAATCAGAAGTAACTGAAGATGAGATTTTTCTTTCTCATAAAAAATAGAGGTGTTTATTGTGTTTAAAGACTTACTGCATGCCTCCAGCATGCCAGGCTCTGATATTAATATGAGTAATAAAAAGGAAGATTTTGATGATTTACTACAAAGTGCCAGTGGCCTAAAAGAGGAAAAGAAATTTTAGAGAATCTCCTGCTACTAATATATAAACTAAAGCCTGCCAACATTATAAAAATACTTGTATAAATAAATAAATAAATAAAAATACTTGTACAATGTTAACCTCAAAAATACATATTTAAGCTATTGTGTTTTTCCTCCCCTAATCATTTAAAATGTCTCTTTTTAGGTTTAACTTCTTGATTTATCTTTTTTTTAAATTTTATTTATTTATTTGACAGAGAGAGAGAGCGCAAGCAGGAGGAAAGGCAGGCAAAGGAGAGGAAGAAGCAGGTTCCCCACTGAGCAGAGAGCCCAACATGGGGCTCGATCCCAGGACCCTGGGATCATGACCTGAGCCAAAGGCAGACACCCAACCGACTGAGCCACCCAGGTGCCCCACTTCTTGATTTATCTTTTAATAGTGCCCTATATGTAAAAACTTGCTGGGGTGCATTGTAAACAAAATTTTATGAATAGATCTTTAAACCCTATCATTCATTCTTTTATCCTTTTATTGAATGCCTATTATATGCCAGGAAATGTGTGATTATTTTTGGAGAATTCTGTAAAAGAAGATTCTTCTTCATGACCAGTTATTTTAGTAGCTAATTATCTAAATAAATTTAATACTATTTATAAAATAATAAAGAAAATAATCAGCATAGAAAAACTAAAGTTGTAACAGATCTATTGTAGCCAATGTTTTATGATATGATGTGATATGATATGATATGATATATGATGTGTTGCTTTGTCTTACTTGATCTGTTTGAAAATCATCCTAACTTGGACCATCCAAAAAAGTAAAAGCAATTTTTTTTTTAAAGATTTGATTTATGTATTTGACAGACAGAGACACAGCGAGAGAGGGAACACAAGCAGGGGGAGTGGGCGAGGGAGAAGCAGGCTTCCCGCCGAGCAGGGAGCCCGATGCGGGGCTCAATCCCAGGACCCTGGGATCACGACCTGGCCGAAGGCAGACGCTTAACGACTGAGCCACCCAGGTGCCCCGTAAAAGCAATTTAATTCTGGTCAAAAGAAAAACTTTTCAGGATGCTTGATCCTCAGGCGCCCTACATTTCCAGTTATACCAGGTTTCTCAAAAGAAGACAGGAGGAGCCAAGCATCAAAGTCCATCTTTAGCAATTCCACAAACCACTTGCATGCTAAGGCATTTCTGTCCCCAGTTACAACCACAATGATGAGACTGAACTGGCAAGGCCACCTCTCCAGATTCTCCAGGAACAAAAGAGCTCTTCTTCTAACCCCGGCAGGGGGTTCTCCCCACTGAATATGCTCAGACACCTCTGGGAATGGCCCCCTTCCTTTCAGCTGGAGGGCAGGTCAAGAATGGTCAACAGGATCCTCTAATTCAGGCAGAGTTTGGGATCTGATTCACTTATCAAGAGAGGCAAAGGAAGCTTCTATTTACCTCATCACCCAAGATGAGACCAGAACATCTCATAGTCCCCATAACTCAAAGGCGAGAAACCCAAGGAAATTATGTCAGCTGGAAGCCCCACTGTCACACTTCTCGATCCACTAGGCTAACCCCAGCCAGATGTAAGGGCCACAAATAGGTGCAAGTGCCTTTGCTTCCAGACCTGAGTAAAGAGGGCTAAATTGTGTGACTAGCCAAATAAGCAGCTCACTTATTTGCTTAGGGAAATTATATTGCCCTGCTCTAATTACAGCTCTGATTTTCTAGAAAGGGTTGAGATTTGTCAATTTCACTGAGCAAGCGTTCGAGTAACTAACGTGGGCCCATAAAACTATATTAGAAAAGCTCTTTATTTAGAGGAAGGAATTTCCACAAATCAAACCAAAGCAAAACAAAAATAAATGAAGTCTACTGTTTTTTAGTATTTACTGTACACATATGTTCACCAAATACGCAATATGTTTCTAGTTCACACTGCTGAATTTGTCTCAGGGTGTCACTGTTCCAGCCTATAGCAGCAAGGAAGACTGTGAGCCTAGCTCGAAAGAATTCCTAGGCAACCTAAGAAATAAGAAACCCAGTGCCACAGAAGTATGGCTTTAAGACAAGAAATAATCATAACTTGTTTCATAAGGAAGAGAAACTTGAGCCTGAACTTCAAGCTTTGCAGTAATTGAATCAGTGTGAATATGTTCAAGTTAGTTGGACCTTCCTAAAACTAACATTTTGAAACATAAGTGAAGGCCAAAGAAACATACAAAGGAAATATAGGAGAAATGTGTGGGCCCAAAACAAGGGAATTAAGAAATCGACAGCACTGCGGTGCCCGGCTGGCTCAGTCGGTAGAGCATGCAACTTTTGATCTCGGGGTTGTAAATTTGAGCCCCATGCTGGGTGTAGAGATTACTTAAAAATAAAATCTTTAAAAAAAAATTGATAGGGCGCCTGGGTGGCTCAGTTAAGCATCTGCCTTCGGCTCGGGCCATGATCCCAGGGTCTTAGGATCAAGCCCCGCGTCGGGCTCCCTGCTCAGTGGGGAGTCTGCTTCTCCCTCTCCCGCTCCCCCTACTTGCGTTCCTGCTCTCGCTATCTCTCTCTGTCAAATAAATAAATAAAATCTTTTAAATAAATAAATAAAATTCTCCAGTTTCCTAACAGCTCACATCAGCAGTCACACAAAAAGAATCATTTTTTAAAAGCTTGAATAAGACTCTCTTAAGCAAGTATCCACAGTATAATAGGAAAACGGAGATAAAGCTATACATCACAGAATACAATGGTATTAGAGGAAAATCATTTCCCACTCTCTTGTTCATTTAGCAAATAGGAAGGATGTATCAGCCTCAGGACTGGCGACTACCTAAGCAGCACATAGTAACTTTTGTTTACTCTCCTGTCTTTCTGAAGGATTTAGAATGTTTGTAATATTTTTTGCTAGTAATCATTTCTATTCATTGTCACCAAGCAGATGTGAGGATAGAGTTGGGACAGAATACCACGTGTGTCTCGTATGTCAGGTGAAACTCCTGCTGAAGAGAGAGGGAAATGGAAGATGGGGGAAATTACATTTACAAAAATGATTTGTTGTTCACATCCTACCCTCAACAAATCTAACTAATGCCATGCTTTGATTTGATGATTTTTTTTAAAGAGAGCCAACTCCACATCTCAAGCAGTGATGCTAATCACTAAGGAAAAAAAGTAGGGATGGGGAAGGGTGAGTATTTTGGATTCTCTGCCCACCCCCCATGCTCCATTCCTAATGGTCCATTCTGTCCCCAAACCAGAAAATGACATCAGGAACATGGGCACAATACGGCCACATGAGCCCTGGTAAGGCCAGGCTTTGATGAAGGAACTGGAAGAGATGGGGCGCAAGATGAGAGTCCAGCTATAATCCCATAAATAACTATGCCCTGCCACGCATAACCTCTACATTTGCAAATGATTCTGCCCAGACATCCCTGCAAAGCGGGCTTCAATTCCCAGGCCCCAGCTTATACTGCAATAGTCTCTCCAAACACCACCCTCTTCAGCCCTCCCCTGTTGTAGCCATGTCCCTCTTGTGTCCCTGCCAGATCGGTTTCCTGACATCCACATGTTCTACAGCCCAAACACCTACAGCAGTTTGCCGGGGTCAGGTGTTACTCCATTTCATCCTCACTACAATGCTATGACTTCTGTACAACATGTCATTCTTCCCATTTCACAGATGAAGCTGAGGCACAGAGTGGTGTAGTAATTTTACCCAAGATTACACAGCTAGGAAGTAGCAGGGCCAGAACTGGAACCTAGGTGGTCCAACTCCAAACCCAATGCTTGCAACCCCCATGTTTTACATCAACAGAATGAAATTCAAACTCTCCAGCCCAGCCATCCAGTATCTCTGCATCTTTTCCATCTTCTTTTCCCTCCCTTCCCCTCTGCTCCTTCCTTACTACCTGGCACAGTGCTGTTCACAATGCAGTCCTTGCGATGAATAGGTGTTGACTGAAGGAGTGTCCAAGCTAATGAATGAATGGTCAGTTTTTATCCCATTCAAGCATGGTCCTCCTGATTTTCAGTGCCATTGGGGGAAAAAAATGGTTTCAGCTGCTGCTTAGGAAATCTAATCTCTGAACATGACGCCAGGAAACAAAAAAAATCACACAAGAACTTGTTAGGTTAATTATTCATCTCCTTACTGTCAGTAAGGGCTTCCAAGGCCCTGACATATCTGCCTTCCCAGGTGTTTCAAACACATGGGAGGGGGGGGGGGGGGGGGGGGGTCAGGGGTATTGAAGTACGGCTCCCCGATCCAGGAAACAAATCCCTTACAATATGCCATTTTGTTCCTTGAAAGAAAATTTGGCAAACCTATCATCAGGCAATCATATTGGCAGAGAGTCTGGGTACCTACAGCAAAATCAATTTCTTTACATAAATTAGGCTTTGTCTGGTGGCAACAAGTGGGATAAAGTAAAAACCCACCCTTAATTCATATAGTGCTTTACAGAGTACAAATCGCTTACACATAACCTCCGACCTAACCCCCACAGCAATGTTCTGAGGTCGGTTTTGTTTTGTTTTGTTTTGTTTGTTTTTTGTTTTTGTTTTGTTCTAAGGTCTTATTATTAGCCCCATTTGGCTGATGAGGGAACTGATGTGCAAAAATGATGAGTAACTTACCTAAAACCACACAAGAGTGAAGACAAGAGCCCAAGTCTCCTCTCCTCACGTCCAACCCAAGGGTCCTAGCTGTGAGAACAATTATTTTCTCACAGACTTTTCCCCACACACACAGCCTTTTCCATGGTAAAGAGAGTTCTGCCCAATTCTGACCAAGAGTGCCAGCTGAGGAACGGAGGTGCCCACCAAGAACTGAAAAGTGGCTAGCCACAGGGCCCTCTGTTGAGGTTTCTGTGGGCTTGAGACATTCACTCTGTCAACTGTAATGGTTCTAGACAGGGCCCTTCCCTCCTTATCATCCTCCTTCCCACTTCCCCACTCCCCAAATACCGGAACAACCCAGAGGCAGAGGAGAAAGAAGTAGCTATATCCATACTTGTTCCTCCTGGCTTCCTGCCCAATGTTGCTACAGGGACAGAGAGTGGAGCCTAATTACCTTTAATCCTGAGGGGACTGTAAGGATCAATTTCAAATGTCAACTTGTAGGGTGTTTTGGGGTGTGATTAACATTTAAATGGGTAAAGTGTGGGTAAAACAAGCAATGGTGGGCCTCATCCAATTAGTCGTAAGGCCTAAATAGAACAAAAAGACCAGCAGTCTCCTCAAGCAAGGAGGAATGCTCCAGCAGACTCCCTTGGGACTGCACCCACACCTGTTCCAGGGAGAGTTGCATCAGCTCTCCTGGGTCTCTAGCCTGTCAGCCCATCAGCCCACACTGCAGATTTTGGACTTCCCAGCTTCCACAATCATGTGAACCAGCTCCACATATTAATTATTATATATATATATATATTATATATATATATATATTATATATATATAATCTCCTACTGGTTTTATTTCTCTGGAGAACCCTAACACAAGGTCCAATTTGCAATGGTGGAATAGTGTGGGAGCAAATCTTTCCTACAGATGAAGAAGGATCTCTGGGGAGATGAAAAGGAGGGACTCAAGCAGAGGTAGCATGTGGTGTCCATGTGGAGATACATAATGAAGTACACGCACTTTGGGGAATAATGGCGGGGTTGCTGCAGCCGAGTAAAAATTTTGCTCAGGGAAAACTAACATTTCTAACTATACAGAGAGGAAGAATTGTTGTTCTTGAAAATTCTGTGATATGTAAGAAAAATGTGGTACAGGTCTCACTTTGGTTATGAAAATCCCACTAGAAAATACATTTGACAAGTACTTTCTATCAGTTTAACCTTCTTGAAATAGGGCAAGATTCACATCACAAAAGAGCAAGACCTTCTCAATTTTGCTGTACGTGCAGGAGAATCTGGTGGCTACCAGTGTGCTTTCATTGAGACAGTACTCTGGAGAGGAGCAAGTTTTTATGACAGTGCAAAGGAAAAATTCAACTTCCTATTTATTTTAGATATGTAATTTCAGCAAACACATGCATTAAAACACATAATCTCTGCATCAGCTGCACTAAAGTTTATTTTTAAACAGATATTCAAAATATTTGAGCCATAGTCCTACCACAGCTGCAGCCAGAGCATCAATTGTAGAGTTACAGATTTATATTCACTCGCACCAAAATGTCTACATCACTACACTATTTATTTGGGGAATATTTTTCACGTTGATAATTAAAAGCATACAGGTCTATCTACATTTCACTTTTATGATCAAAGTTCTCAAAAAAGTTTCTAGGCTCAAAATACACAAGACAGTTACTAACTAAGGTTAAAATTTGAAAGTATTATTCCTATAATGAAAATCTTACATCTAAGGTGAAAGAGTAATAGGAGAGCGCTGACTTATTCCAGAAATTTTAATCAACTCATGAAAAATAGTATCTTTTGATGACATAATTTTAAAATTAGTACATCAGACAATGACAATTAACCTTAACTTATCTATCAGTTTGGATGTTTTCAGCTACAAATAGCAGAATAGACAATTAAAATTTGCCTGAGCAATTTGGACACTTTCTCTCTTACAATCTCTTGAGGTAGGTGATTCTAGGCTGGGTAGTTCAGCAACTAGGTAGTTCAGTGGCTCAGTGAAGTCATCTCACAACCAGGCTCTTTCCAACTTTCCTTGGTTACTCGCGGCTACCCCCTATGATTGCAAAATGGCTGCCACACTAAAGAACATATCCTCACACAACAATGTCCAAAGCAGGTAAGGTAGAGCAAGGAGAGGTGAAATGTACATATATCTCTGTACCTCTCTTTTCTTTATAAAGGAGGAGTATCTTTCCCAGAAGCCCCTTGTTGACTTTCCAATTAATCTCATGCACCAAAACAAAGTCACATGACCACTTTTAAACCAATTTGTGCCAAGTGGGACTAGGATTGCCATGATTAGCAAAGAAGTCTTCATTCACCCCCTAAGGCTGAACATATTGCATCTGGATGCCTGAACAAAACTGGACTCTGTTAAGAAGGAAGATAGTAGGGTGGGCAATCAAGAGTGCCTCCCGAATATGGGTAAAGAATAATAGCTTATATTGTTGAGTACTTTTCGTACCAGGCACCTCACTATGCATTTTAAAAAAACATTTTTTTTTATTTGACTATAGTTGACATACAATGGTAGTTTCAGGTGTGTAACATAATGAGTCGACAATTTTAAACATTATGCTCTGCTCACAAGTGTAGCTACCATCTGTCACCATACACTATTGCAATATCATTGACTATAGTCCTTACACCATGCCTTTTATTCTCATGACTTACTCACTCCGTAACTGGAAGCCTGTATCTCCCACTCCCCGTCACCCGTTTTGCCTGTTCCCCCACCCCTCACCCCTCTGGCAACCATCAGTTTGTTCTCTGGGTTTACCAGTCTAATTCTGCTTTTTGTTTGTTTATTCATTTGAGGGTTTCTTTAGATTCCACTTATGAGTGAAATCATATGGTATTCGTCTTTTTCAGTCTGACTTACTTCACTTATCATACTCTTTAGGTCCATCAGTGTTGTTGCAAATGGCATGATCTCATCCCTTTTTATGGCTGCATGATACCATTTTACACACACACACATACACACACACACCAATCTTCCTTATCCATTCATCTATCAATGGACTCCTAGGGTGCTTCCATATTGTAAATAATGCTTCCATAAACACAGAGATGCATATATCCTTTCAAATTTATGTTTTCACTTTCTTTGGGTAAATAAATGGAATTATTGGATCATATAGTATTTCTATTTTTAAGTTTTTGAGGAACCCCCCTCACATTGTCTCCCACATGCATTATTATCTCTATTTTTCAGATGAGGAAACTGAAGGCCAGAGTGGTCATATAGTTTCTCCGGGGTCCACTCCTGGTAAGTGGTAGAAATAGGATTTAAATCCAGAGAGTCTGACGCCAAAGTCCGCAAAGATTTGGCTTGGATGGCTACAAAAATTTTAAAGCAGAAAAGATAACTAAGGTGCCTAGAAAATTCATTTTGGGAGGTAAGCTAGTAAAAGGAGGAAAGTTGTAAAGCCCTTCATATTTCAAATGAAAAACATTTTATTTCACTCATCTCAGCATTTTGCTAGGAAGGAAGGAAAATTATTCCAGGTATAACAAACTTTATAATGCTCCTTTTAAAATATATTTTATTTATTGCTAGAATGTTGTTTAATGTTTTAAAATTCACATATATTACCAACACCATAATAAAATTGTTTATTTCTTGATGATCTTTTCACATATTTCATTATAATATATGTATATACATTTCACTATGCTTTCTCCCAAACCTTTCTGTTTCCCTACGCTTCCTGAGTATCATTTAGAATAGCTAAAAAATATTCCAATTTTATTTGTCCATTGTTGGCCACCTACATTCTAATTTTTCACTATCAGAAATAACAACACAATAAATGTCTTTTTCTTTCTTATAGCTTTTTGTTTCCTTTAGAATAAATTCCAAGGAGCCAGGTGACTGAGTCAAAGGGTCTGATTTTTTGCATCCACTACCAATGTGCTTTCCAAAGAACCGAGCTATTAACATTGCTGCCAGAAATGTAAGAATATACCCATTTTCTTAAGTCACATCAGCTTTGGTTTGCTTTTATTTATATTAATTTAATAGCCATAAAATGGTTTCTCATTATTTTTTTTACCTTCATTTCTTTGATTTGGAGCGAAGCATTTCTCTACTGGCATGTTTGCAAGTTATTTCCTCCTGTGAAAAATCTGTTCCTATTCTTTGCCCATTAATCTTTCTGGGTCTTAGTGCTGTTGTGATTCACATATTTCAAAACAAAGTTGGCTTAATTTCATTTGTGCAAACTGCGTGCAGACTAACTGACTAGTTCGTCTAGACTTACAGTGGGGCGGACCCAAATTCCAGCCCATTTCCCAAACCTCCTAGATTTCAACAACTGGGGCATAAATGTCAATCTTAGCTATAAAAATGTGAACAAGAATGTTTCCACTGCTCAATTTTTTCCTCAAAATACACATTCAGATCCCTGTACTCAAAATTCTAAGGTTAACATTTATACATTGGTCCTTGAACTATACTCTGGAAGACAAAGGATTATTCTTTCGGTATGGGATAATAGCTATTATAAGATTTCTTTTGTGTTTTTATCCTGAAATTGCTAGGTAGGTACAAAATCAGAGGGGAAAAATAATAATATCTTCAGAATTTGTTTTCCTTAAGTAGGAAAAAAAAAGCTCCTCAAAACAACATACACAATAAAACTCTTCGATCTTTCAGCAAAAAAGAAAAGGCATAAGGCACATTGTTATACACACTTTTTCTAGATTCTGACACTCTGCCTCTCATCTCCTCTTTCCCCCAAATGTTTAGTCACAAACCAGAATCCCTAAGAGGGCCTTTTAAAAATATTGATTCCTTCCCCCCTCCCACCCCTTGCCTAACAAATCAAAATATTTGGGGTTACAGCCTGATATCTATACTTTTAAAATATTCCCCAAGTTTTCAAGTATTTTAGCTGCAAAATTCTCATTTTAAACTAAATCTTGGGGCACCTGGGTGGCTCAGTCAGTTAAGTGTCTGCCTTCAGCTCAGGTCCTGATCTCAGGGTCCTGGGATCAAGCCCCACAGTGGCTCCCTGCTCAGTGGGGAGTCTGCTTCTCCCTCTCCCTTCCCCCACTTGTGCTCTCTCCCAAGTAAATAAATAAAATCTTAAAAAAGATTTTTAAAATGTTTTAAAAATAAATAAACTAAATCTTAACAAAAGCTTAAAGTTTTGTATTGATTTTTAAACACTGCTAAACAAAAGATTTGTATTTACTTCCTTAGTGCTTTGAAAAGAGCTCCTGAAAGACCATTTGCACTCTTAGTGAATCTTCTACCTAAGAAAGAGCAGAGGCCACAGACAAACATTTTTTACTTTTAGCGCTTTGCAGCGGTAAGGTAAGGTACAATCATGGGCATCCAGAATCAATGCCATGCCCTCATTTATCCTCAGGGTGCTCCCTGAAGGGAAGGATTCAGGACTCCTTAGCCCTATCACAAAGAGTTTTTTTGTATTATTGTTGTTCCCTTGCTTAGAAATGACCAAAAGCCCTTGTCTGAGGGTGGTGCAACCATGAGTAATCTCATTTTTTCAAACCGATCCTTAATGTTTTGGAGAATTTATTTTTATCCTTCAGGAAAAATAGAAAGGAGATTCTTAAAAGCCCAGGTAGCATTCCCAATTTATCCACTGGTGGATTTTGAATTCTTATCACTGTCAGGCATCATTAGAATCTTATCCTAAGATGCCAATAAGCATAACAGATCGTTTATTAATGTAGCCAATAATGTCGAGATACACATTATTCTACTACTATATATAATATGTTATCTACACACACATCCACACACATACTCTGTCAGTAGACATAGTGAGTAGTTTAATAATTGTCTTCAATAATGTTGATTTCTGCATTATTCTATTAATATGAGTTATTCTATATATATCTATTCCATAACTGTATAGAATACATATATAAAGAGACAGGTGGATAAACTTGAAAATCAGAAGGATATTAACATAGAAGCCCCTATAAATCAATTCCTTACTAACTCTCCAGGTATTTCCATGTAGGTATTTAAATCACAGGAAAACACTTTAGCTGTGGCCTTAACTGGGGGGGGAGAGAAGGCCCTATGGTAAGAGTTTTCTCTTCTTTCCGTAGCCCAGAAAAATAGTCATGCTATGTGAAGTGGACTATGAGAAGACTTGGGCGCCTCTGTGTGTCTCACAGTCAACAAGAAAGAGTTAACTACTAACAAGCACACGGTGGCCTCCAGAACTGGTTAAATCTTGTTATCCGATCTTATTCCAGAAACAACACCAATAATCAGTCCAGGGTTCCTTGAAAGATTACATTAATGTTTCTCAGCTCAGCCACCCCCAGTGGGAGTATCCCAAGCCCAATTCTATAATATGCAGGCAGCAAATCTTCTGGCCTCCTTGAACTAAAATAGGCAAAAGCACTCAAAATCTCACTATATAGTTTCATATTAATCTTCCAACTCCAGCCTGTAATGGGCCAGAAATGTTGGTGCCTCCTAAACTATCCCACCAAACTACCCTAACAGCAGAGGAGTATATCCCAAATACAAGATTCAACAATTTTCCCTCATGGATATCTTAAAAATTCTTGCATATATTCTACCTCAGTTCCTGTTAAGTTTATGCATGTGCTTTAATATCAAAACGATGTTTCTCCTGAAACTATAGGACAAATGGATGCTCCAGGAGGAGGTACCAAGTATATCACAGTATTTCATCCCACTGGGTAGTGGGATGCACACCTATCAGACTGTCTGCCTTATTCAAAATGCTCTCCTTCCCAACTGCAAAATATATCCACAAACCATAGTTAGCTGAACCAAGGAAGGCCCTGGCCAGCTCAGGGGGACCAAAGAGCGTCTCTCTCCAAGGAATGTGAGGAGATGGAGAGTGAAATGTAATCTCTCTCTTTGCATGGACCGATAGCCATGTGTTCCACTACACACGTGGCCCAAGGAGTCAAGAAAGGTGGTCCTCACAAAGGGGAGGAAGGAGGAAGAAACTCAGAGAGAAGCTCCCTGCAAGACGTCCAGTCTGGCAGCCATCCTACCTGGGCTGGGCTCCATCAATTTGGAAGCTCAGCCCTCCAAGTAGTTCACCCAGGCATACCACAGAGAACTCCAATTTGAGAAACATGAGCTAAATGATGAAAAGGCACAAGACAGCAACCCAGGGCCCCATTCATCATAAAGTGCATCACTTTTGCTGTGGGTACAACCTTGCCCCCAAGAACTTCGAGATTTAAAAAAAAAGACATGAGGGACAGCAAAATCTAACAACCATGCAGGCTCCTCCTTGGATACAAACTAAGTATTACTTCTTACAAGAAGGAACCATTCTAACGTGCCTCCCCTTAAACTGTCAGTTTTGGAATTGAGAATCTGTACATTATAAGTGATGCCCTCCCCCACCTGTCTTCAGTAGTACCGTGAACTTCCTTTTCCGCGGGTTGTCACATGCTTTGCTGTTATCATTGCTGCCGGTGTGGAAAGAGGCAGCCAGCCCTCTGAGTCTTCCCAGGCGGCTGCCCCACCACAGGCAACTCCACATCGACCAGGACAAGAAAGCCAGAGACAGTCATGCTGGAAGACTGACAAAGGATAACAACACATCTCTAGTCACATCATAGAAACCAGAGCAGGACGCTGCACTTAATATAAGGATTTCCACCAAGTAAAGAAATGTTTAATCATGCATCTGTGCTATCCGTTGCACGAGATCTTTTAAAAGGGTAATTATAAGTGCAGTTTAAAAATAAAAAGGAATCTTGATCGATCTGATCTAAATCTAGAAAAATGATTGAGGGGATTCATATAAAATTCTGAATTTATATTTTTTTATGGAAGCTGTCTTTTGTATACGAGATTTGAAAGAAAATGTACGGATGGCCTATAATTTGAACCCATTTTCAAAGCCTTAGCTTTGTTATATCTCTGAATTCACACCATTTTCATTTATTGCTCTGGACGGTAGAAAATAAGACAAATGGGGAAAGAAATGTAAAAAGGGAGAGACTTCAGATGCAGAATGAGTTTCTAGCAAATGTCCAACAATAGACCAGGCTGGCTTCTGAATCACTAGATGTGTGAACTTGAAAACAGTCAGGGCTAGACCCCCAACTGTCAGGAGCAGTAGTAAAAAAGATTCCTGCCTTTCTATTATGTGTCTTTGACTGTGTGCCTTTAAAACATATTTTTTTAAGGCTCCAAAATTTAGATATTCTCCATATACTGACATACTAACGGCTTTACAACAAGCTCTTGTAGACCAGCAGAGCGAAAAGATATGACAATTTGAACACAAATATCTACATCAAAGTAACAAAACCAAAGTGCATATAGTGATACAGTCATTGTATCAGGAAATAAATCAACCTGGGGAAGAGGAAGAGGAAATATATAAATATATATCCTAAAGTTAAATAACTATTTTCAGGCTCAAGTTCTAAAAAAAATACCCTTTAAGATCCATTCTGGAGAAGACATCATGTATCTATTTTAAGATTAAAAACACTGTATGTTAATTAATTGAATGTAAATAAAATTAAATTAAAACAAAAAAACAAAGGCCTAGGTGTTTCAGAAAATGGCATAGGACAAGCAGCAGGTGTAAGGGTCTGCTATACACAACGTAAGTCAAGAAGCTTGTATCCTAAGCAATTCCCTCCTATGAAATTGGAGCCAGACACATGACCCTAGTCCTAGGCTTCTGTGAATCCCCAGTAAATAGTAAACTGCGCTGTGAGTGGCTTCAACCTCCTCACAGATCACAGATTAAAGACAGTCTGTCCAAACTAAGGAAGGAGAGAAAAACTAGATTCATGCCCTGGGCACCTTCAGGAGGTAAGAAAAGAGAGAACCCTAAAAGCAACCCATCTTCATAACAATGGAGGAATAGATGGAAACACGAAGTCAGCCCCTAAGAAGAAAGCACACTATTCACCCAGCTTGGGGGTTTAATATGCAGGTGTGGAGCTCAAGCAGATCTCAGGACTCCTTGGAGGCGGCCGCCATAACTGTATGGCTTTTCTTCATGGTGGAAGTGATTAGCTCTCTCTCAGGTCATTTTGCAAAGGAAGCCAGGGGCCAAATGTGAGTAAACCGACCTAGGAAAGCTGGATATTTGCCAGTTTGGTATGATCTGACAATAGTTTTAAGAAGTATTCTTTAGGAAAAAAAAAAAGAAGTATTCTTTAGAAAACAAATTAAAGTCACACAGAGATGTTTTTACTTGATAAAAGAATCAACACACTCGTCAGCTTTTTACTAATTATTATAAATCTTTGGAAACAGTTCCATTTCCCTTCTCTTTTTTTTTTTTGAGTATCTTAAAACCATATTTTTTGCACAAATCTTTTTTTATTGTGGTAAAATACACTTACATAAAATTTGCCAGTTTAACCATTTTCAAGTGTATGGTTTAATAGTAGCAAATACATTCATTGTTATGCAAACATCACCATTGTCCATCTTCAAGACTTTTTCACCATCTTATATGGAAAATATGTACATATTCTATACAATGGAATATTATGCAGCCATCAAAAAAATGAAATCTTGCCATTTGCAACAACGTGGATGGAACTAGAGGGTATTATGCCAAGCAAATAAGTCAATCAGAGAAAGACAATTATCATATGATCTCACTGTTATGTAGAATTTGACAAACAAGGCAGAAAATCACAGGGGAAGGGAGGGGAAAAATGAAACAAGATGAAACCAGAGAGGGAGACAAGCCATAAGAGACTCTTAATTTCAGGAAACAAACTGAGGGTTGCTGGAGTGGAGGGGGGTGGGAGGGATGGGGTGGCTGGGTGATGGACACTGGGGAGGGTATGTGCTATGGTGAGCGCTGTGAATTGTGTAAGACTGATGAATCATAGACCTGTACCTCTGAAACAAATAATACATTATATGTTAATTTAAAAAAATGTACATATTAAAAATAACTCCCTCTTGCCTCCTCCCCTTAGCCCCTAGCAACCACTACTCTACTTTCTGTTTCTATTAATTTGACTACTCCAGGTACCTCATATAAGTGGGAACTTGTCCTTTTGTGTCTGGCTTATTTCACTTAACAATGTCTTCAAGATTCATCCATGCTGTAGCATATTATCAGAAATTCATTCCTTTTTATTTTTTTTTTAAGATTTTATTTATTTATTTGACAGGCAGAGACACAGCGAGAGAGGGAACACAAGCAGGGGGAGTGGGAGAGGGAGAAGCAGGCTTCCCGCAGAGCAGGGAGCCCGAGGTGGGGCTCGATCCCAGGACCCTGGGATCATGACCTGAGCCGAAGGCAGACGCTTAACGACTGAGCCACCCAGGCGCCCCTTCCACCATAAATTTCTAAACTCCTGTAAATAATCACTCTCAACCTTCTCCATCTAAGCTAATCCAATCCTCCTTAGGCTGCTGAGACAATTTCGCTTTCAAATCTTTTCCTTTTTCTTTGTTAAACTGTCCTCCAATTCACAGTTACTAATTTCACAGGTAACAAGCATATGCTGCAGACCCCTTTGTGCTATGAGTTGACCTTGGTGCTGGAGACACCACAATGTCATGAGGAAGGACTCACCATGGACGAAGTCTGCCTTCTCTGGGTTCTTACTTTATCTAAGATGCTGAAGTATCCTCTGGGATTTATAACTACCCTTTCCTCATCTATAAACAGAGAGTCACTTGCTATAATTCATGAAAAATAATGTGCTGCAATAAAGAGAAGAGGCCATCCTATCCTGCCTTATTTGACCTTGAGCAAAAACGCTCATCTCAGTGGCCTCCTCTCAAAAATGGTAATGTCACCTTTCCTGGAAGCAGAGACTTGAACCAAACAATTTTTTAAAGGGAAATCCAAATAAGGCCTTCTTGATAAAAACAACAACAGCAACAACAAAAGACAATCTCTGTTAAAAACTTTCACCCAGGGGCTCCTGGGTGGCTCAGTTGGTTAAGCGACTGCCTTCGGCTCAGGTCATGATCCTGGAGTCCCTGGATCGAGTCCCACATCAGGCTCCCTGCTCGGCGGGGAGCCTCCTTCTCTCTCTGACCCTTCCCCCTCTCATGTGCTTTCTCTGTCTCTCAAATAAATAAATAAAATCTTTAAAAAAAAAAAAACTTTCACCCTAAGTCTCCATGCCAAAGGTAAAGATTTGATGACAGCTGACCCCTGTCTCTTCCGTAGTAGCTGTCAGTACTGCTGAGTCTCCTGAAGAAAGTTTCAGGTTGAGTGACAACAAGGCACCCTAGAGAATCTGAAACTTTTCGTTGCCAAACAAAGAACCAGAACAATACTAGAGATATCGCTAAGGGAACAAGAACACTGCCTCATACTGAATGAGAGACAGGGCCTCCTAACTCTTCAGAGATGGTCAGAAGAGAGAGCCTGCAAGTCTAGTTCACCTTTTGAGGAAAAGAGGATCTGAAAAGGCTCAAATGTCAAAATCACTTTTGCCATGTGTGAAGGAATAAGAGAAAAACCTAGGGCAAAATGCAAACACACTAATTAGATGCCTCAACCAAAAATCTACAATGTATGGTGGGCACTAGGCTTTATAACAAGAATCTGAGTAAGAATCTTGAGTATCGGGAGCCTGGGTGGCTCAGTTGGTTAAGCGACTGCCTTCGGCTCAGGTCATGATCCTGAAGTCACTGGATCGAGTCCCGCATCGGGCTCCCTGCTCGGCAGGGAGTCTGCTTCTCCCTCTGACCCTAACCCCTCTCATGTGCTCTCTCTCATTCTCTCTCTCTCAAATAATTAAAAAAAAAAAAAAAAGAATCTTGAGTATCAGTGGCAGCTCACTTCCTACCAACCAGAACAAAACAGTCACATACTTTGACACAAACAAAGCTTCCTGGCCATACAGTAGTTCCCTCTGATAGAGTACTCTGGGAAGAGAGCAGTAAACAAAATCCAGACGGGAAGTAGTCAGAAAGAATAAATGGCAGAGCTTTCTGGCACTATCTCCTTGTAGAGAAACGAGAGACTTTGCTCTGTTTTAATAAAATTATTTTAGAACACAGACCCCAAAATTACTTATTAACACGGTTACTCACAGGGGGTGGGAGTAGTTCTAAATGGGTTTGTAACATTTGGCTCCATTCCTAGAATCAACATCATAAAGTCAACCCTAATTACCAACCACTGACAACTTGAGTCAAATTCCCCTCCAGAATGACATATTTTGACCTATTCCCTGGAGGTTGCCCTTTCTGAAGCCTTTTCTCCTTTCCATGCATACGGATTTGGGCTTACAGAAATTCTACATGAAAATTCCAAATTCCAACTTGCCAAAACGGGTCCCTTCTTCCCACAAAAGGATATTTAGAAGAGCATACAATCACTTTTAACTGAAGAACGACAATACATTCAAAGTGAACTTCCCTAACACGGCATCTGAGCAATAAGACATATCCACTGCATGGTATGTTCTGGTGCTGCTTGTGAATTGTAACTATGCCTCTTTACAAGTTATAGTGTCAAGTCTGAATATGCCTGGAAGCCGCAGTAATAGAGCAACACTGAGGAACATATTCCTGCTACCATTCTTGTGTGGCAGAGGCTCCTAGTTTGCTCCCCAATGTCTGTGCCCTCTTTCCCCTATAGAAATAGAAGGCTTAGCTGGGCACATGGCTGCCTACCTAAAGATTACATTTCCTAGCCTCCCTTGCAGGTAAGTTGTCATGTGACTGGTTCTGGGCAATGGATGGGAGCCACATCGTATTTGCAGCTTCTAGGTCATGCTTTTCAAAGGAAAGGACACTGCCTTCCCCTTTCTAACTCCCTTTTGCCACAGTGACAGAAAGTGGAGCAACCATCTTAACGGGAAGATGGAAGATATGTGGTAGCGATGGCATAGTAATAAGAAAAAAAAGGATCTGTATCCCCAACATCATAGAGCCATCTTCTCAGCCTTGGTCTGCTTATGCTCAGACTGGTATAGATGAGAATAAAATAAACTTCTGTGTTGCTATTTTGATCCAACCAGAATCCTAACTAATACATGTCTTGAAGGATTTTGAATTCAACAACTATCTTTTGATATGTGTTCCTTAAACAGAAAGCACCCTGGATTTCTTGAAGGAAATTTCCCACCATGTTTTTTGCATCCATTGTCAGTGATTGATGTTAGTTTGATGTTAAAATCAATCTTTTTGTGTTATCAATATCAATTTTCACAATCCCCCAAATCAAGACGTATGGTAAGTAATGCAGAATAAGAAGTGGCTTTCCTACCCTTCAGTTGGGCATCTCACAGAAGAAAGTCTTTTCTTCTGGCCTAGCATTCATTTCATCCAACAAAGATCTCATCTGGCCCCCATCATAAGGTAGGACATATCTGGGCAGTGGAATACTTCACATCATCTATAAAATGGGAACCTTATCTTAACCTCCTGCAGACCCCTGAAGGTGAAGAGAAGAATCACATCTTTATAGCTCAGGAAATTGAAATCCATAACTGCAGGTAACTAGACAAAAAAACTTAGGATAAAGTTACCAGGTCAGATTTCATCAACTCTTTTTTTAAAAATTACATCATAATGCGTCAGTGTGGGGGCATCTGGCCGGCTCAGTCAACAGAGCATGCAACTCTTGATCTCAGGATGAGTTTGATTCCCATGTTGGGTGTAGAGATTAAATTAAAAAAACTTTAAAAAATAATAATAATGTGTCAGTGTGGATTCATCAACTGTAACAAATGTAGGACTCCACTGGGGACATTGGGGATGCTGATAACCAGGAAGGCTGTGCCCATGCAGGGACACGTGTTGTATGGGAAATCTCTACCTTCCTCTCAATTTTTGCTGTGAACCTACAACTGCTCTTTAAAAAAGAAAATCTAGGGCACCTGGGTGGCTCAGAAGGTTAAACGTCTGCCTTCGGCTCAGGTCATGATCCGGGGTCCTGGGATCGAGCCCCACATCGGGCTCCCTGCAGGGAGCCTGCTTCTCCTTCTCCCTCTCCCTCTGCCTGCTGCTTCCCCTGCTTGTATACTCTCTCTGTCAAAAATAAAAATCTTTAAAAAATAATTAAATAATAAATAATAAAGTCTATTTATTTATTTAGATTTTATTTATTTATTTATTTGAGAGAGAGAGCACGAGCGGGGCGAGGCAGAAGGAAAGGGATAAGCAGACTCCCGCTAAGTGCGAAGCCCCACAGGGCTCAGCTCGATCTCAGGACCCTGAGGTCATGACCTGAGCTGAAGTCAGAGGCTTAACCGACTGAGCCACCCAGGTGCCCCTCTCCAAAAAGAACGTCTTTTTAAAAATAGAATTACACAATCTGCTTTAAAAGACGTGAAACTTTCTCAATTTTTAAATAGTCATTACCACTTACAGAATGAAAATGATGGTTGGCTGGACGACAAAAATGGTGAAAGAGTCAGCAGCCAAAAACACTGAGAAAACCCAGTGAGCCTCCTGCAGAGCAGAGTCCTCATAGAGCGACTCTGGCCAATATCAACCCGAGCCTCACTCTAGCCAAAACCCCAAATAAGAGTAAACACACCATTAACCCATTCCACACGCCAGGTACTTTTTTTCTTATTTTAGTCACAGAAACATTAATGCATTTCCTTAAGTAAAACCTTTTTTAAAATGAAAGCTTGGGCTCGCTCTCTCTCCCTCTCTTCTTTACAGCCTCTGCTTTGTCTAATGAAAAATGACTGAGTGCTTTGTTTTGTGAGTCAACTCCTGAGTGTAGCTTTCTCATGTGCAGAAAGTGCTATAATTGAGACCATTTATGAACAGAGCATCTTAAATGTTGCCATGAGGATACCACAAACCAATGGGTACCACTTTCCTTTAACACTTGAAGGAGCCCATAATTCCATGATATTAAAAAGAGGCAAAAAAGAAAAGTTTTTGATAGTATTTCAACCGCTTGGCTTTATTAGCAGTTAAAACACAGGAGTTCTATCCCAACCATCTATGTTTTCACAAACTGAACTCCAGGAGTAAAAGCATTTTATTACATCTTCCAAGGGCTAACATTTAAAGCAGATTTGGTTTGAGGTCATTCAAAATCAGTCTAGAATGCAAAGCATATGGATAGGTAACATCCCTATACAGAAATTACCTTCAGTAACAATTAATATACCAAATGCTTTGCGCGCCAATAGCAAAGGGACTGCTGAGGTGAGTGGGACCTGTGTGAGCGGTGGCAGATGCCTGGCAGGACGAACTCACAGCCTTCCAGGGGACCAACCAGAGGTGACCATCTAAAGAACTCTCCACCAAAGACTACCGGTTTTCAGTCCTTTCTGATTAGGGACCAAAATAAAAGCTGCAGGAGCCGTTTCAATTTTGATAATTTAGAAAGCCTCAAAGAACCGCTAAGAGCTCTCTATAAGCATGCCAGAGGGAAAGGGGAAGAAAAGAAAATTACAGTTGAAATCACATCCTGAAGAGAGCCGGTTAAGCCACTAATAGACAAGCAAGTCTCGAGTCTGCTATCTGACCCAGAAGCCATGGGTGAGGAATTCATTTTTAGGACTGATTACATAAATAAATCACTCCGTTTTGTTTTTCATCTTTCATATTTAAAATGTGGACTTTTTCTTTATACAAACTGAAGGATGGGGGCGCCTGGGTGGCTCAGTCGGTTAAGCGTCTGTCTTCGGCTCAGGTCATGATCCCAGGGTCCTGGGATCGAGCCCCACATCGGGCTCCCTGCTCAGCGGCGAGCCTGCTTCTCCCTCTCTCTCTGCTGCTCCCCCTGCTTCTGCTCTATCCCTCTCTCTCTCAAATAAATAATAAAATCTTAAAAAAAAAAATTTTAATAAAACTGAAGGATGGTCCCAACCCAGGGACTTGAACTTGGGAGTGGGAAATCTTCCACTCTGGGAATGGAAGCGTGTCACCGACCCTGTACCACCTCAGGCAAGTCATTACACTTCTCCATTCTACCACTTCCCCACCTGCAAAAAAACAAGCCACACTTCCTACTTCCTATTGTGATGAAAACCGAAATAACTAGGGTAGGTCAAGCTCCAAAGAGACTTTCAACGTGGTATGTGACATTCACGGAGCCAATTTTGAAAGTTTGAGAAATAACCTCTTCCATTTAATCTATTCACAACATAGAAAAACTCCCCATATAATCTACTTAAAATAATAAAGAAAAAAACTTGATCCTCTCAGGTCATAGAGAATTACTTGCTCTGGATAGCCTAGTCTTCTAGATTAACTTCCAAGAGGGCAGAAATTTTGTGTTTTGCTTTGTAATACAGCTTCAGCACCTAGAACAGTGCCTGGCACATAATAGGTGCTCATTAAATATTAGATGGATGAAAGAATAAGAGATTTAGCCCTTATAAATGTGGGAATGTTTCTCATTTTAGCCACTTCAGGTGGAAATTTTCTTAAAGTATATAGTAGCACCCTTTCTTACCTTCTTGAGAAGATTATAAGGATTATAATAGCATATTTTGCCAATAGCAAAGGGTACTAGTCTGTGTATCCTACATTATTTATTTTTTTTTAAGATTTTATCTATTTACTTATCTGACAGAGAGAGAGAGCACAAGCAGGGGGAACAGCAGGCAGAGGGAGAAGTAGGCTCCCTATGGAGCAGCGAGCCTGATGCGGGACTTGATCCCAAGACCGGAGATCATGACCTGAACTGAAGGCAGACGCTTAACCAACTGAGCCACCCAGGCGCCCCTGTATATCTTATATTTCAAAGATGCTCTTAGTATGCTTTAAAATACTAAATCACCCTAGAATATTTTATGTAATTTTTCAGCTCTTTCATGCTTTTACCATTTTTCTCACCCTTCCCTTTCTGTTGGGTTGTCATTCCAGCCTGTTGTAAATGGCCTAAAATCAGCTGTTTCTAATTTATTGGGCACTTAAAAGCCAGAGAGTCACAACTTACAGCAGTCTGTCTAAAGTAAGAGTACAAAGCTCTAAGTTGGGGCCTGAGGCCTTCTCCTAGGAGTAAAGAATGTAATCCTTAGACCTTGTAACATCTAAGATTGGCTGATTACAAGCTCTCTGTTTTTCAGACTGCTTCCTCATTCTCCACCTAGTTCTGGATAGGTAACAGGCCAGATAGCCAAGATCCAAATAGGGGTTACTAAATGAACTCAACACTATTTCAGTGGGGCATCTCCAGGGGCTAACAGGCAACTGTTCCATTAGGCAGGGTATCTGGAAATTATGGCCCCAGACAACTGGTGGTTATCTAAGTGAGCAGCTGGTCCAGGAGTAGAGTAGGGATATCTACAACAAAACACCAGGAGTACAGCGAAGTCTGTAGGGAGCAGAAACCCTATTCTCAGCACTGGGGTTCCGAGGGAGGAAGCCATTCCAGAGGAGCTGGGGTAGAGTCACCAAGGGAGGAACTGAGAAGGAGTCAACAGAATTAGGTACAAGATAGAAATTATAACTTGGGAACAAAAACCAAAGCTCAATTTTCCAACATGGAACACAAAGGCAGAACTAGACTTGAATTTCCAGAATCCCAGAGTTAAGGGAGGCCCTTAAATCCTCAAAGCCAAAATGGTACAGGACCTCCAGGTGGGTGTCATATATCTCAGGTTGTGGTAAGGCTGAGGAGCTCAGCAGATTATGACAAGAAAAGGGGGGCACAGGGCTGCCAACTTCTCTATGGCCCAAGGGCATTATCTTCTCCATGACCAAAGTGGCCTCTGTGTCTGAAATGCCCAAATGGCTGACCAAGGAGAGGACATTGCCACTGGGTGACTGCAGGGGCAGGAAAACCTAAGGCCCACCAAAGAGACAACTGACTGGCTGGAGGAGGCTATCTATGTCTCTCAAACACTTCTCTACATGCATTACAGTGTGGCCAACGCATTTATTCCCTGAAATAACACGGTTCTCCAGATGGAAGTTATAGGTGACAAGCCAAAGGCTCTGGAGACCACATCTGAAGCCCTATGCCAGGCTGTAGCATACATGCCATGAAAATTTATGGTGTCTTGGGGCGCCCGGGTGGCTCAGTCGGTTAAGCATCCAACTCTTGATTTCGGCTCGGGTCATGATCTCAGGGTTGTGAGATCGAGCCCCACATTGGGCTCTATGCTGGGTGTGGAGCCTGCTTAAGATTCTCTCTCCCTCGCCCTCTGCCCCTCCCCCTCCCTAAAAAAAAAATGGGAGAATGCATGAGAGGAAATGTCTGTATGGCAGATCTTAGATTTAGATCAGTTTGGGAAAGAAATGTGATTCTTAGTTAAAATACTAAATGCAGGGAGCCTGGGTGGCTCAGTCGGTTGGGCATCTGTCTTCGGCTCAGGTCATGATCCCAGGGCCTGGGGTCAAGCCCCACATGAGGCTGCCTGCTCAGTGGGGAATTTGCTTCTCCCTCTACCCTCCCCCCCCGCTCATGATTTCTCTCTCACTCTCTCTCTCAAATAAATAAAATCTTTAAAAACAAATAAATAAGTAAAATATAAAATGTACATTAGAAAAAAAATATTCAAGATTTCCATGAAAAACCACTAAATTTTGGGGTGCTGACCTGGGTACTATTTACATGAGCATGTTCACAAAGATACATATTTATTTTATGTGCTCTCTCCTATATGTATAGCATGCTTCAATCAAAAGTTCCAAAATTGCCAGAGCAGAGTAATATTTCATCCCTGCCCTAGTCTCATGGAAACTGGCCTTTGATAAGCAATAAAGCAGGGAAAGTCTGAATATGGAGATACAAGCCCTAAGACTCCTCTCTCCTAATGGAGATCCACTCAGAAAAGCACTCGACTCATAACCAGAAGGTTGTTGTTGCCTTGGAAACAGGAGCTGTAACTACCGCAATCACACCTCGGGAGCAAAGATGGCCAAGATCTATTTCGATTCGTAGATGCCTTGAGGAACCACAGATGACTGTAAGCATGGAAGAGAGCCAATCTGTAGTAATGAAGAAGCGCATGCCAGAGTTAGAAAGGCTGCAACTGAGAAGGAGGGGAAAAAAAGAGGCGGGGGAGGACAGAGAAGGCAAAATTCATGTGTAATAAGGAAAGCCCAATCCAAGAACCGCACACCTGCAAAGCTAAGGTTTCTTTTGCCTCCACCACCACTCCGCCCTCTTTACCTAACTGCACATCCACTGCCTGATGGCATTAGGGAGGTGCCGGGAGTACAAAGTGGAAGACGACCAGCCTTCCTGCGAGGAAAGACGTGCTCACAGAAGTGCTCCACTGGGTACAAGCACCCTGGAACGAGGTATGCGAACTGGCTGACATCGCTGTGAGAAGGGGCACATGAGGCTTCAGAGAGTAGGTGGCGTTATGAAACCGGGACTCCAAGAATATGCAGGAGGTCCCCAGGCAGAGGTCGAGGAGGAGCACCTCGGGCCAAGGGAAAGGCAGGTACAAAGGACCGAGGCATAAAACGGCACCATTCTGTGTCTCAACGGGGTGGCTATCCACAAATTCTGAGCAGAACAGGTCCCCATCTCAGAGACTGTCGCACACACAGCAGGTTATTTGCCATCTCTGACCTCACCCACTAACTGCTGGTAGCAACCCCCAATCATTATGATAACTAATGGAATGCCCCGCGCATTTCCAAATGTACCAGGGAATGAAGGGGAGGCTATTGTTCACAACTGAGAAGCCCGAGAACTTAGAGGAACAGATATTTGGCTGGAGCAGGGGTTGATGGGGTAGGGTAGGAGCTGAGGATGGCAGGCAGGGGAGGACCAGAGTAAAGGGCCTTGAATGCCCTGCCTGGGAGTCAGACTCTCTGCCAGACTTGGAGAAGAGAAAACAGAAAAGCAGTTATGTAGGAGGCCAAGCCGACGAGACTTGGCAGCTGATGGCATGTGAGGAGGCAGAGAACAAGGAAGAATGGAAGAATAAAGAATAACCCCCACAGTTTTAACTTGGCCAAATGAGTCAACAGTAGTGTCACTAACCAAAGCAATGAATATAGGAGTAAGAGCAGGTTTGGAGGGGGATGGGAAGGGTGAGGTGGAAAATGAGTCTGAAGCACATCAGGGACATCCATAATTTCTAAGAAGTAATAAATAGACTAATGCTGAGGAGAGACATCTAGGTTGGAAGTAAGAGAAACCTTAGTATTTCATGGTAGGCAGTGTCCAAGCCATTCCCCAGGGGCCCCCAGGAGGGGTGCTCCCCAGACTTGCTAACTGATGCCCGGAGAGGGACAACCGAAGGTGAGAAAGCTGAGATACTGGCGCCAGACATGACCAACTGGGCACCGACACAGCAGAAACTGGGCCCAGGCAGGCGGGAACAAAGACAGCTGCAAGCTGGAGGGGAGCAGATCAGAGGAGGAGTACCTGCAGTCAGAAGCAGCTACTCCACACTGGGGCTCCACAGCTACCCTTTTGTGTGAATTCTGTCACATGTTAGAACCAGTGGCTCTCAAACTTATTTGCCTGTGACCCATGGTAAGAAAATAATTTTACATCTGAACCCAGTTCATAGACACCCCATGGCTTCATGGGTTTGCAAGCTGTGCAGCTGCCCTGGGCCCCGCACTCAGAATGGCCCCACTCATGGTTCAGCGCTCTGTTGTCGCCATCTTGAAATTCCTCATAAGTCCAACTGCCCAATTATGAGGCCAGTTCTGACACACACAACTACACCTTTTTAATAAAAGTTTCACAAAACAGTATCTTACTACATGTGATATAAAACTATATTTTCTGTTCTATTTTATTTTTTAAAAATGCAATCATAGCCCATTACCCAGTAATGGGTTGCAAACCAGTAATGGGTTGCAAATCACAGTTTTAAAACACTCCCTAGAGTTAAGGCAATACCTTTTAAGGTTTGTTTTGTTTAGCTGTGGTGGTGGGAGGGGTGTGCAGATTCTTTTGAAAATTTACACATTTTTTTCCTCTACAAAGGACTGGAGGCAGTATACAGCAAACAGGGTACTTGAAGACAAAGGGATTGCTGAAATTAGCTAAGGAAGAGGAGTCAGGGAAGGATTTGTGAGGAACCAACACAGAGCTGGGAGGTGGGGGATTGAGGAAAAAGGGTCAGAAAGGGAGAAGGAAAACTAAGAGAAAATGGGCAAAGAGCTTCCAGAAGAAAGTAATCAGTGAGGTCAACCATCCCTGAGAATTCCAGGCTAAGGTGAGAGCTGGATCATGGAGCCATCAGAGAATGAGCTAGATCAGTCCAGTGGTATGGTGGGAGAAGCCCGAATGCAGACCTCCAAGTGACCAGGAGGCAATAATGCAGAGAAACTAAAGGTAGAACAAAAAAAAGGAGAAGTCAAGGAACCTGAGAGCTAAGTGGAAGAGAGAATGTTTTCTTTTTAAGAATTCTTGGGGGGACAAAAGAATTTGGGGAGATTTGAGGGTGACTTAAAATCTCTGAGGCCACAGACCATTTCCTCATTTAGAAGTCCTGTCCCACACCATATTAAAAATGTGAAAATATAGCCGCCCCCCTCACTAAATATACATCACTTTTATTTAAAGATTTATTTGTTTCAGGGGGAGAGGGGCAAAGGGAGAGGGAGAGAGAATCTGAAGCAGACGCCCCGCTGAGCACGGAGCCCGATCTGGGGCTCCATCTCACAACCCTGAGATCACGACCTAAGCTGACAAGAGTTTGACACCCAACCGACTGAGCCACCAGGGGCCCCAACATTACTTTTATTTGAGTTAAAAATAGCTACACATTGAGTTGAGTTGTAAATGACTAGTTAACATAAAGTTATGTTTTACAGGTGTTTGATTATATATTACCCTCATTTTTACAGTTTTCTTTTAGTATTCAAGAAGCCAATAAAAACTGCTTTTTTCCTGATTTTCAGACATGTTTTTAGGCCTCTGAAAAGCTCATAGGCCAAAGGTCTTAGGTCCATAATCCCTAAGGATTAATTAATAAGGACTGAGTCTCTCTGAGGCTAAAGGAAAGAAGTCTCAGAAGCAGCAAGATGAAAAGGAAATAAGTCAGGACATGTGAGGCTCTGATAGACAAAGAGCACCTACATGACGGTCAGAAGAGGCTAGAAAACCCAAGTTCTCTTAATGGCAAAGTCACTGAATAAGCACCGAGTAAGTCACTGAATAAGTAAGTGAAGGAAGAGAAATGTGAAAAGGTCAATGAACACAGAAAAAGCTGTCTAACTTCATTAGCACTGAGGGAAAGGTCCCTTTTTCACGTACTGGATTGGCAACATTTTGAAAAACGAACAGCACCCAAAGCTGAGGAAGGTGTTGGGGAACTGGCCTCGGGGACACCTCTGGGTGGAGTGTGACTGCTACCACTTTTGCAAAAGGCTGTCTGGCAGCCTGCATTAATGAATGACCCGAGGACAAGAAAATAACCTCCCTCACCTGGGGAGCTCTCACTGCAGGTGTCCCAAGGGCTGTGTCTTCAATCCCATGATCTCAGCTTCCACTGACCTCCTGAAAGAGGCCCATCCTCCAACACAGCATCTTACTTTGTTTTTCTCAGATCGCTTACCTCTAACTGCCATTTCCTATTTTACATATTGTTTTACCTGTTTATACACAGCTCCCACCCCCACTACAATGGTAAACGTCTAGAGAGCAGGGAGCATCTCTGTCTTGTTCACCTCCTTATTCCCAGCTTCAGGGTATCTGTAGAAGCACTATGAAAACTAATGATGTTCCCTGAAGCATTGTTTTTAAATAGTGAAAAGTGGAAACAAGCTGAATGCCCATAGATAGGGAAAATGGTTGAATCAATCACAATACATCTACATTACAGAATATTATGAAGCTATGTACTGACCTCGGGGAGAGGGTGTCCATAATATACTATTTTGTGGATAAAGAAATGTATAAAACATTTAGAATCCTATTTTTACTGAAAAAGAAGGGGGAAAAAAACATGGGTGAATATATTTGTCCACATTTGTCCAGCAAAAGATAAGGAAGGAAACACACACAACTGTTAATACTGATGTCCTTTTTTTTTTTATTTTTTTAAAAGATTTTATTTATTTATTAGAGAGAGAGCACAAGCAGGGAGAATGGCAGGCAGAGGGGGAAACAGGTTCCCCGCTGAGCAGGGAGCCCAATGTGGGACTCGATCCCAGGACCCTGAGATCATGACCTGAGCCGAAAGCAGACACTTAACCAACTGAGCCACGCAGGTGCCTCAATACTGATATCCTTAAGGGTACGATGACAATGGAGGGGATAGGCGATTTCATTGTTACAATGAGTCTATCTTTTGTAATTTTTAAAAATTAAATTATTTTAAAGAATTCTTGCCTCAAAAACATTAAACAATCCTATTAAAAACTATGCTCCTGTTGTGTTTATTTCCTCTGTCGGAGTTAATAAGGCTTACAATCCAAAAAAAAATAAAAAATAAGGTTTACAATCCACCAGACTTGCCTATGGCCAACCTCACACCTAGTAGTCATTGCCCTTTGATTTGTTAAAAAGCCAAAATTATTCCAACACAAAGTAGCAGAAGTGCCTTGCCTTTGATTAAAGACAGTAGTTCTCCCTGGGAGACCTGGAAATGATTTGAAAGCCTTTTCAACGGGCCACTGAGAGGCTGCAGTGTCCCCAGCGCCCGGCGAGAGAGAGAGAGAGAGAGAGAGAGAGAGAGAAAGGGAGGAAGAGAGAGGAAGAGGGCGTGGGGCGAGGAGCCAGGCCAGTGTGCCTGGCGGCCAGGGGTTCCTACAACACACCTCAGGTTCCCCAGGCAGCTGTCGGCCAGAGGCTCCCCCACACTCCAGTTGGCAGGGGCCTGGGAAGTGATATCTTGAAGACCCAGGGCACTCTTTCCAAGAGCCCCTAAATCAAATATCCTTGTCGATGCCAGAAACAACCTGGAAGGAAAATCTTACCACAAAACAAGCAGCAATCAGGCACGTCAAGGATTTTTTAAATTAATTCCTTAAGCTGACCAAGTGATAAAAGCCAGGAATTTAAAAGGACTCAGCTATTTCTACCTCACTGTGCTAATCCACCTATAAGCTATTCAACCAACCACAAAGGAAACAAGATGAATGAGACAGGCTTTAGCAGCTCAGGAGTCCCACTCCAAGATGGGATACAGCGCGTCACACCAAGCCCATGAATGGGAAGGAAGGAAAGGAGGGAGGGAAGAGAACTGTCAAGCCCACATGGACATCACTGAGGGAACCTGGCATTTGGAAGGCCTGTCACCCAGGCCTCACTGAGACACCAGTTAGGTACTTAAACCAGGGAAGTGAGTGAAAATTCTCTAAGCCTCAGTTTCCTCATCTATGAAATGGGAATGATCATCGTGCCTATCTCCTAGGGTTACTGTGAGACGCAAGCGAGGATACACACAAACCCTGAGGTAGCCCAGAGGTGAGCTGCCCACATCCCTATTTGTGTAAGGACTTGCCAGGGTGCGCAGGGGGTGCAGGCAGCGCACTGCCCCCAGCCCCCAGGTCCCTCAGGGTCCGCCTCAGCTGCAAAGAGTGCCTCCCCGAAACCACCCCGTCCTGCCTCTCTGCATGTAACCATCCCCATCCAATGCCTGAGGCCAGCAATTCTGGCACAAAGCAGGGCACCAGGACTGCAGTCACTGCATGGCTTTCCACCAGGTTGGCTGAGGCCTTTGCAACCTCTTCCTCTACCCATTCCTGCTTCCTTCCCTTCCTAAATATTGCTCCCCAATGAGCATCTTGCACCCCGAATTCCACATCGGTATCTGCTTCTGGAGAACCTGAGGTGCAATGAAGCTCTTTTGCAGTTTTAAGTACCCCAAGGTTTCTATAATGTGACTAAGAGCAAAAGCCAATTCTGGTTTAGGAAAAAAAAAAACCTTACACCCATAAATTTTGTTGTCTGTTTTTGCTTTTTTTTTTAACATACATGCCATTTATTTGAAGTATTCAAAGTCTGGTAATTAATTCATATTCACCAAATATGTACAGAATACAATGTCCTAGGGGCAACCTGCTGTGCACTGACGAGAGTTTAGGTTTTTCTATCGCTGTGTGGCTGTGACTCTCAGTGGGGTGGCACTGTCCCTCCAGGCTTTGGAACAGGGTAAGGGGCTTTTGGTTATGACAATGATTGCAGGGCTCTGCTGGCATTTGGGGAGCGGGGAGCAGGAAGGCTAGATTCCGAAGGTCCCTCTTGATGGATTGTCCCAGGTCCCACACAACTCTCATAAAAGAGAAAAAAAGTTTATTTAACTGTCTGAGTCTAGATCTTAACTCTGCATTTCATAAAAATATGTTTTTGGGGGCTTTGGGGGGTTTTTTTTAAAGATTTTATTTATTTATTTGACAGAGAAACGAGAGAGGGAACACAAGCAGGGGGAGTGGGAGAGGGAGAAGCAGGCTTCCCACTGAGCAGGGAGCCCGATGCGGGGCTGGATCCCAGAACCCTGGGATCATGACCTGAGCCGAAGGCAGACGCTTAACGACTGAGCCACCCAGGTGCCACCAAAAATATGTTGTCCAGTTTTAAATACACTAAATTTGCTAGGAATCTGATTACCCTATGAATCAAGAGAAGGGTGTGCTTTCTTCTATTCAGAAATTTGCCAAGAATTTGTTTACCATCTCCAAAAATCATGACAGTTTCAGGAATGTCACTCATGATTAATGAGTCACCTCTATAACACACCTGTATTGGTCTACATTTATAGTAGTCTTATTCTTCGTGATATACATAAAAAGGCTTATTAGCCCTTATTTCTAAGGCTTTATATATATAATTATTGATAATACCCAGTTCAGTATTTCTTAAACCTAATTTATCTGATTATTTCATTGTGCCTTCTAACGTAGCTATGCACATATTGAAATACAAGCTACAAATTATTTTCAGGTTTCTCCCCCTTTATATTACAGTTGGAGTCTTATGTTTTGGGTTTTTTTTTTTTTAATATTGTGTGTAAGTGAGGTCTAATGAGTTTCATTTCAGGAAGTAAAGAGGACGTTGCAAAATATATAAAAGGGGATGTTGAATTTGACAGAGCTGGAAACGACTGCCTTACAGAATTGATTCTAAAACTGGGGTCTGAGGCCCACCTGCAGCAGAAGCATCTGCGGCAGTCATTAAAAAAAATCTAGGTTCCGGGGCACCTAGGTGGCGCAGTCGTTAAGCGTCTGCCTTCGGCTCAGGTCATGATCCCGGGGTCCTGGGATCGAGCCCCGCATCGGGCTCCCTGCTCCGCAGGAAGCCTGCTTCTCCCTCTCCCACTCCCCCTGCTTGTGTTCCCTCTCTCGCTGTGTCTCCCTCTGTCAAAAAAATAAATAAAATCTTTAAAAAATAAAAATTAAAAAATCTAGGTTCCTATGGGGCACCTGGGTGGCTCAGTCGTGCATCGGGCTCCCTGCTGAGCGGGGAGCCCGCCTCTCCCTCTCCCTCTGCCTGCTGCCCCCCCCGCTTGTGCTCGCTCTCTGTCAAATAAATAAATAAAATTTTTTAAAAAATAAAAAATTAAAATAAAAAAAAATCTAGGTTTCTAAATTCCAACACACTTGTTCTCTGGGGCTAGAACCCAGGAATCTGGATTTTTTTCAAAGCTCCCCAGGTGAATGTGATGCTCATCCAGGCTTGGAAGCCACAGCTATGGAGGAGAGAGGGGGCACCAAGCCATCACCTAGCCTGGAGGTGCTCACAGTCTAAAAGGAGAGTGTAAAATTATATTTATAACACCAGGCACATAATTGTCAAGTACCAGAAAAGGAAACCAACAAAGTTCTATGGGAAGTCAAGAAAGGGAGACACTAGGCTAGGAGAGGGGTCTGGAAGAGGGTATACTGGAGTGGGAAGGTCTGAAAAACAGAGAGGGAGCCTCATATCTGGGGAGCATTACCGCAAATGACCTTGACATACATTACCTCCATCAAAAACCCCTCCTACCCTCTGGAGTAAATACTTTTCCTGCCCAGGTTTTCAAAAGAAGCTACTGAGGCCTAGAGAAGTCAAGAAACTTAAGGTTTCAAACTCAGGCCTTGCAACCCAGAGGCCAGGCCAGGACTTGGCCCCCAAAAAAGGTGGGAGGGGGGTGAGTATGGGAGAAGGCCCAGGGAGTTTCAACAAGTGTGATTTCTATCCACAAGCTGCATTTTCATCTTGCTATTCGCCTGTCACCAGCATTCAGGACAACAAGAAACCACCATTATTAGGGATTCTGAGCATATATTACTCACATATGGCTGGAAAGACTCTAGGATGAGAATAGGCATTCAGGAGTCACCAATGCTAATGAGTCACAAATCACAGAAAAGCAACCTAATTGAAGCAACAGCAAAATGGAACGAGGCTTGGAATGAGGAGTTTTCTCATTGCTTCCACTGATCTAGCCCCAGAATAAGGCAGCTCTGCTTAATCAATTCCCACCTAATCAGAGAGTCATCTTAACACTGTCTCCCAGAGCAGGAAATTAGCCTAACAGTGAGTGACTGCACAAATCAGAAGGGTATTGGTGGGGAAGGTGGGGATGGAAACATGCTTGGAGGAAAAGCAATTGGCTAGTGCTAAGGGGTTAAGTGGTGTTTAACTAGCTGTTAAATTGCAAAGTGCTGAGCTTCCCCAGTCTAATACAGAAACTGTCAACAATGAATAGAAATGAAGATGAAATGCATCAGATTCTGTTTTTATTCTACAACTTGGATGTACACCCAGGTAGATACAAAACTTATTTTCATCACTTGCAAAGGGAAAGATCAAGGCTCTTCATAAGCCACTGGTTGTTGATAAGTGTTTCTTAAATTCAAACACCTAGAATTTAGCATGCACCAGAATCACCTAAGAGACTTGTTAAAACACAGGAGGCTGGGCCTACCCCCAGAGTTTCCAATGCTGTAGATCCTGGGTGGGACCCTGAAATTTCCATTTCAAACAATTTGCCCTGGTGCTGATTCTGCTGACATGAGGACCGCACTTTGAGAACCACTGCTTAGAATGTCTCCAGAACCATCAAGAAGGGTAGGGGTGGGGGGCAGAAAGATGAAGGCGAGGAGCTGAGAGAGTGAACTGGGAGTGGGGCAATCACAGCAAACAATGGAGGGTCCTCCTGATAACACAGGGAAAGTTCCACGTATTCTTTAAATCAGTGATTTGTCATATCACTTAAGAATAAGGAATCTGGGGGCACCTGGGTGGCTCAGTCGTTCAGCATCTGCCTTCAGCTCAGGTCACGATCCCAGGGTCCTGGGACTGAGCCCTGCATCCAGCTCCCTTCTTGGTGGGGACTCTGCTTCTCCCTCTCCCTCTGCCTGCCACTCCCCTGCTTGTGCTCTCTCTTTCTCTCTGTCAAATAAATAAATAAAATCTTAAAAAAAAAAAAAAAGAGTAAAGAGTCTGTAAGCCATCATGTAACAGCTACTACATATCTGTGGAAAATGGGAATGAAATGACAAGGAAAACAGAGGACTTTCACTTTTCATGAATGTGAAATGAGATTGGTGAATCAAAGGGGAAGTCAGAATATATCACAAGGGATAAGAGGTCCCAGGTCAGAAACAGCTGAATGGCTACTTCTCTGTTACAGGACCCTGAGGAAAATTCACTGGTTCTACGTTGTTCCTTCCCTCTGTCCACTTCTGTTCTCACTATGACTGATAACCTGAGGTCCACAGCCTGAAGAGGACCTGGCTTCTGCAATGAATGAAATCTTGGTTTGACCAGCCCCATTCAGCACCCAGTGGTAACCAGTCAAAATCAAACTTCAGGTTTCTTTTGGGCCAGCTTTAAGCCAACCTGGCAAAGGACATCCAGGTAAGGCAGACCAACTACTTCATGCATTACCGTGGGCAATGAGCATTTCTTCTGCTGAGCTGAAGCAACACTAATACCAATGCATTACACCCCTTTCCCCCATATCCCCCAACTTCCAAGTACATTGCCAGGAGACCAGATGTTTCTGGATGAAGATTTCCAATCAAGGCACTGCTCTTTGGCCCTAGCTTTTATTAACCACAAAGACCAAAAGGCCCCTTTGCCCATCTTTTCTTCCCCTCCACCCTTTTCCGTTCCCTCAAGGATGACATGTGGGTCAGCAGCAAGCAAGTGCCTCAAATCTCTGAGGCAGAGACCTTTGGCCTTGGAAACATCTGGAGCAGAAACAGGTGGTGTGGTCTGGAGCAAACATTCAAGAGAAGAAAATACCAAAAGCTCTGAGAGAAGAATCTCTACACATGGAATTCTCATTTGCATTTCGTGCTGTCAGTGGTTTTCCAGTTTTCCCACGTCCCTTCAAAAGTTAGGTTCTCGCATGGTGTGTTGTGAGCAGGTCAGACGAAGAGGGTTTTTTTCTTATGGTTTCAGGCTGGGTAATATTTCATAACCACATGATTGCAGGGCTGAGCTTAGCAGTGCTGTATTTAAGAGACAATTGCATATCCATCATTCAGCCCACATTTCAAAGACTGATAAAATATTGCTCCTGTGGATTTAAGAGAAGGTGATAAAGCATTTCCCTCTCCAAACTAACAAGACTGTGAGGGTCACTTCCTAATACAATGCCAGGGGCCCTGCCTGTGCACGACAAAACTGCATTTCTAACTGGAAGATGGCTAAGAAACAGTATTGCACAGTCCAGGCAGTAAACAAGGCATTGGTTCTCTACATTGTGGTTGGATTATTTGTCCTAAAACACAACTTTGCATGTCTCCCACCCCTGATCAAGCCTTCCATGGCTCAGCACGGAATCCAAACCCATGAGTGGTCTTCCAAGGGCCTGCACACTCTGACATGGCCCATTCTCTCCAATCCACCTCCCACAGCTCCTGGACGAACCCTCGGCTCCAGTCAAATTGCTCCTGGAAACGCTGCACAGAGATTCCTCCTTCTCTCTTGCTTGGCTGACTTCTGCCCCAAATGCCCCCTCCATCCTTCTTCCCAGGGTGTCAGTCTCCGACCATGAGGCATTGAAAAACCAGCTCAAATCACATATCCTCCACCAAGTTGCTCTTCAGGAAACATCCTTCCCTGGATGCTCTCTGACCCCCACCCCAGCCCCCAACTGCCATGAGAGTGGCCTCTGGCCGGGTACACGGGCTGCCTTGCATTGTGGCTTCTCTACTTCCATGTGCCCCCACCCTGCCGCCGTTGGAGCGTGAAGCCCAGGGAAAGGCGTCTCCCCCTGCTTCCCTAGCACTTCCCCTGCCCTCCTCACATGGTGGATGCTCACAAAAGGTTTGTGGCCATCCCATCAGCAATCACCGTCATCAGAATTTGGTCCTCCGTAGGACTTCTGGTTCATGCAACACTTCTGTCTTTAAACCACCTGATTTCTCTTGCTGCCCAATCACTGCCCTCTCTTTTAGCCCAAGCATGTGACAGGTCTGCCAATTCACTCTGTCCCCAGGGCTGTCGAACAGCTTAATGAGTGTTGAACAGAAGAATCAGAAGAGGCGATTTCTAGGTTGGAAAAAAAAATCACCCTGGGTCCCAGGGGACCGTGCGCAGGCTACAGACAGGAAACCGGCAACGGGAGAAAAAGATTAGCATGAAGGAAAAGGGGGCGAGGCTCCCCTCCACCTCAGTCAGCAATCCCTCCAAGAAACAAAAAGGAAAGTACCTGACTAGAACGTGGGCCGAGATTGCTGAGATGAGAAAACTGCACCTACAACCAAAGCACAAAGGTCTGCAAAAGGCTCATTTTGCTCCCCACCCCCCATCACCAAGAGCTCAACGTGAACATTAGCAGTTTTCACTCAGCACATCTGTTTTCAGTTACCTGTGCCTGGATCACAAACTCAAGAGAGAAATGGAGAGATTTCGAGCTGACTCTAAAGTTTAAGGTCGGGGCAGATTATGTGGAGATGGAGGGCGGGGTGTAGAAGCCTTGAGCCCCTGCTGGGCTGTGTTCGCGGTCTTGACAGGCTGCACCGAGGACATTTCAGAGGGCTAGGAGGTGTTCTTTCACTGGCTTGGTTACTGAAACAGGAAGAGCTGCCCAGGAGTATCACTGTCACTTGATAAACACAGCCAGCTACCCATGTCAACCACTAATTAACCGGTTAACTTGCCAATTTTTTTTTTAATTTTTTTTATTCATTTGAGACACAGACATACAGAAAGAAAGAGAGCATGAGCAGGGGGGGAGGCAAACAGAGAGGGAGAAGCAGGCTCCCCGCTGAGCCAGGAGCCGGATGTGGGGCTCAATCCCAGGACCCCAGGATCATGACCTGAGCTGAAGGCAGATGCTTAACCATCTGAGCCACCCAGGCGCCCCTTAACTTGCCAATTAACAGCTGCATGTTACCAATCCATTCCCAACATAGTTATTCTTTCTTCTTCCCATCCTCCATCTTGCTACTATCTTCCTAAACCTCTCCGGCTACGATTTTGTTTTTCTTTATTGAAAAAGTCTTTGACTACTAGAATCTTCTTTGTATTAATTCTTAAGCCCTGGTACTGTTCACGATGTTGGCTCTCCAGGCTCATAAAAATACTTCCAGGAAGAACATCCCCTTCCTTTCAGTGAACTGGGGAGACAGTATATTGTCCATAGATAGATGCGGCAGAGCAGGAAGGACGGTCATTGGCCGTGTTCTTCCTTCATAAAACCTGCCACATTTGGCGCCAGGTTAAGTAATACAATACTGATATCCTTGAGTTATTCTTTGAAATATGAAATATTGGAAATCTCTCCATACCAAAATCAGAATTCCTCCCTTATCAGACATTGCCCTGACCTACATAAGCCTAGTACAGTTCCCAAGCTTTACCTCCCCACTGCCTTATTGTTCCTTTATTGCTGTAAACACAGTTGAAAGAGGGAAATGTAATTTTAAAAATCCACTTTGGTGACAAGGATCCCAATGACTTCATTGCTACTTTAAACTTTTTTTGAGAAGTTGTTGCCATAAATTATTAAAATATAGATTTTCTTGATAAGTATTGTCATCCAACTACTTAATTTCTTGCACTTTCAATAGTTGAGTTTCTATTAAGAACCCAATTTTGGGGGGCGCCTGGGTGCCTCAGTTGGTTAAATGTCTGCCTTCGGCTCAGGTCTTGATCCCAGGGCTGGGATGAGTCCTGTGTCAGGCTCCTTGCTCAGCAGGGAGCCTGCTTCTCCCTCTCCCCGCCGCTCCCCCTGCTTGTGCTCTCTCTATGTCAAATAAATAAATAAAATCTTAAAAAAAAATGCAATTTTTTGGTAGGGAAACATTATTTACTATAATTAAAAAGGCATATCATGTTAGGAACTGTTTCATTATTAATTTTTTACTTGAATTGCTTTATATGGAAACACGAAGATTAATACTGAAATTTCAATAAAACAGGTATTGAAAGACTGTATCTAGGGGGCTCAGCACAAAGACTGACATGAAATTTTACAGGACTCAGTAAGTATTTATTGGTGGAAAAATAAACTGTATGCCACTTTGTTTGTTCCTAGGGGAATTCATCATAACGGGCTTTTTAAATTTTTAGGCCTCACTGTAAGGAAATTTAACCAGTACAGTTTGGTGTCACCTCAGCTGGTCAGAGAAGGACAACCAAGTTCTGAGAAGGGGTCACCAGCCTCTGTCACCAGTCCCCATGTGCTGGCAGGAGAAATGAACCTGGGTGAGGGGTAATCTAAGTGAAGCTTAGCAGCTTACACAAAAATACTCGTCTATAGATGTATTCCTGTGATGTTTCCTTCTCTTTAAAAAAACCTACAAGGAACTCTTCTAAGAGAATTACAAAAGTTTCTAAACAGATATAGAACACCACTGGTTAACTGGCCAAACAGTAATCTGGAAGCTGCTATATTTTTAATTCATAAAAGCAGACACCCATAGTGTGTTCTCTGGCTAGAAAAGTAGGGGCTCCTCTCACTGATCATCCATCTGGCTTCTCCTCTTACTCGGAGAACTCACCCACTTCCACTGCTTAACTACTATCTTAATTCCTGCTCATTCCACTCCGACCGTTTCACCTTCACCTTCCCCAAATGTAAAAGGAAGGTAAAAAGCTGGGCTCAATCCCTCTCCTGCCAACCTGCTAACATTCCCAACATTGTGCCCCTCAACTTCCCAGGGTGGCCCCTGGGTCTGCCATACACACCCGGGGTTCATCATGCCCTATCCAAACCACCCCAACAGCCCCACCTGGAAGTCTCGGAACTGAGTGAGCTACCTCTACCCAATCTCCACATATGACAAAAATAGATAGATGTATGGATAGATAGATAGGTAACAGTAAACTACCTCTCTCCAGATATAGATAGATAGATAGATAGATAGATAGATAGATAGATAGATAGACAGATAGATAACAGTAAACTACCTCTCTCCAAATGCCAGACTCATCCTCAAACTCTTAACACACACGCAGCCGCCTACCTGCCACCAGCCTATTACTATACACTGCTCAGTTTAGCATTCAAACTACACACACACCAGCAGCAACTGTCCCTCACCAAGCCTCTTCAGTCTTTCTCTAACGCCTCCAAGTAATACAGTCCCCCGGAAAACATGGTCAACAGTACAGTCTCCACATTTGTATCAGAATCATTTTGTATGATTTTTAGACCCAACACGGATTTGGAATTAGCACTGACCAATGAGTCTCATGCTGTAGGAAGTTTACTGCAGATTTAAACGAGGTTTAAACTTCCTTTCCGCTGCTGGGAAGAAAATGAGGGAAAGTTATAAGCAAGCAAGTAGCAGTTTCAAATTCCCAGGAGGCTTTTAGAGTAATATATACATTTTAAATTCCAAGGAAAGAAGTTAGCCTGCATTTCTTTAATAGAGGAAATACCAAACTACACCCCATCACATTATCCCCCAAAATACAGTTAGCGAGTTAGTAACACCATTTCCTCACTTTACAAACACATCTGCTGCTAGATTCAGCAAAAGACACACTTTACATCCTATTGCTGGTTTTGGAAATTACAAGCCTCAAAAGAAATTTGATGTGAATTACCTAGGGGCTGGCGCCTTATACAAGGGCTGACAATGGTTTTCTAGTTTTAATTAAGCGAGGTAACTTGCAGTTCGCCAAGGGGAAGAAAATGAATAGACAATCAGACAATTATCTCCAAAAGAGGTCCAGGACATTGTTCCCTTGCTGGATTGAAGGGTACAGGCAAACTAAAACTAAGATGTTTTCATTAATTTAAAATATTGAAATGTCTACATTTTTCTGGAGAAAATAAAGTATCCTCATATGAACAAATGTGTAACCTGTTCATTTGGTATAAGATCAACTCCCAAAGTACCTCCAAACATGGACAGACATCTATACCTTGTGCCGTTAAGAGATGGAACTCACTTTAGTGAAATGCATTTGCAAGCAACATCAAAGAACCACATGAAGAGAATGAACAAGGGTCCTGGGCCTCTGGCGGCCTATCATGATTTCTCTTGAGTTTTCCCTGCCATTTGGTCTAGAGGTTTCCAACTATCATCCCTTAACACATCCATATTCTATGACCAGGTCCAAGTTGCCTACCCATGAATATCAAGCAATGGTGTTCTTTTCCCAATTCTCAAAAGGAAAATAATAATAACATAATAATAATAATAATAATAATAATAATAAAATCATATGAGACATTTGCTCTTTTGTAAACTTTCCCATTAGTTCCTCTAAAACCTTAGCATCCATCACCATATGAGCCAACAAGAAATTAAGGCAACATGTAGTCAAAAACTACCCGTGTGTGTTGAAACAAAATCCTAGAAATGATTCCTTACACATTTTTAAGTTGTTAAAATTTTAAGATCTAAAGACCAGCAACACTCACAAGAGAAATCTATTTTCTGCTCTTATGTGGGGCCTTTTTCGTAAGACAGAAGTGGTAGTCTTCCAGTTTCATGGTACACCAAGCAATGTGCATCTCAACGCCCACCCGGGAGCTTCACCTGCTGAGCGAGTTTGAGTATCACCCACTTGTCTCTAGTCAAACCCCTCAATCCATCCACAACACATTCCACAGGAAGCGATAAAAAGTTAGAGAGTTTGAGTGACATAATGCCTGTGGCCCCTGATGGGTCACACTGCAAAAACGTCCACCAACAAGTTCCACAAACCCTCCTGCTACAGGATTGGGGCTGGGACCATGGCGGCCAAGAGTTAACCGATGAAGCAGGTCCAATGCCATCAAATGCCACCTGTGGCACAGAGTCCCCACCTGTTCCTCTTCTGGATTATGATCCATACACAGCAGCCTGCCTGCGATGGAGCAACCGGAGAAAATGGGTTCAAAGTGTAGGAAGCCATGGGTTAAAGTGACTTGCCAAATAATCGGAAAGAGTCTAACTGGATGTTGGAGCTTTAATACTTGGCTCTAAAGGGGTAGCGACTCTCACTACTCTCTCATAAACATGCTAAGTAGATTTTTACTTTCTCAAGAACCTACATCCTTCTGTGGCTTTATGACTTACTTCTACAACCAAGAGTCTCTTACGCTATTAACAGCCTAGTGTTACAGCCCCAAAGACTTGGCCGGTTTGTTAGTCTCGGGCACGCCCCCCTCACAAGTTCCTGCAAGAGAGACCCTGGTTACATGGGCTACAGAAAAACAAAGAGGAAAGAAAACACAAAACCCCATTTATGGCTGAGATTAGAACCTGTACAGAGCTTAAAGAAATCAATAAAATGATAACAGTATCAAATTCTGATACAAAGAAGGGCTTTCAGTGTAGTCACCTCTGGGAGCCCTCTGCCAACTTTATCACCGAGCGACAGTGCAAGTCATTCGACCATTCCATCCGCCACGTGACACGCCTGACCCACAGCTAACTCCAGGGGAGCCCGAGAGTGCTACCGCCTTAATTTATAAAATAAAATGGTAAGCTGACCAATTGTGCACGAGGAAGAGAACACTTCCGTGGGACCACTGCTGGATACATGTCATTAAATATTTGTCAAAACCCACAGAATGTACATGCTTGCATTTGCTGCTTTGCAAGAGTTCTCCAACGATACTATTACAGCACATTATCCTTCCAAACGTCTTTTGCCTTAATAGATTCCAACTCCACCTTGCAATAAAATTGAGCATATTTCTATTTAATACCAGTTCTCTCAATTTGAAAGCAATCTCTTTTTATTTAACCCAAGATCTCCCTAAATGCTATCAAAATGGCAACCAAAGTTGGCTTAAAGAAATCTTTTTTTTTTTTTAAAGATTTTATTTATTTATATGAGAGACAGAGAGCATGAGAGGGAGGAGGGTCAGAGGGAGAAGCAGACTCCCCGCTGAGCAGGGAGCCCGATGCGGGACTCGATCCCGGGACTCCAGGATCATGACCTGAGCCGAAGGCAGTCGCTTAACCAACTGAGCCACCCAGGCGCCCCGATTTTTTTTTTTTAATGCTTCTCTTTACTTCTCCCAGAAATATTTAACTTGATTTTAAACAGTGCGAAGTACTCTTTTGCCTGTGAAGCTGAACAGGTTGGAAAATATTCAAACTATTGGAAAATATCTAACTTTGATAAGCATGAAAAGGCCACATAGATTTTAAAACTTAATTAGAATTTGAGGTATTCAAAAGCTAATTTCTTGTATTTAATATAAGACCCAGATCCTGCTTTATAACTGATTTTTGGTAAACCAGTTGCTTGGGGTAGCACATCTGACAGCTGCTTTGGTTTGTTTGTTAATTCCTTTTTTTTAAGATTGTATTTATTTATTTGACAGAGAGAGAGAGAGAGAATTAGCAGGGGGAGCAACAGGGGCAGAGGGAGAAGGAGACTCCCCGCTGAGCAGGGGGCCCGATGCGGGGCTCGATCCCAGGACCCTGGGATCATGACCTGAGCTGAAGGCAGACCAGACACTTAACCGACTGAGCCACCCAGGCGCCCCTGTTTGTTAAGTCCTGAATTAGCTAACAAGTCCCCTGATTTTGTAAATGAAAATTGATATTATATCTGGACGGTTACTTTACAAAAAAATGAGGTGAGATGTCTAGCTATAAGATTCAAACTGATTTACGCTTGCATGTGAATGTTGAATGGATTTGTCTGGCTTTTCTGTGCAGTGCTTCACCAGCATTAAAAATGGTTCTTCAAGGAGAATGCTGGGATCTGATGACTAGTGTTGCTGGTTCCTCTCTAGCTCAGCTCTAGACCAAACAGAAACATGCATTCTCTGCCAAGTATTCTGTGACGTCACAAGGCAGGCCCTACAGCACCGTGGCTTTTTCTTATACTTTTCCTTTTCTGGCTGAAGGAGATTTAACCTCTTTCTTGACCATTCTACACCTTTTTTTTTTTTTTTTTAGTTGGAGGATATCTATAATATTATATAGGACATCTAGTAGTATAAAATCCTTTTAAAAAATAGATTTTTAATTTTTAGAGCAGTTTTAGGTTCACAGCAAAATTGAGCAGAAGGTATAGAGTTCCCGTATACTCCCTGCCCCCCTCCCAACTGACCCTGCCCCCTCTCCGTTCCCCACTATCTATGTCCAAAAACCAGACTGGTGCGTTTGTTACATCCATGCACCTGCATTGACACATCATTATCATTCAAAGTCCATAGTGTACATTAGGGTTCCCTCTTGGTGTTGTACATTCTGTGGGTTTTGACAAATATTTAATGACATGTATCCAACATTATAGTATCATACAGAGTAGTTTCACTGCCCTAAAAATCCTCTGTGCCCTGCTTATTCACCCTCTGTCCCCCCTGACTCCTGGCAACCACTGATCTTTCCATTATCTCCATAGTTTTGCCTTTTCCATATAGTCACACAGTTGGGTAGATTCTTTTTAAAAGGGATAAAACAGGATAAGAAAATTTTGGAACTTTAAGGAGTCTTAGAGTTGGGCCCCCTGCTCAGCAGGGAGTCTGCTTCTCCCTCTCCCTCTGTTGTTCCCCCTGCTAATTCTCTCTCTCTCTCTGTCAAATAAATAAATACAATCTTAAAAAAAAGGAATTAACAAACAAACCAAAGCAGCTGTCAGATGTGCTACCCCAAGCAACTGGTTTACCAAAAATCAGTTATAAAGCAGGATCTGGGTCTTATATTAAATACAAGAAATTAGCTTTTGGATACACCAAATTCTAATTAAGTTTTAAAATCTAATGAGGGGGGCGCCTGGGTGGCTCAGTTGGTTAAGTGACTGCCTTCGGCTCAGGTCATGATCCTGGAGTCCCGAGATCGAGTCCCACGTCGGGCTCCCTGCTCAGCAGGGAGTCTGCTTCTCTCTCTGACCCTCCCCCCTCTCATGCTCTCTCCCTCTATCTCATTCTCTCTCTCAAATAAATAAATAAAATCTTAAAAAAATAAAATAAAATAAAATCTAATGAGGAACTCCATTACTAACATCCTGCTATTATTCAATCAGTTGCACAGAGTGGAATATAAGGAGGACACACAGAAACCAGATTCAACATGCCTGAGAGGAAGTCTTCACGAACACCAAATAAAGCTTCAAATGTTGGAGAAGTAAGCTGCCCAAACGTTCATGCACACAAAACCGACTTTTCATCAAGTATCTACATACTAGAATTGTCCTACAGAAACACAGAGATCATGAAAGAAATGTTAATGAATTAGTTAATTAATGGTTAGTTAATTTAAAACATGTTTTAGGGAAGAATATATATAAAGACCTATTACATATCCCTCTACCTTACCTCTGAAAGTTAAAGTTTTAACATACATTAGCCTAATTTTTCAAAACTGCAAGCACACGCTTTCGAAAGGCAATCTGTACTGCTCATGAGACCTGACTAACATGTCTGTCATTCCCACTTGAGGTGACCCAGTGACCCGTACTTGGCCAACTGATGGGACTACGAAGGCACGGGAACGCAGGCCACCAGCTGTGATGACATCAGCTCTCCCAGACTTGCCTCTCTAGAAGAGTGGGCTGCACACAGGCAGCCTTGGAGCTTTGGAGTCCACGAAGACTTTGTGAAGGGTCTGCAGGCATGGGTTGTTCTGTGGGTATCAGGTTCTAGACCCTCAGCTTCCAGAGGCACACAATGCCAAAAGGCACGTGCCTGTGGCTGAGTCGCACTGTTCTTTGTTCACACTTTCCTCTTCATGATCTTCCTTCAAAAGGTAGATTTACTTCTCACCCCTCCTGATTCTGACCAAGGGAATTGCCCCTAAGGTGTAAAAATGTCCTGGTAGCAAAGAGAGTTTTCAAAATACTTGAGTCAGGAGAACTTCCTTGAACTCACACCTCCTCTCCTTCAATTAATTTCCTTTACTCATCATTCCGGCAATAAGTTAGGGTATCCATAAATACCTAAACTAATTTAAGACATGAAAGTAATCCTCATCAAGAGATCAAGAAACACACTTCTAATAAGAATGTCTTATTTTGCATGTTTTATTAATAATTTATCAGACTTTGTAATATATTTATGCTTTGATGAGTGGTAGTATAATAATTATGACAAAGATAAACTCAACCCAGAAATTTATTTAACGCTTAGCACCCTAGGATCTAAGGGAGTGGATCAAAGTATTGCAAAGTATCACAGGATAATTGCGGGGGTTTTCGATGTATTATATTTGGATAAAATTCTGTGTGAGGAAGTAGAATGGAAGTATGAGTTCAAGGAGAAAAGGGAACAATGTAAAATTTCCAACTATTACAGAAGTGCTTGCCTGGGTGTTTTGTAAGTGATGATGCGGCACATCACAATAGTGTTTAAATTCCATTCAATACAATTCAATACAATACAAAACAACAGTGTTTAAATTCCATTCAATACAATTCAAACAGTGATACAACTTTTTCATTTTAAAAGTCAATATTGACATTATGCCAGGAATTACATCCTTTGCACCCTTCTAACTTTACGATGGAAAACTTCAGATGGCAACCTAAAAACTGTGCGAGGGCACACACAGTTTGCAAAACCCTCTTGGAGGTGGAAGTTGGGGGTAAAAATGTTGCAGAGCTGCTCATGAGCATCAGTAGATGGCCCGGGGTGGATGCACCCAGGATCCGTGTTGGGAATCATATTCTGCCTCCCTTGGGCTCAACGAAGCTGGAGACTTAAACCAAGAACCCACATGAACAGTCACTTCCTATGCAAGTCTTTAAACAGCTGTCCCAGTGAAAGCCAGTCTAAACTCTTGCAATTACAAAAAAATAAAATAATAAGCAAGCTTTTCTTTTTGTACGATCTTCTTGACTGGAGACCGGGAGGGAGCTGTTTCAGGTCTGTTCATGTCAGGACACACTGAGCTATCAGTCACACAATTCTTGATTGTACATATTTAACAAGAAAAAAAAAGTGGCAATTTTTCCCATCACCAATCCTTTCATTCAGGCTATTTATATAACAAAAAAATGAATCATGTCCTATCCGTCCTGTCTTCGTGGTAAAGACTGTAGGATGAGGAAAGAAGGTGAACAGTGAAGAAGTGAGAATGATCGCCGGGAAGGAGGAAACACAGCAGCAGAAAGTGGCACAGGATCATTCATTCATTCAACAGTCACCACTAACCTAAACTCAGAGGAACCACAGCCTTGTGTCCTAAAAAGTAGGGGTGAACACATTTCCCCCAGAAGTGAACAGCAAATAAATGGCTTAGTGCCAACCTTCCCAAGCCACACACTAATCAAGGAGCTAAAAACAGATTAAAACCAGAAGTGAGAGGCTCAACAGAGAAACTCACCCCCTTCCATGTAATAAGGAAAATGAAAGCGCTCATTAGATACATCTGCATTTAGACCCATCTCAAGATCAGGCAGTTCTGTGACAAACATTCACTTAAGATGGCAATTCCAGATACTGCTCATGAAATTCTAAAAAAGAAAACAGAGCACACTGTGAAGGTATTTTGGGGGTGAGGGCGTGGGAAAGCTTTAGTGTTTCAATACAGTTACCAGTTACAAGTGTTTTCAAACAAGAACGAAAGCTCCACGGCCTTCTGCATATCAAAAAGTTCTTCACCCGAAGGGGAACCATGAGGCAATACTCTTTTGGCCCTGTACACAATGGGCTCCCTCTTCTAGACCAACTTTGAAGTGGGTGATACATTCTAATCTAGATAATGCAAATGATATGATGCTAGACCCACATAATAATTACCCAGGCAGCAGACTTCAGTATTCTATCACAGGGTGTTTATACAGTATTTCAGGCTATATCCTAAATATAACTGTGGAAATGACATGTGATTTTACAAGTGCCGTTTAAGAATAGGATAGGCAAATGAAACGCACCTCAGACTGAGCCGGGAAAAACAGTATCTCTACCCCCACTAAGAGTCAACAAGCCAAATAACAACCAGTGGCCTCAGTTTTTCCCTCTGAAAAATGGGAATTTTACCACTGTGTTCACCTCTAGATAGTTTATGATATTGCTCAGAAAATGTGGGAGGTCTTTAGAGGGCTTAGGTACTGATTCACCGTCAATGTTTTCTAAAATTATACACTATGTGAATTTCTTCACAAATCTTTATCAACAAGTGTCTTCAGTCTTATTCTTTCTCTCTAGAGAATCAAAAGAGAAAAATAAAGCTAACTTTTAGACGAAAGATCACATGTGTTGACTGACCTCCCTTCCGCCCCTCACTAACCAGTTCAAGGTGCCCATCTTCGTCCAAGAACAAAAGGAACGCCAGGCCGAGAAGGAGTTTTAGAATAACTCAAATGACTTTGGAAGTCCAAGAGTGGGAGGCAGACGTGAACACCGGAAACACACACATACCTACACACACTCACTCACTCACCCAAACCCATAACTCACGCTGAAATTACCAGACTTAGCTTTAGAGAGAACTCTCTAGAGTAGTAAGAAATATTAGATAAGTAGATATTATTGATATTTATGTTTTAATTTTATAATTTCCATTTGTAATAATTGAGTGTATCTTCAAAATATATTTATTCAATTGCTCTAATTGGCATTCCATAAAATTAAAGCCATTTCCATCCCCATATTAATCTAAGCTATCTACTCAAAGAAACTAAAAATAGTATTTTTAGCACACAATGGGAAATAGAAAATATTAAGATTTCTGTTTCACTCTCAATTATAAGAGGTAAAGCTCTCCTCCCCCACCATGGCTCTTGGAGAACATCAAAAGTACATTTTAACTGTTCCTGAGTCCACATCTGGAGTTTAAAAATCCAGTTTAAAAGGCAAATGATTTAAAATACAAACATATGGCTTCCTTCTCCACAGTGATTCCTAAAGGGAGAAAAAAAAAGTCTGAATACAAACAAACTATTGTTTTAAGAGGGGATTTTTCTTTTTAATTAAAAACATACCAAGAAAGCTAACTAAGCTTCTACTTTCTCCTGGAGAAAATAATAGAAGCGAGAATTACCATATTAATCTAATTAAATCTAGATCAAAGTACAGCACAGGTAATACAAAGACAACACTCAATTTCTGAGGCGTATGGTCCCTGTGCCTGGGTTAGAGTCAGGGCTGGTACATTTTTTTCTGCAAAGAGCCAGATAGTAAATGTCTTCAGTTTTGCCAGCCATGCGGGCTCTGTGGCAACTACCTAACTCCCCTCGCCGTCGGGGGGGGGGGGGGGGGGGCAAAGCAGCCACAGACAATACATAAACAAATGAGGGAGGCTGGGCTCCAATACGATTTTATTTCTAGACACTGAAATTTGAATTTCATATAATTTTCATGTGTCTCAAAATATTATTCTTTTGATCTTGTTCAACCATTTAAAGACGTAAAAACTATTCTTAGCTGACAGGCCCAATACCAACAGGCCTCGAGCTGGACTCAGCATGGGGACAGACAGTGGTCTGCCAGCCTCCAGGGGAGAGCCATCAGAGACTGGAGAAGCCGCTGGCTCATCTAACCAACGTCCTCATTCCTTAGAGGACACTGACGCCCAGAGAGGTGTAATGTCTGCCAGGTCTCACAGCCAATTCTGGCAGAAAGGGAGGTAAGAATTAGATCTCTGGAAAAGCCCACTGAAGCCATAAAGCAGTGACAAGCAATGTCCTTCTTGAGTTCAGCTCACAAGGACAGGCAGTAGGCACCTAAAACCAGAGATATCACAGGAACCTAGTTACTAGTCCCAGCAGCCTCCAATACCTGCCTTCCCACGTGTAAAATAACTTATCGTCCAGTCACTACTCAGATTCTGAAGGTTCAGTATCAGCAGCAAGGACCCACAGGATGCGCCAAATAACCATCAGCCTGATTCTTTTCCAGCCTTCTGGGCACATAGCACTGGTCGTTTCTTTTGTAGCTTAACTAACACCCTTCACTTTGGTTATTCCAATCTTAGAACTCCAAGAAATAAGTGTCAATGTGGTTGAAGAGCAATGCTCACTGTTAAAAATTTTTATGTTTAAAAGCAGAGTACAGCAGGTAATGACCAATTTAGTTTAAAGCTCAAGAGCGTCTCTAACATTCACCTTGGAAAGTAACATAGTCATCTCCCTCCACTCAGTTCCTTCCCTCTCTTTTTTTTTTTTTTTTAACATTTATTTATTTGAGAGAGCAAGCATGTGCACGTGCGGTATGGGGAGGGGGTAGAAGGAAAGAGAGAGAGAAACTCAAAGAGACTCCACACTGAGCACAGAGCCTGAAGCAGGGCTTGATCTCAGCACCCTGAGACCATGATCTGATCCAAAACCAAGTCTGACACTTAACCAACTGCGCCACCCAGGCATTCCTCTTTATTTTTTAAAAAATGTATTTCTCTCCTATTTTTCTTTCCTTAATCTACTTTTTTTTTTTTGGTACTACTCTCATTTTCACTTTCCTGTGACCCTTTTTATTTTGCGCTACACCTTAACCAGATATACCTCAAAATGAAATACATCTTAGAATTAAAACATATATGGGGTGCCTTGCTGGCTCAGTCAGTGGAGCGTGAGACTCTTGATCTTAGGGTTTGTGAGTTCAAGTCCCACAATGGGTGTAGAGATGATAAAAAAAATAAAATAAAATCTTGGGGCGCCTGGGTGGTTCAGTCATTAAGCATCTGCCTTTGGCTCAGGTCATGATCCCAGGGTCCTGGGATCGAGCCCCGCATCGGGCTCCCTGCTCCACGGGAAGCCTACTTCTCCCTCTCCCACTCCCCCTGTGTTCCCTCTCTCGTTGTGTATCTCTCTGTCAAATAAATAAATAAAATCTTAAAAATAAATAAATAAAAAATAAATAAAATCTTTTAAAACAATTAAAACACACACATGTACCCAATGATGTTTCATCCACCTCCTTTTTAAATTGCATTCTATAGTTTTAAAAGAAAAAAAACAGACTCCAAATTAAAGTGACTTTTTACAAAGAATCCTTCTTCTGACTTTTTTAATCACACCTTTTTCAAAGAAATGTATGGCTTTCTATCCTGTTATATGTTCATTCAAGATTTGAAACTTTTATGTTTCTCAGAAATTCTCCCATGATGATTTTTTACGAAGATTGCCCTATCAACTATTTTGTTCTTACACACTTCCTCAAAAAGACATGGTTTTATACTTCTGTGAAGAGGAAGTGGCATTCTTAAAAGTAATTTTCAGTTCTTTTTGACAACTTAAATCAAGAATGACTGCAAACTCCTCATAATTTTTTCAACACACATTTATTCTCCTAGATCCATCTAAACATAAAATTCTTCAGTCTAATAAACTAAGTCAATTCATTCATTAAAACCAAAATGAAAGAAAAATGCACTTCCTAAAGCTGTAGAAACCAAAATGATACAATTCAAATCTAAGTATGGAGATTTCACACAAAAATAAAACAAACAGGGCACCTGGGTGGCTCAGTCGGTTAAGCGTCTGCCTTTGGCTCAGGTCATGATCCCAGGGTCCTGGGATCGAGCCCCGCGTCGGGCTCCCTGCTCGGCAGGAAGCCTGCTTCTCCCTCTACCACTCCCCCTGCTTGTGTTCCTGCTCTCGCTATCTCTCTCTCTGTCAAATAAATAAATAAAAATCTTTAAAAATAAAAAAATTTTAAAAAGACCAGATAAATGGTCATAAATTGAAAACAAAAAATAATTAAAATCATGTTCTCATAGAACTGAAATTGACCCTAGAGGACTAGTCTTTAATTTGACAAATGAAGAACCAATCAGAAATTCAAGGACTATTTATCGAGTGCCCATAGGCCACTTGCTGTACAAAGACTTTTCCCACTTGATTGTCACAAATTCCCCATAAAGCAAGTATTATTACAACCATTTTATAAGCAAGTCACAGTTGTGTCTGACACACCTAGTCAGGACAGTGATGTGCCTCTAGTCTAGATCTTCAGACATCAACTTCCGTATTCTCTTAACTATGCCACTCCCACGTAATATTTTTGGATACTGTTCAGAGAGATGTCACAACATTTTAAAACATTGTATATATAGTAATAGAGTACCCTGGGACTTTGAAACAAGATTCTTTGCTAAAGAGCAGAGCTCCTCAAAATACGATTGTTTATTCCTGGCTGCTATGAAAAGTAGAATTAGCAACTAAATGTTGCACTCACCTGATGGGCCCCAAGACTTAATTATACTGAGGCTCCAAAGCATCCAAAACCCTAGTCAACTGGCTTCTGAACTACACATGACAATATCATTTACTCAAGTTGCAACTGGCCATTTCTCAAGCCTATGATCTATTCTTAAATCTGGGCTCCATTAAGAAGGATATGGAAGAGGGCACCTGGGTGGCTAAGCAGGTTAAGTGATTGACTCTTGGTTTTGGCTCAGGTCATGATCTCACGGTGGTGAGATTGAGCCCCACGCAGGGCTCTGAGCTCAGCACAGAGTCCGCTTGGGATTCTCTCTCCTTCTCCCTCTACCCATCCTGTTTGTGCTCGAGCTCCCTCATGCTCTCATGCTCTCTAAAATAAATAAATAAATCTTAAAAAAAAAAAAAAAAGGATATGGAAGGATTTTCACACTTGTAGAAATAAAGATATCTCAGCTTTGGGGGCACCAACCAACACCTACTGCCTGTTCAGGTAAGAAAAGAGGTGTGGCAACAAGGGTCATTAAAACTAAGACCTTATAACTGCTTGCTGTCTTTTAAAACTACCCAGTTTAGGGGCTCCTGGGCAGCTCAGTCAGTTAAGCCTCGGATTCTTGATTTCAGCTCAGGTCATAATATCAGGGTCATGGGATCAAGCCCCGGGTGCGGCTCCACGCTCAGTGGGGAGTCTGCTTCTCTCCTTCTCCCTCTCTCCTAGCCCCTCCCCCCGCTCACACGCAAGCACACTTTTTCTCTCTTTCTCTAAAATAAATAAATCTTAAAAATACATATAAATAAAACTGCCCAGTTTAAATAGAAACATGGTTTAAAAGTAATGTAACATCGGGGCACCGGGGTGGCTCAGTCAGTTATGCGCCTGACTTTGGCTCAGGTCATGATCCCAGGGTCCTGGGATGGAGCCCCGCTGCAGGCTCCCTGCTCAGCAGGGAAGCCTGCTTCTCCCTCTCTCTCTTCCCCTCCCCCTGCTTGTGCATGTGCGTGCTCTCTCTCTCAAATAAAATATAAATCTTTTTTTAAAAAAGTAATGTAACATCATGATAAGCACCAAGTAATGTATGGAACTGTTAAATCACTATATTGTACACTGAAACTAATATAAAACATTGTATGTTAACTAACTGGAATTTAAAAAAGAAAAAGTGGTATCACAAAGTGACTTGGGGCAACTCTAACATCTCAATTCCCCTGCAAATACCTTCCACTGAAATAACTCTACAGGACAGCCAAATCTAGGTCTTCCTAAAGGCACCCAAGATGTGGATTTTAAGGTAGGTGCTCAAACATCTACCTTGAGTTATGAGGGCCACTTAAACTAAGTCAAGAGATGGGTGAGCCTCACAACCAATTCAGAGTTAGTTGCCTATTTCTGTAGGCAACAAAACTAGCAGAATTGTGTGCTTTTCTGACAATCAAAAAGAATTCTAACATCTCTACTGAAGACAGTTTATCAGGGTGACAGTAGAAAGCTTGAAGGGACACAAAGGGAGGAGGAAGGAATAAACTGAAAGAAAAAAAAAAAAAAAGCTTCCAAATAGAGTGAGTCACTAAAATATTTAGGTGCCCTGGGCAAATGCTAAGGTTTTGTGGTTTTGTTTTTTTTGTTTTGTAAGATAAAGACTTTCTTTTTAAACATAACAACAATACCATATTCATACTTCAAAGCATCAAATAACCAGGCAGTATTCAAATTTCCCCAATTGTCTCACAGAAATGTGTTTAAGTTTATTTGAATCAGAATCCAAATCTGTTTGCTGCAATTAGTTTATATGTGCCTTAATTCTCATTGATCTATATATTTCCCCTCCCCCTCCCTTTTTTGTCTCACAATTGATTTTTTTTACTAGTTTCAGAGGTAGAACTTAGTGATTCATCAGTTTTATATAACACCCAGTGCTCATTATATCACAAGCCCTCCTTAATGCCCATCACCCAGTTACCCCATCCCCCCACCCCCTCTCCTCCAGCAACCCTCAGTTTGTTTCCTAGAGTTCAGCATCTCTTATAGTTTGCCTCCCTCTCATTTTTCACCTTATTTTATTTTTCCTCCCCTTCCCCTATGTTCATGTTTTGTTTCTTAAGTTCCACATACGAGTGAAATCATCTGATATTTGTCTTTCTCTGACATTTCGCTTAGCATAATACCCTCTAGTTCCATCTACGTGGTTGCAAATGGCAAGATTTCATTCTTTTTGATGGCTAAGTAATATTCCATTATATATATACACCCACATCTTCTTTATCCATTCATCTGTTGATGGACACCTGGGCTCTTTCCATATTTTGAGTATTGTGGACATTGCCGCTATAAACATTGGGGTGCAGATGCCCCTTCAAATCACAATGTTTGTATCCTTTGGATAAATACCTAGTAGTGCAATTTGCAATTGATTTTTTTAAAGAAATGAAATCATTTTTTCCTGTATATTCCCCATAGTCTGGATTTTTTTAAAATAATTTTTAATAGGGGTGCCTGGGTGGCTCAGTCGTTAAGCCTCTGCCTTCGGCTCAGGTCATGATCCCAGGGTCCTGGGATCGAGCCCCGCATTGGGCTCCCTGCTCAGCAGGAAGCCTGCTTCTCCCTCTCCTTCCCCCTTGCTTGTGTTCCCTCTCTCACTGTGTCTCTCTCTGTCGTAAATAAAAATAATAATAATAATAATTTTTAATAAAAATTTATAAGGTTGAAAAAAGTCCTTCTCCAGACCTACTACATTAATCTGTCAGTGTCCTGAACCATGAAGACCATCCATCCAGCCTCTTTCAGTGAAGTTCAATACTCCAGGATACATGAAATGTTGCCACAAGAAGAACGTGTACAATATTCAAGCAGGGGGTATAGTAGAGACAGAAGGACCCATGAGGTAACACCGCACCTTACGCTTCAATACCTTTTACAACAAGATGGAACACAAATTCATTTTTTAAAAATCATGCCTATACAACACATGGAAACAATGTTTTTCCAAACACAATTTTTGTCTCCAGGAGAGGACACATAGTGCCTATCAGAAAAACTCAAGGGACGCCTGGGTGGCTCAGTCGGTTAAGCGTCTGCCTTTGGCTCAGGTCATGATCCCAAGGTCCTGACATCTCTGCGGGGAGTCTGCTTCTCCCTCTGCCTGCCGCTCCCCCTGCCTGTGCTCTCTCTCTCTCTCTGACAAATAAATAAATAAATAAAATCCTTAAAAAAAAAAAAGAAAAACTCAAGTAATAAAGATTTGTTAAAACACAAATACCTCTCCTAGCAAGTATGCATGTTGAATATTTCTTTCCTTTCCTCTTCTGCTTTCCTAGTAGGAACCCTCTGCTTCAGTAAATTCAGTCTTCAGGTTACCTGACGGTTACATGGCACATCACTCATGTGGGATGCCTTCCACCCTCGTCTGCTGTCTACCTCATTCCCTTCCTCAAGGATCACTGGGCTCCCTCCAACTCCCTGATGCCTTTCTTAGTAACTATGCCCATCTCTGGACTTCTGTCATCCCTAATAAGTACCCCACAATGTAGTCTAAACTTGCACTATCCCTGGTTTGACAGCTGTTTCATCTGCCACGTGCATTCAGTAAACATCTGATGAGGGCCTTCCTTGCACAAGGCATGCGATACCATCTCTAACAACACCATAAGCTCCATGAGGAAAAGCGCCTCTTGGGATACTACGCCTGTCTCAAGAGGCCAGAAGCACAACAACTAAGAATGTGCAGCTTGGGGACAAGTTTGTGCAGATGTGAACCCCAGAGTCATGTGACCCTAAAGAGACTACTTAATCTCTCAATTCTCATTTTCCTCATCTCTAAAGTGGAATGATGACAGTCACTCCTTTGTAGAGATGTTGTCAGGATTAAATAACATAAAGCATGATTACTGTCTTATCTCCTCCTTCCCAATTCTCTGGTTTCTCACCATTTTATTGTACCTGTTCTTATCCTTTGTGGAAGCGGGGGGGTGGGGGGGGGTGGGAGGGGGACAGAAGACTCCACCAGAGTCACTGCCTTGGAAATGGAGTTTATTAAACAGATTTTGATTGCTTGAATGCATAAAAGATGATCCACTTTGGGCGCCTGGGTGGCTCAGTCGTTAAGTGTCTGCCTTCGGCTCAGGTCATGATCCCAGGGTCCTGGGATCGAGTCCCACATCAGGCTCCCTGCCCGGCAGGAAGCCTGTTTCTCCCTCCCCCACTCCCCCTGCTTGTGTTCCCTCTCTCACTGTGTCTCTCTCTGTCAAATAAATAAAATCTTTTAAAAAAAAAAAAAAAAGATGATCCACTTTGCCATGGGTCTGAGCATCCTTTCCCATAATATTTGGGGTCCACATCTCCCTTTCCCTAGTGTCACTCTGATATCTCCCCTATAAAGAAATGGAACCCACTGAGAACCAACTACGGTGCTAACCCATCCCCACCACCGAAAGCTCAATTTAAAAGGTGGAGAAATATAACCAGAAAAGAAGACAATATGTGATCTTCTATCTTTTGATGGGGCAGAAAGATTACTCTGACTTTCCTTTGAATGGAAATCCAATATCCCAGTGTACAGATGGAAGCTCTGTTTATAGAAGTATTTTTAAGTTTTTTTATTTGAGCACCTAAAGAGTAAAAACATTTGAGCATGTAGATACACACACACACACACACACACACGATATTTACATCATTCAATTAACAAATATTTATTGGCATTTACTATGTGCCTTATACTGTTTCTAAGTGCTGAAGTTACAGCAGTGAATGAACCAAGCTAACGAAACAACAAAAAACTCTGCCCTGTTATTTGTATCTCTTCTACACATAAGCTTTTATTTTTATAAAAAGACAAAATGTATGGTACAAGGGATATGTACTACGGAGAGGAAACAAAGAAAGGCGACAGGAAATGTGGCGTAGGCAGTTGACATATGGAGGTCAGGCAAGGACTCACTCAGAAGGTAACATGTGAGTAAAGATCTGAAAGGGGTGAGGCTGGGCATGCGGACTTCTGGGGAAGAGCTTCACAGGCAGCAGGACATCAAGGGATTGCAGGCAGGATGGTGCCTGGTATGTTCAATGAACGGTGAGGAGGCTGATGCTGGAGCCAAGGAGCCAGGGAGAGACAGGAGGAGACATGGCTGGACAGATGGGTGCAGGGGGCCTGGTGAGCCACTCTAGGACTTCAGCTTTTCCCCTGGGTGAGATGGGAGGGGCTGAGTGGAGAAAGGACATGATCTGAGCATCAGAGTTCATCACTCTGATGGCCACGCTGAGAGCAGAGCGTCAAGGCTGGGTGAGCAAGTCCAGTCAGAAGGTTGCTGCAACAGTCCAAGTGGTGGTTTGGCCAGGTGGTCAAAAGTGGGAAGTAGAATGAAGAGGATTTTTATAGGGGTATAGTACTGGGGTATAACATATATTCAAAATATACAAAAATGAAAATTTTAAAGAGTTCTAAAAGAACTATGAATTCTGATCTTTTTTTTCCCAAACTCAACAAGCCATCCTACTCAGCCCTGGCGTAGAGGCACCCCTGACTTTTGGAGGCCATTGTTTAACAATAATGGGTTGGTTGATTTGTCCCAACTTACCTGAATTTCTCCTTCCTATCTTTCTCTTCATCTTGCCAGTATTAGATAGCAAAACAAGCGTCTACAGACTGAGTGTATCTACACATACGGTGGTCACTGTGTCAACTGCACCCAATCTCTGGGTCCAACACTGGGAAAAAAGACTTGTTAGACCCAGATGTTATTATGGAGTTCAAAAAATAGGATTATAGGGAGAACTCAGGCCATTTGCTAAAGCAGCATCTCTGAGAAAGGCTAAAGTGGGCACCAGCTCAGCACAGCTCATAATAGATAAACACGGGGTCTGCAAGGCTTGCTCCCCTTGTCCAGCAAGAAGCTCCAGGGAATTCTCACAGGGCCAAACTGAGTGCAGCCCGGGGGTTCTGTGTCCCTCCCTGAAACCCAGGTGCTGGAGATGCTAGAAGATGACATTCTTGGGGAAAGGACCCCTGACCTTTAGGCAGAGTGTAAGTGTGTTTCTCAGAGCTGGTCCAGTCTAGCTGCCACCATCACCGGGGAAGGGGGCGGGGGGGCGGAGAGAAGGTGGGGGAGAGAACAGAAGTTCATGGAAGGCAGATACTTTTCAAAATAGATTCCATGAGTTGAGACGAGATATCTGGGGCATTCTCTTAGACTGTCAGAACTTGAAAGAATATAGAGGATTCTCCACCCATCCACCTCCATTTTATAGACAAAGAAACTAAGGCCAGGATTTGCCCAAAGCCATACAATCATTAGAAAAAGAACCATGAGTAGAATCCCAGTCTTCTGATTTAGTATTATTTTGAAAATAAACAAAAGCAATTTAGCATTGAGACCTTTTTTTATTTTTTAAAACACTGAAACCTTTGAGACAGACTGGAACTGTGAGGAAATTTTGCACGTCTAGGCCTCAGATGTTCCTACAAATCCCTCTAGTTTTACCAAGAGCTCTGGAGGCTCCCCTGGGGCAAAAGAGTCTCCTGGTATTAAAGATAACTTAGAAAGTTCCACTGGGATGCTTATGACTCACAGAGTGGGAGTGAGGGAATTGCAGACACATGAAGACCAAGAAATACAAGCAAGCATTATTGGCTTAGCAAAGCCTGAAAAAGCCCAAAGGTGGACTACAGACTTCCTATTTGCTTGATCCAATTAATAGAGTGCTAAATAAATTTTCAGTTTCAAAAGAGGAGACAAGTAAAAAGATTCTTAAAAAATTATGAATATCATAATGAAAAACTAGAGTCATGATCATTAATTTCAACCTCCTGGGCTACCAACTTTTTTACAGATTTGAACACTGATGAGAGAAAATACCTGCTCTCTCAACCTCTGAAGTCAAGCAGAAGGCAAATATGATGTTGGTCACAGGGTGCTAAAGGAATACTCAATAAAACTGATGCTTTATAAAATAAATAACCTCACATGATCTATCAAATGGGGGGCCGGGGGTGGGGGGCGGGTGGCCATAGGGTAGGAATCCATTCCTAAATCATGGACATTGGTTAAAACCTTCTTCTGGAATTTGGCTTTGTTACCCAGAAAATTAAACTGGAGCTCATCTGCAAGTACGGCCTCCACGGCCACATCTGTGAAGAAGACTACAGTACAAACTGTAAACAGAGGGACTGAGTCACAGAGGTAGCAGGAGGAGCCTAGACACCTGAAAGGCATCTGGTCCGACCTCTTCATTTTACAAAGAAGGACATAAGGCCGGCAGAGGCTAATGTGACCTGCCAAGGGTTGGCTAACGCACAACAGAGGCCACCTCTCCCTTACCTTATACCTTAGCAAACACTGATCACTGATTATTACATTTCCCCCCATCCTCAGCAGCAAGAGCCAGAATGTTCCTCCAACCCCTCACCCAACCGGTCAGAACTGATGTATGAAACAGAAGCCATTTTTCTGACTCCAGACTTGCGTAAGGTGATAAAGTCATCTTTGTAATACCTGCTCCAGTGTAAACCTGACTCGGAAAAAAAAAAAAAAAAACTAGTCTACTAGTCACTAGTCCACTTACTGTCAAGCCTGGCGTAGCAAACACAGTCTATGTCATGTGACCGTGTGTCCAGGTTTACCTGGGACAGACCTGCTTCACACCTATCTTCCAAGCTTAATATTCAATAGTACCCCCATCATTCTCAAAGTTGTCCCAGAATGAATAAAAATGATATGGTCATCCAAATTCTATGTAACTCCTAATCGTCTACAAATACTCATAAATGTTTGTTTTTGGAGAACACGGTATGTCAGGAAAAGAACACTGAATCAGTCACCAGGAGTTTTCTAATACAAAGGGGCTTTCAAATAATACTAAACCCAAATAATCTTCGGGTTTTTTTTTTTTTATTTAAATTCAATTAGCCAGTATACAGTGCATCATTAGTTTCAGATGCAGTGTTCAATAATTTATCAGTTGCGTATAACACCCAGTGCTCATCACACCACGTGCCCTCCTTAATGCCAAATAATCTTTGAAAGGGCCTCAGGGATCACTACCGCCACCAATCTCTTATATATTGAGATTCAATATGGAAACTTCTTTGAGGAAAATAAAAAGGAGAGCCATAGGGGGCACCTGGCTGGCTAAGTCAGTAGACCATGTGACTTTTGATCTCAGGGTGGTGAGTTCAAAGAGCTTACTTTAAAAAAAAGAGAGAGAAAAAAGAAAAAAATAAATAATAATAAGTAAATAAATAAATAAATGAATGAATAAAAAGAGAAAGAAAAAAAAAAAGGAGAGCTATAGCTTACCAAGTTTGAGAACCACAGGATTATTTCTCTCCAGCTCCTCACTATTTTTTACATTATTTCATGTTATACTTCGGCCTATAGAAACTCATGTTATATTGTTGAAATAGAAATCTTTTTAAAGAATGTTTCAGTCCTGTTTCTGGCACAAACAATTGTGCTTTTTGGAGTTTATATTTACTCTCTATTTAGAGGAAAAGAGGAAGTAAAAGTTGAAATCTTAAAAAAAAAAAAAAAGAGAGAGAAGAAAAGAAAAGGTATGTGCTGCTGGGTTTACACTACCACAGCCAGTCATTTATTTAAGAGACACATAAATTCAGTTTATTTGGAAAAATCAGCCAGAACAGTTGTTAGCTTTGTGGTCAAGAGAAAGATACTGATATCATCATGTGGAAAGTTTAAAGATTTTACCTGGCTACTAGAAGTTTCCTTCTATATCAATATGTCAGGAGTAGTTCTGAGTAGAGACTGCAGATGGTTTTAACGGTTTCTTTTTGTGTATCCAGCTTTCTGATTTTTCTACAGTGATCACAGTTTATTTGTTAATGACCAAGAAAAAAATCCCCAAGCTACCAATCAACAGGTCTTTCAGCATGGGGTCGGGGCGGGGGGTGGGGGGGGTGGTTGGTGGAGAAGCGAACAGGCTAAGCCACGTCTGGCAACACCGGAGGCCTCAGAGCAGCTCCTGACTCGGACAGGACTGGGTCTGGCCCTAAAAGCAAGAGCCTGGAGGAGCGTGGGGGTGCAGCTCGCCCAATGGCTTCCTGGTAAATAAGAGCAGGCATCCATGGGTCCTACAACTGCACTGACCTTTCAACTTGAAAGTATAGCCTTGTGGTTAGAGCCCCACCTGTGTAATCAGACTGCCAGGGCAGGTAGGTGCTCGCTTAGTGGGTGGATGACCTTGAACAAGTCAATTAGCCTCTCTATTCCTGTTTTCCCATCTATAAAATAGGAATCACACTGCCACCTACCTCCTAGTGAGGCTGTGAGGATTGAGAGAGAGGGCCCAACATACGAGAGAGCACAATAAATGTAAGCCATTATTAGGTGTCTGCCAGGAAACACCAGCCCTCTAGTGCACTCCCCAAATCATGTGCCTGGATCGCAAAACAACTAAAGAAGGGTCCAAAGAATAAAGCCTTTCTTTTCCCTTCTTCTTTGCTGACGGCAGGACCACAGCATCGTGTTTGCTATAAACCCAGTGCTCTTGGGAGCAATGGTAGGATGAGGGCGGCCCTATAAAATACACAACATGTCCCAAGATCCCACACTATGAGCTAAAATCCTGCGTTCAAAGTTACAGGATTTCTAGCTGCTTGCCACTGCCTTTGGAAAGGGGATGGGTGATTCAAGTGTGAGCTACGACTTGGCAAGGGGACACATAGCCAGAAGGCCTCCAGGCAGGAGGCTCCAAAAAGGGCCACCTGCTGACACAGTTTGTCTACAGGCAGCCCTTGAGATGGAGGTGACATTCTGCTGTCACTAGCAAATTCTGATAGGAATAGTGAACATTTCAAAGATCCAAAAGAACTAACTATTCTGGCGTCATAACTCCGAAAAACTTTTTTTGGGGGGTGAGGAGGGCAGGCTGAAGATAGGAGCAGACACTTAAAATCACTGGAGTACCTTAACCAGACATAAAGAGCAGCCCCCAAAAGTTCAATCGCAAATCAAACTGCAAAGAGTTTCACGGGTATCTTGAGCTAAAATGCATTACATTTATATGAAACAGAACTTTCTTTCTCAAATTTAAAATCAGCTCACTTTATCAAAGATATAGAGAAACCTCCTAATGTCCATCTAGGAGGAAATAATCACATTATTATATTAATTACATAGGTGAGTATGTTCTATGCTGCACAGGGTGACCAACTCATCGTGGTTTGCCTAGAATTTCCCCAGCTTTAGCACTGAAAGTACCACATCTTAGGAAGCCTCTCAGTTTTAGGCAAACCAGGATGATTGGTCCCCATATCACTGCAAGAAAAATGACATGTGCTGTGTGAAGAGGAAAACAGAAGAGACACAGTTACAAATGCAGAAGTGCTAAATGCTAAGTTTGTTTGTAGCAACAGCTCCCAGTTCCCTCTCACAGTAAAAAAAAAAAAAAGGTAACTTAATTAAAAAAAAACTAAAAACCACATTTGCCTCTCCCTTTTTTAAACTATCCCAAAACAGAGTTCAGAAGAGAGGGTCCCTCCTCGTGCATGACTGAGATGCGGGTGCGGGACTTACTATAGACACAGTGACTGCCATCAACCCAGCAAGCTCCTGTCCCTGGCTTCAGAAGGACCGGAAATGTCATCTTCTTACATTCTTTCCTTTAGGCAGGTTTAAAAACAAACCAAGATGGCTTGTGATTCAGGGTATCAACAATAAGAATGTGTCAGGGAAATCGGGATATCAAGCTAAAAATCCAAGAGCCATCCCGAAAAATCAAGGATCAGCTCACAAATAGGGCACTGAAAGATGATGGAGGAACCGGGAAGGGACTGTTTCACCAGCAGCTGAAGGGAGAGTCAGGCACTCTTCTACAAACTCTATGGCAGAGGCAGTGACCCCAAGCACGCAGCCCCCCTACCCACAATGATGGAGCAAAACTCTTGTAGCAGGAACTTAAGCAAAGGGTTTTTAAGCCTCTGGTGAGGTTATGAACCAGCATCTAAGATTTTAGTTTCAAACTGAAAGGTAAGACTATATAAGGCAAGAAAGATCACACATTTCCTGGACCCAAAGCCACACAAAAACCTTCGTTGCTCACAACTCCACCCAACCCAGACCACCTCCTCATCCAGCTTCAGTCTGGCCTTGTCCCAAGAGAGGATGGCAATTCTTAGATGTTCCTGAACCTCAGAACTCCTTAGATCCCTTTTATGCATCTGGAGATGGAACCAAATGCAGGCTATATGACTTTTTCTCCACAGCGATACTAGCTTCTTTGGGGAAGGGAGGAGATGTAGTCAGAAACATTTTAAAAGACAAACAGCTTTGGGGGCACCTGGGTGGTTCAGTCTTTAAGTGTCTGCCTTCGGCTCAGGTCATGATCTCAGGGTCCTGGGATTGAGCCCCGCCTCGGGCTCCCTGCTCTGCGGGAAGCCTGCTTCTCCCTCTCCCACTCCCCCTGCTTGTGTTCCCTCTCTTCGTTGTGCTTCTCTCTGTGAAATAAATAAATAAAATCTTTAAAAAAAAAAAAAAAAAAGACAAACAGCTTTGAAAGTCCTACTCTGATAAGTCAAAAAGAAGAACTTCCTTTCTTTCTAAGACCAAGAAATATACTTTTCCCTAGTGTTGATCTTGATTTAGGAGAGGATGCCTTCTTGTAACCCTTTCAACACATCCAATGAGAAGACGGAGGTGTCTTAAAACCTCTAGCAAAAAGCACAGAAGCCTGGAAGGCAGGAGATAGGACAGAAGCTAGTTTCAGCAGCAATTGAGGACCGCGTGCTTCACTTCTTCAGATCTCAGGTTCCGCATTTTAAAAAAATGAAGGATTTGGGCTAAGATTGTCTTTAGCATCTCTTCCAACACTAAAATTTTATGTGAAATTCTGTGGTGTATGTGATTATAACAATAATGCCCACTAGATTCATTTTTTGTACTTTGAAGATTTAGGAATTAGAGGCAAGTATAGTAACTGTAACTTGGGCCAGCAAGGATGGCATGACCAGGACAGACTAAAACTGGAAGATTTTAAAAAAAGCAAATGTCTAACAGTTGTCAGAGTATGTGACCAAAAAAGGTGGAGAGAATCCTAATATCAACTTACAAACACTTTTAAATGCTCTGGAACCAATGGGAACAAGCAGATTCCTCACAATTACCAGCTGTTCTTCCTGCTAAATTTGAGGATAAGATGAATGTTAATTCAGTGATCTCTCCTCCACGGGGGGAAAAAAAAAAAAGCCTGTAAATACTTAGAGAAAACAAAGCAAATTTTGAATCTAAAAGATATGGGAGCAAATCATTCTGGTGCTTGACTGAATCTAAATCGCAGGATGTTCTGGCTGGATTCTACCTGGGGACAGCAAGGCAGCTGATGCACCCCATTCGAGATGTAGGAGATGTTTCATACCAAGGAATGGCATGTTTGATAGGGTGTCAAAGTCAAGACTGCCTCTGCGCCTACCAGGACCCCAAACAGTGTTCATTTCACTGTCCATGAATAAACAGCAAGAGGAGAAAAAGCAAGCTGTTTCCTTTTTTCGTGAAAGGAGCTGCAGAGTTTGGTCATGCAACTTGGTTGGGCGCCTGTGGGTGTCAATATCCTAAGAGCAGCAAAGTCTGCAAAGGTGGGGTGTTTCCATTCCAAAGACCTACAGCAAGGACTGTCAACCGAGTGAGCAAATAACCTCACTTCTCCAAACCAGGACTCCGAAGCCACCCTGTGCGGTGTCTCAGCCAGGAAAGCAACAAAACTGATACACACACGCACAGAGAGGGTGGTCCACTGCTGTGAGTGGAGCCCTGGGGCTTAGCCTCCCGGGAGACCGGCCAGAACCAAAAGCGCCTTCTCCAAGGGTCTCCACCGCGCACCACGCACACACAGCCTCTGGGCGACTAAAGAGGAAGTCAGAATGTCATGTCAAAAGGATAAAGACAGCTCGACCACACAAGAGCCGCGGTTTGGGCCGGTCTCCCGCTTGGCTCGGGGAAAGGTCCCAGGCTGCTGCGATCCTTTCTCCCTCTCCATCCATCCGTCCTCCTTCCGCCAGCACCCGCTGGAGGAGCCCATGCTGCGCAGCACGGTAGGAGCCGGAGGAGCACCTCGAGCCTCCCCTCCCCCTGCCCAGCCCGGGCCCGCGGACAACGCACACCCGCGCTCAGCTGCGCACACCCGCGCACAGCGGCGCCCCGGCTCGCCCGACGCCCGCCGGCCCCTTCCCCAGCCCTCGGGCGCGCCGCGGGCACCGAGCGGAGCGCGCAGTTCCGACGGCCCAGGGCGGAGACGGCGCAGGGGAGGAGAGCCCCAGCCGCCGGCTTTCCGAGCAGCCGGCGGCCGCACACACTCCTCCCCTTGGCCGCGAGTAAACAGCTCGCGGGCGCGCTCCGCGCCGCGCCCCCATCCCCCCGCCGGGGCTCCGCGCCGCCCCGCGCCCGCGCGTCCCGCCCGCCGGCGCCGCCGCCCCCTACCTGGTCGGTGAGTTTGAGCACTGCCATTCTTCCGCTCCTTCGCGCGCACACACATACAGGTCCCCGGTCCGCAGATGTCACGCCAGGAGCCGGGAAAGCGGAAGGGATTGCCAGGGGAAGGGAAAAAAATCTGGCTCCCGAATTTGACAGCCCTCCCCCTGCTCCTCCTCCGCCGCCTCCTCCTCCCGCCGAGAGGCTGACACTGGCTAGTGGGGTTTGCAGCCGAGCCCGCCCGCCTTTATACAGGAAGTACCGGCTGCTGCCAGCCGGGCCGCCACTGACATCACCGCGCGCTGGCTCGCTCGCGGCCGCGCCGCCTGGGCCGACGCTGCCTCCTGCCGCCCGCAGCCGGGCCTCGCAGCCCGCGGCCCCCCGAGCTCGCCTGCGCCCGCGCCCGACGCGCCGTGGGGCCAGACTGCCGCCTGCTTTCGGCGCCTGCACACTGCGCCCGGGCGAGCCGGCCCCGCTGCCCTGCGGCCCCGAAGGCGTTCGCGGTGAGAGACGCCCCACCCCCGCCCCGGGGCTGAGCGTGGCCCTCCCGAGCCCCATCTCACACACACGGACACACACGGACCCAACCTGATGAGCAGGCCCTTGCAGACACAAGCCTCGGGGTGTGACGCACAGGCCACCAACTTTAACCTGAGCTTTCACCTACGAGATTCGGTCAGTCACACTTCTGCTCAACCTCCCGCCCTCATCCGGAACCAGACTGCCCAACACTCCAAATTATCCCACCTAGGTCGGGGATTGTGGTTCTGGGGCTTTCTTTGTTTAATGCGGGGAGGCCTTGGACACACTGTAATTCTTTAGCGAGTGTTCGTCAAACACTTGGGAGGTGGGGGACAGGGGCTCTAGCCCCTCCACCCCGTTCTCCAGCTAGGCACACACAAAACTCCATCGTTAAGTTCAAACACTGGGTTTTGAATTCAGGAGATGGAGGTGGAGCAGAGTTACTGGAGAAGAAAAGTCCTAAATTAGAAGTCCTAAATTAATGGGGCTTTTGAGTGTTGTCACCAGTCCTGACTCATTTCAACAAAATCCAGTTACCGTGCTCTTCAACAAATAGAAGACTTAGCTATCAAACAGCATGGGATACAGATACAGTGGTAATATGCACCAATCGAAGCAAGTGTTGATACTTCTGGAATTTGGAACAAACATTTATTCATTCAACAGCTGTGTAATGAGCGCCTACTTTGTATCAGATACCAGTTAGGCACAGTATGAAAGGCAGGGAGAATAAACAGGGAAGATACCTAGTCTTAATGGGTGTCCTACATAAACCACAAGGTCATAACTAATGAATGTAATCACAGACTGATAAGGGATGGGGGTGGGGGTGCTTCTGAAGGAAATCCATGACAAAGGAATCAGACCCAGACTGGTGGGTGAGGGCAGGCTTCCCTGAGAAAGTGACAAGAGTTGAGATTCTGGAGGAGGAAGAGTTAAGTAGGCAAGTGGGTTGGGGTATTGCTCCCAGGTAGCCCCCTGTGCCCCTGGCATGCCACAAAGCAAACCTGCCTTGAACAGCAAACCGGAGCTGGAGTTCGGGGTTAAGACCAAATACCTACCCTTGATTCATTCTCAGACCAAGTGTGGACTCTTCCTCCTTTCAGAGTGTCTCCGAAGATTCCATGTGGGAAAGGGAGAAGGGACTGGTAGCATTTGCTTAGCATCCTCCTCTTTATTACCTAACCATGGAATTGTGACTCAGATCATACAGACAAGGGAGCTAAGAAAGTACGCTCCCGGCTTCCACTCCTCTATCTTCATATTTCTCCTCAAGTCCTCCTTCAAACACAAAATAGATTGCATTTGTTGTATATGGGAGGTAGTTCTTCACCACAGTTGTTGGCATTTGTATTTACTAATATCACCCTGCATGGCTTTGTAAGTAAACTGAATAGGACACAGAATTCTCTACTAAAACTTAGCCATCTTTCAGAAGAGTGATGATAAATTATTTAATCTGCAAATGCACTCAAGATCCACTTTGGCTCATCACGGCCATTCCTATACATAATTTCTTTGGGCCCAATTTAAAAGGAGGAGGGAGGTGTTCTCAACCCTATCAGACCCATCACCTGCTTTTTATAACTACTATTTTTAAACACTCCCCTTACTGTCCTGAGATGAAATTCATAGATAATATTAACTACCTATGCAAATTTCCCAAGAAATCAATTTAATCTCCTAATTACATAATAAAGGAAAATAATTTGTAATTAACTTGTATTAGAAGACAAAATAAATAGTAAGATGCTTACACCTGTATGTAGAACTATTGTGAATGAGAGAACTGTAAGTACAGACCAATATAAATGTTTTATATTAGCAACTCAAATATCAATATTGGTGTTGTCAGAGGTGACGTGATTTTGTGAAAGGCTGAACAGTTTTTGGTCAAGTTCCAAACAAAATAAAGAGCAAAGGATTGGGCTAAATTTATTGATATGGGTGGATTTACCATAAAGCCTGGATTTAATGTGTTAGTTCATACATTGAAAGTGACTCTAATGGTTTGTTTAATTGGTTAGCTAAAACTCAGACCCATTGGTGATCTATATTCAATGAGACTGAGATGCCCAAATGTCCCTGGTATAATGTAGAGGAAGAAATCCAAAGGTTCATGGAGATGGCAATGTTGGAGTGATTTTATGTATAATGTGTATACCCAGCCCTGAACTATATACCCCTGGAGGCCCAGATGACTGTCTCTACACTAAGGCATTGTAAAATACTTCAGTAAGGGGAACACCAGAAAAGCTCTGTAGTAGCTGGATTTGATGGTGGAAGATGCTTCCATCGAAATTGCTCCCTGATTTCCATGACAGTGGGATTCTGGGATGGCGATGGCCAAGTGACACTGCTTAATTGGCAGGGACAGAGTGGACACATTTACTGCAGTGAGCAGCAGGGGCAACATAGGACTCAAAGGTCTTGACCTACAGGGATATTTAGGAATGCCCTGGGTGGCCCTAGGAATGATATAGATGGACAGACTTCTGAAATATTCCTTGATCTCTATAGCAGGCAAAACTAGGTCTGCTGCCTGAAACCTGACTCGAGCCATCAGAATGAAAAGTCATCCTTCTCAACCAGTTTTCATACCTCAGCCAGTTCACAGACCCCTTGATTGAAAGGGAGGCTTATCCCCTTAAGGACAGAAAACCAAAAGCAATACCAAATCCCTGGAGAGATGTAAAAATTAGTACCAGCATAAAAGATGTGGTTGATGCAGCAGTCATGATCCTATCATTTCCCCCATTCAACTCACCTGTCTGGCCTATGCAGAAGCAGATGAATCTGAGAGAATTATTATGAATTGGTGTAAACTTAATCAGATGGTAAAGCCAGTTGCATCTGCAGTTCTATCTTTACTGCAGCAAATCAGCACAATCCTAGGTACCTGGTATACATCTACTGATATGGCAAATGCTTTTTTATCTATTCCAATTTGCACCAAAAGCTGTTCTCTTTTCTATGACAAGGCCAACAGTTCACTTTCATAGTCTTTATGGGATGTAAACTCTCCTGCTCTCTGCCATAATCTAGTCTGCAGAGAATTTGATCACTGTATTAAAGACATCAAGGGGCAATCCTGAGAACCACTGTACTGTTGTGATAATAGCCTATGATTTCAATAAATCTGCCCAATTTACTATATCACATTTCACTGTGGTTTTATCTACTTGATTTATGCTTTTTAAGTTTTCCTAAGTATAAATACACATGAATGTATGTGTATGTCTATATATTCATGTGTGTGTATATGTATGAATGTACCTGTATATATACTTACGTGTGTATGTGTACATTAACATGTAAACATATGATGCTGTGGCGTCCCACCTGGCTCCCACCTTCGGGACCAAAGTCATTATTCCCCCAACTGCTGGGAGTGTTGCCGGCTGACAGCTTGAAGCTGAGTCTTCCCCTAGGAATTGCCCTCAGCCAAAAATAACCACCTCGACCAAGGTGACAACCCCTCCCTGGAGGTTATACAGATCCAGTGAGTGCAAGAATACAAAGGCCTTTTAGGTGTTCCTAAAAGCATGCCCCAGTAAGTCTTAGCATGCAAATCTCCATCTCAGAGGCCAGTTCCTGAGGAGCCCCACCCAGTATAATCATGTATTTTGATTTTACACTGGTGGTTTACATAGTTCATACCTTGTTTGTAAATATATCAGCACCACCTCCCTGGCCCAGCTGAAAACCACAGGCAGAGGTATGTAAATGATTGCTGAATGAGGTGAAATTTTGGATGAGGTTACCTCACGATCTCAACACGAGACTCTTCTGTTTTGCAACTAGTGTGGCCTTTGACCGAATAGTTAAGGTACAGGGGATCCATGGGTGTCTTGGGGCTAGCAAGTGATCCTCACAAAGCAGAACCAAGGTCCTGGCAATCCAGGCTAAGAAGGTAAGAACATTTAATTAATGTAATTTTTATATTTTTTAAATATATCGAAGCACTATGTATTTCCACACATACCATACTTCCTGGACCCTAAAAAGCCATAGAATCTCAGTTTGTACCAATTGTTTAACAGAACCTAGTAGGGGGGAAGATGAAATATTTCCACCCCACTAAATGATCTATATTCAACATGTCAACACATTTAAAGCACTTTATAACAGTACCTGGTACAAAGATGAATGTTATCTATTGTATTAAAATATGGAAAGATGCCATCCTAGAAATGAAGAAATATGTTTTTTTTTTAAATATTATAAAGTTATTTTTGGTGTTGATTTGTTTAAAGTTATGTACTTTATTTTTTAATTTTTTATTTAAATTCTATTTAGTTAACATATAGTGTATTATTAGTTTTAGGGGTAGAATTTAGTGATAAATTTATGTACTTTAAAACAGGAAATGCCTTCTTTGACTCTTGGTCTTTACTGTCCTTGACTGTAACATATGTATAATCAATACATTCAGTTAAGTATTTCATACTTTTATTTGCTATTATTCATCTATTGTATTTAATTTAATGAAGGATAGTCAGAAGAAAGGCAGGCAGGGACAAGCCCCACCCCAAGAGGAAAACTACCCTTAAAAGAAAAGAGACCCCATCCTGTTAATCTAGGTTTTACTCAGTGCCCCAGCTTTTAAGTCTTCCTACTGGGAGGACTTACTACTTGTATGTGACAGAAAGAAAGGGAATGGCCTTGGGCGTCCTAACCCAGGCCTGGGGGGCCAGCTCAACAGCCAGTGGGATATTGAAACAAAGCTTGATCTGGTGGCCTGCAACTGGCCGGCATGCCTTAGGGCAGCGGCAGCCACTGCCCTCTTGGTCCCCCAGGCTACGAAACACAGGCCTGGAAGGAGCCCTCCACCCTTTCCCGCGTGCACATCTACCTGATAAGTAGATGAGCACATGGACAAAAAAACCTGATTGGTAACAGGTGCATAGGGTTAATCGGATTAAAATAGCCCACCAACAAGCCCATAAAACAAGCCTGCCAACAAGCCCCTAGACTTAGCAACCCTCTCAGGTCCCCTCCCTCTTTGGGAGTTTTGTACTATTGCTCAATAAATTTTGCTGCCCACCACTCTTCGTCTGCTCTACCTCTTCATTCTTCGAAGCAGCATGACCAAGAACCTCAGGCACCGAAGGAAAAGAAATCCTGCAACGTATTGTCTTATATAATTATCAGTCTTCTATAATGTATTATATTTTATTTTGCATATGTGTTGTTTCCCTCATATTAGAAACTTCTAGTGGGTAGTACTAGGCATGACTTGTCCTTCTCTGGTGTCCTCTATAGTGCTGGCTACCAAGTATAAATTTAATAAATAATGGCAAACTATCTGATTTTAAAAGCATGCAAGTGGAGGGAGTATTAATTGGGAACATAGTAATTCTACTCAATATATACTTTTTTTTTCTTTAAATGCTTACTCAAAATCCCACTTTCCTACCCAAAGTGTAAAATTCAACAACACAAAAAAATTTCCAGAAGTAGAACAAGTAGAAAGAGCTAAATTAAAATAATTTGGCAATAAAGTATTTAAATTTTTCCTGTGAGGGATTGCTAAAATGAATATTGAATTTCCTCTGGGTTAAAAGTTCCATTGTTTACTGTGGTTTTTAAAATTCTATCCCATTTGCTTTCAACTTTTTAAGACAGCTTTCTTGGAAAAACAAATCAAAAATAGTAGAGGGTTAGAAGGTAAGATTCATATGAGAAGATGAAGGGATGAGGGGGGAAAAAAAAGAAAAGATGAAGAGGTGAAGTCAGTGGAAGCCTCAGGCTCCACTAAAAGAGGAAAACCCCTAGATAGGGGCATTTTAATGTGCAATGGTGGTCCTTCAACTTAAGTGGGACACTAGAATGGGAGGCACCATTCTCAACCTTCCTCCAGAAAAATGATCATGCAAATTCATAAAATTTGCTAACTGCCCCTCTCTCTTCTCCTTTGCAGCCAACCTTGTCAAAAAAGAAAAAGAGAGAGAGAGAACTGTCTCCTTTTCTTATCTCCACTTTATTACCTCCTTAGCCCTTCCAACTCCCCTGAGCCCACTCCCCTGAAAACATGGCTACTCTGAGCAACTCCATTCCAGTACAACCTGACAACATTCTGGTTTGGGCCCAAAATGCATTTCTGTGTCTTAGGCCAACCATATTTCTCCTGATCTCCAGACCCACCCAACTGCCTACTTCTCATTTCAAATGCTTCAAAATCACCTCACACTCAGTGTGTCCAGAAAGGAAATAATAATCTTCCCCTAAACTCAGTCCTCCTCCTGGATTCCCCATATCAGTAAATGACACCACCATGGACCTAGTTTGGTCCAAGAACAAAACTGAGACGTATCCAAGTCTGATCAATTCTGTTTTCATCATCTCTTTTAAATCTATGGCTTTTTCTGATCCCAATGTCTAGGACCTCACTTCAGACCATTCTCAATGTTTAACCTGCCTTACTGGAACAGCCTCCCAGCTGGTTTCCCTGGATCCATTCTCCACCCCAGTGGCAGTACAGTCTTTCTAAAATGCAAGCCTGATCAAGTCACTGCCCTTCCATGGCTTTCCATTGCCTTCAGGCTATTTACAAACATTTTAGCATGCTTGGTTTTCCAAGACCTCCTTTCTACCCACCCATCATTCTTCTCTCAGGGAAGCCACTTTACTCAACTTGGGAAGGTGCTGTTCACATCCTAGCCTGTGTGAAAGGTGACTGCTGGGCTAGTGCCGTCCAAAACCTGTGAGACTAAACATGGCGGCCTTGCCTCTTTATCACACTTTATACACTGCTAATGGCAGCTTTTCTGATGCATCGTATTTCTTCTCACTCTGAGCCTTTGCATATTTGTTTCCTGCCTATAATTTCATCCACCCCAATGTCATCTTCATCTACCTGTCTTTCAGATCTCAGTTTAAATAGCACCTATCCCATGAAGCCCTCCCTTACTCCACCTCCGAGGTTTGGATTAAGAGTTTCCCTAAAGTTTCGGAAACTTTGGTGCCCTCTACTTAACCTCTATTATTGTACTTATCCCTTGATCCTTTAATTACCTGTTTACTTTCCTGACTCCTCCTTTATTTTTTTTTAAAGATTTTATTTATTTATTTGAGAGAGAGAGAGAGCATGAGAGGGGGGAGGGTCAGAGGGAGAAGCAGACTCCCTGCCGAGCAGGGAGCCTGATGCGGGACTCGATCCTGAGACTCCAGGATCATGACCTGAGCTGAAGGCATTCACTTAACCAACTGAGCCACCCAGGCGCCCCTGACTCCTCCTTTAGACTGTTGTCTTAATCACCTTTGTGTCTCTAGTTCATAGTATAGTGTCTGGCACATGGTAGATGCAAAGTAAATACTTTTGAATGAATGCAACTTTGAGTAAATCGTTGAACCTAGCTAAGTTTTAGTTATCACTAGTCAAAAAGGCTAAGGATTTGTGGGTCTATTGTCAATAATTTACAGAATCATATCACAAATGCATATAAAATTGCTTTGAAAAATGGAAAAAATAAACAGATGAGAAAGAGAACAATTGGTATGGCATCTCATAAAGCAAAAGTGTCAAGGATTGGGATGATTTTAAGGAAAGTCATGAGAGATACCTTTCTACTCTATCTTGTAGAAGACCTTAATGCTTGCGCTGTTGAAATGAGCACAGATTCCGTGTCTCATCTGCAAGTGAGCAATTAGAACGTTTTTATTTTTTTTTTATTTTTATTTTTTTTAAAGATTTTATTTATTTATTAGAGAGAGAATGAGAGAGAGCACATGAGAGGGGGGAGGGTCAGAGGGAGAAGCAGACTCCCTGCCGAGCAGGGAGCCCGACGTGGGACTCGATCCAGGGACTCCAGGATCATGACCTGAGCCGAAGGCAGTCGCTTAACCAACTGAGCCACCCAGGTGCCCAATTAGAACGTTTTTAAAAGATAGGACAGGGGCGCCTGGGTGGCTCAGTCGTTAAGCGTCTGCCTTCGGCTCAGGTCATGATCCCAGGGTCCTGGGATCGAGTCCCATGTCAGGCTCCCTGCTCGGCGGGAAGCCTGCTCCTCCCTCTCCCACTCCCCCTCCTTGTGTTACCTTTCTCGCTGTGTCTCTCTCTGTCAAATAAATAAAATCTTTAAAAAAAAAAAAAAAGGACGAGTTAGAAATGAGAAGTGTAGCAACGAACCATGCTTTCAGTTCATTAACTGGCCACACAATCTGTGCTTGAAGATACATGTATATTATTTCTTTCTTTGAGACCCAGTTTTTCAAAATGTTGTACCAAGGGCTCAGGAATTCACAGGATAAACACAGTTTTTCTTTCTGGGGCATCAATTTCAGTTGGTGATTGAGGGAGTTAAATCACTGAACTTGGTAAGTAACTTGAAGCAGTATTTTTACAACTACATAAACAAACATATATTATAGCTTGCACTGTAGCATTTGTGTACATCTTTTAAATAAATCTGAGACTTCAAACATTTTGTGTTTGCAGTGGATTATTCCACACTATCCCCCTCTACAAGGCCTACCAAACCTTCACACTCCCAAGCCCTAGGATTAAGTTTTTACCCACCTATGCTCTTGGGGTGCCTTGGGCAAGTTTAATAAGTACTGCTCTTAGAAGCTTGGTAGGCTTCCCTGCAGCTGAACTGAAATAAAGACCGAAGAACCTTCAGCAAATGTGGCTGGTACACTAACATCAGGGCCAAGTTTATAGCTGAGTATTGATTGTGGGTCTGTCCTTGGTTCCTCACTTGCCCACTGCATTGGTAAGCAATTTTGTAAAACTGGTCACTAGTCCCCAGAAAAATCAAAACTATTTTCCTGCGGAGGAATCGATACTCATTTATCACTCGACAAGGAAGAATATCTAAATCCATATCCCCATGATATTTGGCCAGTGGTATCATCATCTTTGTGTACAAAGGTCAGCACATTAGATCTAAAGGAAGAGGAGAGGGGAACTAACATTTATTGAGCCCCTACTATGAGCCAGGCACAGTGCCAGGTGCTGTACATTCCCTCACCAGCCCAGACACAATCCTGCGCTCCTTTGTATGCTATCTGTACCTCATACAGGCTCTTACTATGGGACATGACACTAAATATTGAGGATTTGTTTGTCTGCCACTCTACTATAAACTCCTTGAGGGCAGGGTCCATTTCAAATTCTTTTTTGTGTTCCAAGTACTCTCAGTGCCTGGTCACATCATACACCCTCAGTTACATTTTTATTAACTGAACTAAAATGATCTAACGATTAGGAAACTTAAGAAGCTAATGCCTTCATACACCAAAAATTCTTTCTCTAAATCATCTTGCACAGTTTCATCCTCCACTAAAGAAATACACAGCATAGCAGTGGTGTCAGTTTTTTGTTACGTGTTTAGGTCCTGGAACATTTCCAAGTCTCCCTCCTGACCCCCAACCCATTCCCCTGCCAAAAAGATAGGATCAGTCTACATAACATTTACCATATACACTTGCTGATTATCTTTGGCAAAGCACTCTTTTCAATAATATATTAAATATTCTATGAACTATATCTTTAAAATGAATCACTAAGTGTAAATGTCCCCTTTTCATCAACTTTAACAAGTGACAAAAAACAGGACCAGAGTCACACTGCTCATAGAGGATCAAATATGCATTCTGAATTTCCAAGTCTATAGCCTCAGCGTTGTTTTTCTTCCCTCCCCAAATCCAGTGTAATCAAAATATAGAAATTTCTTCTCATCACTTCACTTTAAAATACATATGAAGGGGTGCCTGGGTGGCTCAGTCATTAAGCGTCTGCCTTCGGCTGCGGTCATGATCCCAGGGTCCTGGGATGGAGCCCCGCATCGCATGGAGCCCCACATCGCATGGAGCATCGCATGGAGCCCCACATGGAGCCCTGCATTGCATTAGGCTCCCTTCTCAGCAGGAAGCCTGCTTCTCCCTCTCCCACTCCCCCTGCTTGTGTTCCCTCTCTCACTGTCTCTCTCTGTCAAATAAATAAAATCTTAAAAAATAAAATAAAATGCATATGAAGTAGGCACTGTATAAACACACACACATACAGAAGAGGAAAAATAATTAGATACTAGGGGACTCATCAATGCACTGATTTAGACTAGGTCAGATTTATGAATTCAAAGTTTTAAATCTAATCCAACTTCTCTAAAGTTCAAATGCACTTGACATTTATTATGTTGTGACTTCCTGTTTTTGTAGAAGAGCAGTTTCAAAAATGCTTCAATAAGCTCTGTGGACAACATCTAACTCCCGCAAGGCAAGTTTTGGAACATTTAGTGGTAAATGAATAGAGTACATATGCAATACATTTCTTAAGATGTGCATATTTTCAAAAACTCAGGGGAAAAAGTAGTTGGCCAAGTCTATCTGTGGTTTCATTGAATACTTAAAAATGAGTTAATGACATTGAGAGACACAAAGATAGAGTTGGGTTTTCCCATCCAGTCTGCAGAACACATAGCTCTCAACCAGTGATGATAGAGCCCATAGGAAAGTACGCTCAATTTTTGTAGAAATGGAAAAGAATTAAGATTTAATGTCTGGAACTGTGGTGGCTGGATGCATCATTAACAAGAAAATAAAGAACAAAGCAAAAGAATCTAAAAACATTCTTGCGTGTTTTACATTTACTGTTTCTTTGCTTTGTAATTGCTAGTGCATGGCACAGGGTGAAAAATATGCTGGCAAATATCAAATCCACCAAAGAGCTCACTGGCAAGTCTTTTTTTTTTTTTTAATTTATTTATCTATTTTAAGTAAGCTCTATGCCCAATATGGGGCTTGAACTCACAACCCTGAGATCAAAGAGTCACAGGCTCTACTGACTTAGCCAGCCAGGCACCCTTCACTGGCAAGTCTTTAGGGGACTTGGTGAAAGTCTACAAAAGCTCTCCTTGACACACAAAAACTTTTACCCCCTACTTCCACTCCAGACCCTAAGTGACTCTGGGACGTCACCAGGGTGTCTCTCAAGTGTTCGGGAGTAAATCAACACACACAACGTGCTGCTACTCTCTCTCAGGGCTTTGCTGGGTCCCCACTGAATCTGCTGAGCTTCTACAATGTTCTGCCAGCCCTATGGCTTTGCTCATGCTCTGCTGAAGCTCAGAGAGAAAATATCCTGCCCCAGTTTCACTCTCTTCCTATAAACCTCAAACCTCCAATGTGACAAGTGCCATGCTTCCTCTTCAGGCCACACAGTGCCAACGCCATGCTCTTTTCCATGCCTCTTTCAGGAGAGTTCACATCCACTGCATAGGCCTGCGGGGGGACAGGGAGTGTGCAGGGCAAGCAGGAGGGGGTCCCTTCACTCCCTCCACCCCCACCTTCCTATCTGGTTCCAGGAAACCACTTACAGAATTTCCTGCGGTGGAATGTGAATTGACACCACTTAACCAATCTCCGCTCAGATACAGCCAGAAGCATCCGTGATAGTTATTGCCAGGAGGTTCATTTTAACTTGATAACTTGGTGTGGTTGAACAGAATTGAGGTCTCATTGTTGAAGGCTGTAAGGAAAAGGAAATTAGAAAACATGAATAAAAATACAAATAAATCGTATTTGTTCTAATGATTCCACAGACTATAATACACAGTGGTCAAATAATCAAAAGAAAGTCACACGATCAATAGGTACTCAATAGACAGAGAAAAAGCATTTGGTAAACTCAGCTCCCAGTGATGATTACAAAACAACTCTTAAAGCTAAAAATAGAAAAGTAGACACAGACCTGTACCCCCAAAACAAGTAATATATCAGATGTTAATAATAAAAAATAAATAAAAAGAAAAGTAGAAGAAAACTTCCTTAAGGTGATATTTATTATATACCAAAAAATTAAAAGCAAACCTGTTTAATTAATGGTAAAAGATCAGAAGCATCTTCTTTAAATCAGTAACAAAGCCAGGAGGCTAGCTGTCATTGCTTCTATTCCACATTTTTCAAGAGAACCAAAAGGAAAAAAACAAAATTATCACTCCTAATAGATAACATGGCAGTTTACAAAAACAATCTAAGAGAATTAACACAAAAATCATTAGAACTAATAGGAGATTTCAGCTATGTTGCTGGATATAAAATACACAAAGAATCAATAGTGTTCCTATACATTAGCAGTAAGCAAATTTTTTTCATAAAAATCCAGTAGTGGGGCACCTGGGTGGCTCAGTTGGTTAAGCGACTGCCTTCGGCTCAGGTCATGATCCCAAGGTCCTGGGATCGAGTCCCACGTCGGGCTCCCTGCTCAGCGGGAAGCCTGCTTCTCCCTCTCCCACTCCCCCTGCTTGTGTTCCCGCTCTCGCTGTGTCTCTCTCTGTCAAATAAATAAATAAAAATTAAAAAAAAAAAAAAAAAAAATCCAGTAGTAAACATTTTGGATTTTAAAGGCTAATCAAATCTGCTATTGTAGTAGAAAAGCAGCTATAGACAGGATGTAAACAAACAGACACAGCCGTGTTCTTCTTTACAAAAGAAGATTACAGGCTCGATTTGGCCCACAGGCCATACTTTACAACTCGAGTCAGGCACCATTGATGAAGTTAGAAAACATTACTTAAAAAGAAAAAATACCAGGGGCACCTAGCTGGCTCAGACAGTAGAGCATGTGACTCTTGATGTCCTGGTTGTAAGTTTGAGTCCCACGCTGGGTGTAGAGATTACTTAAAAAAATAAATAAATAAAATCTTTTTTTTTTTTTTAAAGATTTTATTTATTTATTTGAGACAGAGAGAATGAGAGACAGAGAGCATGAGAGGGAGGAGGGTCAGAGGGAGAAGCAGACTCCCTGCCGAGCAGGGAGCCCGATGCGGGACTCGATCCTGGGACTCCAGGATCACGACCTGAGCCAAAGGCAGTCACTTAACCAACTGAGCCACCCAGGCACCCATAAATAAAATCTTAAAGAAAAAAAAAAACCATTTACTATAGCAACTCAACTGGAAGGTACTTATGAATAAATCTAACAAAATTTGTACAAAACCTATTTGGAAAAAATTATGAAACTTTATTGAAAGACGACGTTAAAGAAGATTTCAGTAAATAGAGGGGTACACCATCTTAATGGATGAGAAAAGTCAACGTTTCAAACATTTCAATATTTGCAAATTAATCTATTAATTCAGTGTAATTCCAACCAAAATACCAACAAGGCTTTTCATGACATCTGACAACCTGACTCCAAAATTTATGTAGAAGAACAAAAAACCAAGACCATTATGAAGTACAAGGTAGGAAGATATGCCTTAACAGATGTCAAGATTTATTATAAAATAACAGTAACTGGGCGCCTGGGTGGCTCAGTTGGTTAAGCGACTGCCTTCGGCTCAGGTCATGATCCTGGAGTCCCTGGATCGAGTCCCACATCAGGCTCCCTGCTCGGCGGGGAGTCTGCTTCTCCCTCTGACCCTCCCCTCCTCATGCTCTCTCTCTCTCATTCTCTCTCTCTCTCTCTCAAATAAATAAATAAAATCTTTTTAAAAATAAATAAATAAATAAAATAACAGTAACTAAGGTAATACAGTATTGGTAAAGAGACAGATAGGATAAAAAGAATAAAATAAGGACCCCAGAAACAAACCCACTCATACGTGGAACATGATATTTAACACAGGTACCATTGTAGACCAGTGGGGTAAAGATTGAGTATACAATAAATGGTGCTGGAATAATTGTTTATTATATGGTAAAAACTGAAGTTATATCCTTACCTCCATCATACACAAAAATCAATTCTAGGTTGATTAAATATCTAAGTAGAAAGTCAAAGCTTTAAAACAAGTTAGATGGGATGCCTGGGTGGCTCAGTCCATTAAGCTAAGTGTCTGCCTTCAGCTCAGGTCATGATCCCAAGGTCCTGGGATAGAGTCCCACATCAGGCTCCTGCTCAGCGGGGAGCCTGCTTCTCCCTCTGCCTGCCATTCCCCCTGCTTGTACTCTCTCTGACAAATAAAATATTTTTAAAATAAATAAATAGATAGATATAGATATCTCAAATTAGAGAGCAATATGGAAGAATATCTTTAATACTGGGAGAAAAGGAAAGATTTCTTTTTTTTTTTAAGATTTTACCTATTTTTTTTTTTTTTTGAGAGAGATAAAGAGAGAGAGCATGAGCAGAGGGAAGGGGCAGAGGGAGAAGCAGACTCCCTGCTGAGCAGGGAGCCCGATGCAGGACTCGATCCCAGGACCCTGGGATCATGACCTGAGCCGAAAGCAGATGCTTAACCGACTGAGCCACCCAGGTGCCCCGAAAAGGAAAGATTTCTAAAACAAGACACAAAAAGCCCAAAACATAAGGGGAAAAAATTAAAATATTTAACTACATTAAAATAGAAAATTTCAGTACATCAAAATATGAATAATATTAAAAGACAAGCTATATGAGTACAGGTATTTGCAAAGCATATAACTAAAAAAGGCTTAGTATCCAGGGCGCCTGGGTGGCTCAGTCGTTAGGCGTCTGCCTTCGGCTCAGGTCATGATCCCGGGGTCCTGGGATCGAGTCCCGCATCGGGCTCCCCACTCGGCAGGAAGCCTGCTTCTCCCTCTCCCACTCCCCCTGCTTGTGTTCCCTCTCTCGCTGTGTCTCTGTCAAATAAATAAATAAAATCTTAAAAAAAAAAAGGCTTAGTATCCAAAATAAGATAGAAAAATAGAAAAATAATCCAATAAAATAGTGTGTATTAGATACATTTTGTGGATTGTAAACTAGTATTTAATAATAAAAAATAGATTAGAATAGAGAACATCTGAGTACATACCACATATTAAAGATAAATAATACTTTGGGAAATTTTTGTTTCAGTTATATATCTATATGTGTATATGCATGTAAACATACTGGATCACAATATAAAATAAAGTTCTAAAAGTAGGTGACAGTTTTAAACACACTAACATAGAAAATTAATAAAATATATAGGCTGTACAACAGTGTGAATGTGCTTAATGCTACTAAATAGTACTTCAAGTGGTTTAAATGGTAACATTTTGTTATGTACATTTTACAACAATAAAAGATATATAAACAGGTAATTCACAAAACAGAAAACTTTAGCCAATAAACAAAAAAGATGCTTGATCTCAGTAGTCAACAGAAATCTCAATGAGTCAGTCATCAGACAAATAATTTAAAAGTCTGACAATGCCTCCAAGAGTAGACAAATGGATAAGGAAAATGTGGTATGCACACAAACACACACACACACAGGAATATTATGCAGGCATTAAAAAGGATGAGATCATACCCTTTGAGACAACATAGATGGACCTAGAGGGTATTATGCTAAGTGAAATAAGTCAGAATGAGAAAGACAAATACCATATAATTCCTCTCATATAAAAATGAATAAAGAAACAAAAAGCAGAATGAGGCCTATAAATACAGAACACAAACTGATGGTTGCCAGAGGGGATGGGGGTTAAGAGATGGGCAAAATGGGTGAAAGGGAGAGGGAGACCCAGGCTTCCAGTTATGAAATGAATAAGTCATGGGTATAAAAGGCATAGGATAGGGAATATATAGTCAATGATATTGTAATAGCAATGTATTGAGACAGATGTTCACTTGTGGTGGGTGAATTTAGCATAATGTATAAACTTGTCAAATCACTAAGTTATACACCTGAAACTAATGTAACATTGTGTGTCAACTATACTCAAATATAAACAAACAAACAAAGAAATAAAGTCTGACAACGCAAATGTTGGTAAAAATGTAAAGCAACAAGAATTGTCCTATCTGTACCTGGGATTATAAACATTTATAATTTAGTAACATCTAGTGAAGTCACCAGCAATTCTACTTCCACATGTGAACAAGGAGAAATGCTCACTGCAGCATGTTTATAATAGTGAAAAAAAAATGAACACAATCTAAATGTTCACCAACAAGAGAATGGATAAACAACAATTAAATACTGTACAACAATGATAGTTAATGAACTAGTCTCATGCATCAACACGGATAAATCCTCAAAACATACATTATGCCAACAAAGCTGTAAAAGTATACAACTGTATGATATATTTCATTGAAGTTTGAAATATTCAAAAGAATACTCCATAGTAGTAGAAATATAAATGTATTCATTGGGGAGCCTGGGTGGCTCAGTCGGTTAAGCGTCTGCCTTCGGCTCAGGTCATGATCCCAGGGTCCTGGGATTGAGCCCCACGTTGGACTCCTTGCTCAGCAGGGAGCCTGCTTCTCCCTCTGCCTGCCATTCCTCCTGCTTGTGTTCTTTCTCTCTCTGTCAAATAAATAAATAAAAACTTAAAAAAAAAATAAACATATTCATTAGAATGGTAAATATCAGGGGTACCTGGGTGGCTCAGTCAGTTAAGTATCCGACTCTTGATTTTGGCTCAGGTCATGATCTCAGGGTTGTGAGATTGAGTCCTGAGTCAGACTCCATGCGGGGTGTGGAGCCTGCTTAAGATTCTCTCTCTCCCTCTTCCTCTGCCCGTCCCCTCCCCTCTCTCTCCTTCCCTCTCTAAAAAACAAAAAAACAGAAACAGAATGGTAAATATTGAATTGAGGGCAATGATTGCCTTTGGGGAAGGAAAGGAAGGGAGAGAGATGGGGTCATGGAGAATATACAGAGGCTTGAATTTTATCTCTAAAATTTTACTTCTTGAGCTGGGTGGTTGGTACACAGATCATTATTCTTTTTGTTTTTGCTTGCATGATTGAAATATTTCATTAATTAAAAAAGAAGAACTGGTCAACAAGAGATCTTTGACAGTTAATTCTCTGCCCAGCACTGTGCTAGGCAATGAGACACATAATTCCAAGATAATAGAATGCTCACGACAGGCACTCAATAAACATTCAATTCATTCATGAAATGAATGACTGTAAGATAAGACACAGTCAATTCCTAATTGCAGAAACTAGAATAATAGGCATGAGCCAAATAGAGAAATGTGCCTCATTCTCAGTGGTCACTAAAAGAGCAATTCAGAAAAAGAGGCAGGTTTTGGGAATAGAGACAATGAGCTCAGTTAAGACGGAGGTGCCCTTGAGACATCCAAGTCAGGAAATATGTAGCTAGAGTTGGATAGGTGGGAGGAGATTCACATTTGAGATTGGCAGCATATGGTTGATAATGAAAGCCATGGGAGCAAATGAGATAATAAAGGGAACAGGACAAAAATGACGAGAAAGGAGGCTCTGAGGACAACTAACAGTAAGAATGGGGAACGAGCTGGAAAAAAAGAGGCTCTCAATATACCAACTCCTTGAAAAAGAATCCTAAGGTGAAACATCCTAAATGCTGCCAAAGGACATAAACTTTTCATATTTTTTAACTTTCTGTTATAAGTGAATTTTAAACAAATACTAAAATAGAGGGAATAGCAAAATGAACTCCCCTTTACCCATCACCTGGTTTCAACAATTATCAACTCACGGATACTTTTATTTCTTCCATACCCCCATCGACTACATCACCTTTTATTCTGAAGCAACCCCAGACACCCTATCATTCCATCTACAGCCATTTCATTATGGTTCCTTAAAAGGTAATGACTCTTTCTAAACATAATCACAATATCATTATCATAACTTAAAAAAATCAACAGTCATTTTTTTAAAAGATTTTATTTATTTATTTGACACAGAGAGAGAGAGTGAGCACAAGCAGGGGGAGCAGCAGGTAGAAGGAGAGGGAGAAGCAGGCTCGCCGCTGAGCAGGGAGCCCGACATGGGCTTGATCCCAGGACCCTGGGATCATGACCTGAGCCAAAGGCAGACACTTAACCGACTGAGCCACCTAGGCGCCCCAACGGTAATTTTTTAATATCAAATATTCAGTAGTTGTTAAAATTTCCAATCATTTCATAAGGGTCATAAATTTATTTTACAGTTTGATTAAAGCTTACATATTGCTATTGGGTGATAACGTCTTTCAAAACTGCAAGTTACCCATCCTCTGCCTCATCATCTTTTTTTTTTCTTGCTATTTTTTTTTTTTTTAAAGATTTTATTTATTTTGGTGGGGGGGAGACAGAGGATGAGCGAGGGGAAGGGGCAAAGGGAGGAGAAGCAGGCTCCCCGCTGAGCAGGGAGCCCAATGCGGGCTCGATCCCAGGACCCTGGGATCACGACCTGAGCCGAAGGCAGACGCTTAACTGACTGAGCACCCCAGGTGCCCCTTTTCTTGCTATTTTAAACAGCAATTTTAAAGTCCAATTGAAATAGATCAGGACAATAAAGAGGTCACCCCCATATTCCCTAGAGAGTCATTTTGATGGAAGATGCTTGAGTGGGGTAGCCAAGCTCATTTTTTAACTGAAATGGGAACTCAGATTTACTTAGATTATGGTTGCACAGAGCACCATCTTGCACTAAATGAAAAGCTTTAATTTTTTTAGACTCTCATGAACAATCCAGAAGTGCTATAGGATAACTTTTACCACTACAATTATTTCTTCTGACAAAGTAAGGACCAATCATTAAGCCCTTCTTTAAAGAACAGAAGAAGGATGCCTGGGTGGCTCAGTTGGTTGGGCGTTTGCCTTTGGCTCAGGTCATGCATGATTCCAGGGTCCTGGGATCGAGTCCCGCATCGGGCTCCTTCCTCAGCGGGGAGCCTGTTTCTCCCTCTCCCTCTGCCTGCTACTCCCCCTGCTTGTGCTCTTGCACTCTTTCTTTCTCTCTCTCTCTGACAAAAAAATAAAAACCTTAAAAAAAATAATGAAGAAATTGGCTCTGGAGGTATCCCTTTTATACTGACAGATTTTCTGAGGATTTATATTTCCTAAATGAAGCAACCACAAATTGATTTGACTTTAATGTAGACAGTTGTGCTCAGTAAAAACCATTAACCTAACAATAAATTCAGAATAATTTTGAATTATTTACTAAAACTGTGGATAGCAATCCAGCCCCACATAGTAGTTCTTAACACATACTTGATAGTCTTGGTTTTTAAGGCAATAATGGAATTTTACTTTTAGTATTTTGTAGTCTTTTTTTAAATATGCTTAAACATATGTTCATTTTAACAAGTTTCCATGAGTACTTAGAAATGCTTACCACACAACTACCATGGGGTTCCTCACTGATTCTGAATTCTGGTTTTCCATATAAGTCAGTATCTTTAAAATTCTTATTGTTTAAAATTGAATTTCTGTGTAATGCACTGTTTGGGGAATAAATTGTGAACTTTTTCTTCTTGTGGTTCTGAGAGTTTTCAGTGCTGTTACACACAACCCATTTTACCTTCTCATCCATGGCAACTGCTTTGCATTTGTAATGGTATCTAAACTGAGATGATACAATAGAGTGGTCAGTCTCCGTGCAGGGCCCTGGCAGCTCGGACATGGTGACTTATGAACAGAAGACATCACCTAGAGACTGGAGCTGAAGAATGTAATCGACTTTGTCAGGAGTGTATATACATGAGGCACTGAGAGAAATAACTGAGAGGCCCTGAGGTGGGGACACAGATGGAACGAAGGTCCTATGATTGGGAGATGGGTGTAATAAGCTATCAGTACCCAAAAGTCACTGAGCCCTGGACCTTGAATTTACAGGTGCTCTAGTGATCAGGACTTCCTTGGTTGCAAGTCCAAGTGATAAGAACCAAACTCATCCAAAATCTATAAAGAACTTACAAAACTCAACACCCAAAAAACAAACAATCCAGTTAAGAAATGGGCAGAAGACATCAACAGACATTTTTCCAAAGAAGACATTCAGAAGGCCAACAGACACATGAAAAGATGCTCAACATCACTCATCAGCGAAATACAAATCAAAACCAGGATGAGATACTACCTCACACCTGTCAGAATGGCTAAAATTAACAACACATGAAACAACAGATGTTGGCGAGGATGCGGAGAAAGGGGAATCCTCTTACACTGTTGGTGGGAATGCAAACTGGTGTGGCCACTCTGGAAAACAGTACGGAGGTTCCTCAAAAAGTTAAAAATAGAACTACCCTATGATCCAGCAATTACACTACTAGGTATTTACCTTTGGGTAAGTGGATAAAGAAGATGTGGTATACACATACAATGGAATACTACTCAGCCATCAAAAATGATGCAATCTTGGGACACCTGGGTGGCTCAGTCAGTTAAGCTTCTGCCTTCGGCTCAGGTCATGATCCCAGGGTTCTGGGATCAAGTTCCACATCGGGCTCCTTGCTCAACAGGGAGCCTGCCTCTCTTTCTGCCTGCTACTCCCCCTGCTTGTGCTCTCTCTCTCTCTCTCTGACAAATGAATTCAGGGCGAGTGGCAGAGGAAGAAGCAGGCTCCCCACTGGGGCAGGAGCTTGATGGGGTACTCGATCCCAGGACCCTGGTATCATGACCCAAGCCAAAGGTAGCTGCTTAACCAACTGAGCCACCCAGGCATCCCAAATAAATAAAATCTTTATCAAAAAAAATGAAATCTTGCCATTTGCAATGACATGGATGGAGCCAGAGTGTACTATGCTACATGAACTAAATCAGAGAAAGACAAATACCAGATGATTTCACACATATGTGGAATTTAAGAAACAAAACAGATGAACATATGGGAAGGGGGGAAAAGAAAGAGGGAAACAAACTGTAAGAGACTCTTATCAATAGAGAACAAACTGAGGGTTGATGGAGGGAGGGGGGTGGGGGATGGGATAAATGGGTAAAGGGCATTAAGGAGGGCACTTGTGATGAGCACTGGGTGTTATATGTAAGTGATGAATCACTAAACTCTACTCCTGAAACCAGTATTACACTATATGTTAAATAACTGGAATTTAAATAAAAAATCTGAAGAAAAAAAAAAAAGGAACCAAACTCAAACTGGTCTAAGCAAAAAAAGAAAAGGAAATCATTGGTCACTTGATAGAAAAGTCAGAGGCTCAAACAATGTCATCAGGCCTGTTTTTTGTTTTTTGTTTTCCTCTCCATTTCCTGCTTGGTATTTTTCTGCTTTGACTTCTTAGCCCAACTTTCTACAGGCCCCAGAAGCTCCAGGCTCACATCAACCTGACTCTGGCAATCTCAGCAAAAAGCATAAATTTCTTTTCACTTCGTTAAAATAGAGGTCCCAGGATTGGAGCTCACGGACTCAAACTGTGTCCCCACTCACACATGAACCAGTCAATGATGCAATGATGAATGGAAGCGCGCCCAAGCCAGGAACACAAAGGACGGTGTCTACCTTATTCATAGGACATGAACTCAAAGGAAAGCAGCAGCCCCTCCTGGGAAATCAAGACACATCTACCAGGAGGAGGGGAGAGTAAGCGATGAGCAGACAAAATGGCACAGGTGTACAATAGCCATGACGTGTAAAATTTGTGTTGTTTTTAAGCTCTTAACAAGTCGGGTAGGGTGCAGAGTGCGAGTGGAAGACAGATGGGGCCAGTGTAATCATGGTTCCTAGCGCAATAGGGAGGGTTTAAATGTAGAAGGAGGAATGAATGTGAGAGCAGAGAGCTAAACATGGGGAGATCTGGAGATACTGACTAGGCTGCCCAGACATTCCAAGTGGAAGGACTGTCGACTGGAAGAGGGGAAGGCAGATTCAGAAAATATACCGGTTAATATGCTTTGGTTACATGGGACAGGAAGCACGAATGATAACATTCCATTATGCCAGTAGAGGATCCCAGAGCTGGTTGACACAGCGACATGATGATATCGGGTCTCTGGGATGGCTCTGGTGTGATTCTCCTCGCTTTCCCCTCAAGGTTTCAAGATGACTGCCACAGCACCAAACATTGTGTTCTCACACATCAGCGTTCAAGGACAGGAAGAAAGTGAGGGCATGGGCTCTCTTCCTGCCTGTCTCTCTTTTATCAAACACACACACACAAACACACACACCTTTTCTAGATACTCAGCAGGTTTCCTTTCATATTTTAATGGTGTGTTTGAATCTATGTCCAGGTTCTTATTGCAACAGAGGCTGAAAGTCAAATAGTATTTAGCTCTTTTGGTGGGTAGAATGCCATGCCAACAAGGAGAAGATCGATTGAACAAAAATGAGGGCCAGGGCCCGTGGCTCAGCCGGGCACACGCTGCCCAGTACAGGAGGCAGGGCTCCATCTGACCAGGACATGCTGCCACAACTATTCTTTCCCTCTCTCTGTCCTCTGGGTCCTCACACCCTGGATCATTCATGAGAGCAACTGGCTCTGTAGTCCTAAATCATCAACATAATTGCTTGTAAATGGTATATACATTCTCACAAACTATGAAATACCTAGGAATAGGAATATTTTTATTAAAAATTTTCATGGTTTATAGGGGCGCCTGGGTGGCTCAGTCGTTAAGCGTCTGCCTTCGGCTCAGGTCATGATCCCAGGGTCCTGGGATCGAGCCCCACATTGGGCTCCCTGCTCGGTGGGAAGCCTGCTTCTCCCTCTCCCACTCCCCCTGCTTGTGTTCCCTCGCTCGCTGTCTCTCTCTCTGTCAAAATAAATAAATAAAATCTTTTAAAAAAAAAATTTGCATGGTATAATTTTTAATGCAAATCCAAGTTGAAAAGATACATATATTTGCACAGTTGCAGAAACATATTATGTTTTTAGATTTAAAAATGAATGCTGTAGATGTGTCTCCTGAAGCAAGGAAAACAACAGCAAAAATAAACTATTGGGACGGTATCAAACTAAAAAGCTCTGCACAGCAAAGGAAACAACCAACAGAACTAAAAGACAACCTCCTGAATGGGAGAGGGTATTTACAAATGACATATCCAATAAAGGGTTAGTATCCAAAATATATAAAGAAATTATAGAACTCAACACCAAAAAACCGCCCCAAATAATCCAATTTAAAAATGGGCAGAAGACATGAACAGACATTTCTCCAAAGAATCCATACAGATGGCCTACAGACGCATAAAAAAAGATGCTTAACATCACTTATCATCAGGGAAATGCAAATCAAAACCACAATGAGATCACCTCACACCTGTCAGAATGGCTAAAATAAAAAACTAAAGGAACAACAAGTGTTTGTGAGGATTTGGAGAAAAAGGAACTCCTGTGCACTGTTGGAGGGAATGCAAACTGGTGCAGCCACTGTGGAAAACAGTATGGAGGGTCCTCAAAAAATTAAAAATAGACGGGGCACATGGGGGGCACAGTCAGTTGAGTGTCCAACTCTTGGTTTGGGCTCAGGTGGTAATCTCAAGGTGATGGGATGGAGCGCTGTGTTTTTAAAAATTTTTAAAAATTAAAAATAGAGCTACCCCTATGATCTAGTAATCTCACTACTAGGTATTTACAGAAAGAATACAAAAACACTGGGGTGCCTGGGTGGCTCAGTCGTTAAGCATCTGCCTTTGGCTCAGGTGATGATCCCAGGGTCCTGGGATCGAGCCCCACATCGGGCTCCCTGCTCAGCGGGAAGCCTGCTTCTCCCTCTCCCACTCCCCCTGCTTCTGTTCCCTCTCTCGCTGTGTCTCCCTCTCTCTGTCAAATGAATAAATAAAATCTTAAAAAAACAAAACAAAAGGAATACAAAAACACTAATTTGAAGGGATATGTATACCCTTATGTTTATTGCAGCATTATTTACATAGCCAAACTATGGAAGCAGCCCAAGTGTTTATCAATACATGAATGGATAAAGAAGATGTGGTGTATATATATACAACAGAATATTACTCAGCCATAAAAAATAATGGAATTTTGCCATTTGCAACAACATGGATGAATCTAGAGAGTACAACGCTAAACAAAATAAGCCATTCAGTGAAAAACAAATACCATATGATTTCATTCATAAGTGGAATTCAAGAAACAAAACAAATGAAAAAAGGGAAAAAAGAGAGAGACAAACCAAAAAAAGGACCCTTCACTACAGAAATCAAACTGACGGTTACCAGAGGGAAGGTGGGTGGGGGGATGGGTGAAATAGATGAAGGGGATAAAGGATGCACTTGTCTTGATGAGCACTGAGGAATGTTATGGAACTGTTGGATCACTATATTGTACACTTGAAACTAATAAAGCACTGTATGTTAAAAAATAAAAATAAATAAAAATGAATAGCGTAAGGATATCAATCACAAATTTATAGGTTTAATATACTTACATTTTTTAAATCTCATGGAATTTTTCAGGGTTAATTACAGGACTCAAAAATTCGTCTAGAAAAATGGAAGTGTCAAAGAAAATGCATTAAGTAATTTTTTTAAAACTTTAAAATCTTAGCGTGAGCCTACTAGAAACCTTTGGTGGTAAGAAATCTTTTAATGGGGTTCAGAAATCCCTTAGGTTTTACCAAAGCATTTCCTTTTGATAAATTCAGGTAAAATTAAACTCAATATTCCTTTTGTTTAATGGGAAAAAATATACTTCCATCCATTTTTAGAAAACTATGTGATTTGTCCATTTGTTGAACAAGCGTGTCAGCACCCTGCTGTCTGCTGGACACTGCTCTAGATGTGCCAATAAGTGGTGAACAGAACAAACTAAATCCTTGCTCCATCTCTCTAGCCAGCCAGCTGCCGAACTATCTTATGTCTACTTATATGCTAATGGGTGTTTTCAAATGGTACAATGTAGTTTGATTTGTTCTTTCTTGGCTGTATCTCTGGACTGCTTTATTATTTTTTTGCACTTTTTAAAGAAGATTTTATTTATTTATTTATTTGACACAGAGAGAGAGAGCACAAGCAGGGGGAGCGGCAGGCAGACGGAGAGGGAGAAGCAGGCTCCCCACCAAGTAGAGAGCGTCTTGCGGGGCCGATCCCAACACCCTGGGATGGAGCCCTGTGTCAGGCTCCCTGCTCAGCAGGGAGTCTGCTTCTCCCTCTCCCTCTCTCTGACCCTCCTCCCCGCTTGTGCTCTCTCTCTGTCTCAAATAAATAAATAAAATCTTAAAAAAAAAAATAAAGGTGCCAGAGATTTGTTGTGGCTAATGCCTATGGGAGCGGGAGCAGAGTAGGCAGGGAAAACCTGCAGACCTCCATGTCAGTCTGACACCTGTGAGGAGAGAAGGAAGGAAGACAAGGGGAAAGAGCTCCAGACTGCACTACAGCTCTGAGGACATTTCCCTTAGCACACAGACTGCTCATACAGGGGCCCTGTGTTGGGCACAAATGGCCAGGCCTAGTGGCCCTGCCATGCTCAGTTATTGGCTGGTTGCTGCCTGGAAGGGGACTGGTCTCCACTCAAATGCTGTGGCAGATCCTGAGGGCGTTGCTGCTAGAGAGCTCACGGAGCCCTTCAGCGCTGAAAGGTGAGCTCTTTCTTGAAGCAAGGTCCAGGCAGAGTCTCCATGGCTGCCACACTAATGACGGAAGATTTCTATTTTTTTTTTTAAAGATTTTATTTATTTATTTGAGAGGCAGAGACTAAGAGAGAGAGCACATGAGAGGGGGGAGGGTCGGGAGGGTCAGAGGGAGAAGCAGACTCCCTGCCGAGCAGGGAGCCCAATGCGGGACTCGATCCTGGGACTCCAGGATCATGACCTGAGCCGAAGGCAGTCGCCCAACCAACTGAGCCACCCAGGCGCCCAAAATTTCTATTTTTAAAAGCCATTTCTTCAAAATATTTTTTGTAGCCAACTTATAAAGACAAAAGAGCAGAGTGGCCTTATTTCCTGCTAAATTTAAGAGCTGTGAAAGAAAGCACAAATTCAACTGCATAACATTTTATAATTTTTGTATCTCCAAAAGCACAATAAACAGAGTTAAGAACAAGCAACCAAGCTGGGGAAAACATTTGAAATAGATAGGACAGGCAAATTAACAGTCTTTCGTTAGAGAAAATTCATACAAATTGATTTTTAAAAATTGATTAGATCCCAATAAGGATAATAGGTAAAGGGCATAACTAGAAAATTTACCAAAAAAGAAGATAAAAACAAGGGTGCTTGGGTGGCTCGGTTGGTTGAGTGTCTGATTCTTGATCTCAGCTCAGGTCTTGATCTCAGGGTTGTGAGTTCAGGCCCTGCGCTGGGCTCCACACTGGGTGTGGAACCTACTTAAAACAAAGATATAAAACAAATAGAATTGGAATATTTTCAACCTTACCAGTAATTAAAAATAAGTACTTTTAAACAAGATTTTTTTTAACTTAAGAAACTAACAAAGGTTTAAAAAAAATGTATTACTCAGTACTTGTAAGAGTATGGTGAGTTATTCTTATACATTTCTGGGGATGGTGTAAATTGGTGATAATCTTGGACCCAGTATTTTCCCTTAAAAGAATATGTGTTGGAAAAAATAAAGTAGGAAAAAAGCTTCAGGCACAAAGATGTTATTTTAGTTAAGACTCTTGTGAGAAACTCAAGTGGTTTAAGCCAAAAAGGGGAAATTACATGTTCATATAAACAAACCATCAAGCCATGGAAAGTAGGGTTTAAAACAGGCTTCAGAGTAGACTAGATACATGAACTCCACAGCATTAAGTCATTCTCTCTCTCTGTCACTCTCTCAGTTTCTCTCTCAGTATCTCTCTCTCTCTCTGTTTCTCTCTCAGTATCTCTCTCTCAGTCTTTCTCTCTCTCTCTCTCACACACACACACACCCCCCACACACATACTCCATACCCCTTGTTCTCCAAGCTCTGAGAGAAAAACAAAATGAAAACAATGGTGTACATTAACAGTTAGGTATTGAAAGATGGTCTTTCTCAGCAATAATCAAAGTGTTTAAAAGGAGCCCATGTAAGTCTCTCCACATGGTGGAGAACAAGGGAGGCACTCACTTTGGGATCACATTTTTACATCTTGTGTTCAAAGAGAAGGAGACTCTGCTCTACTCAGCCTGGGTCACAAGCCCATCACTGAACCAGTTCATGGCCAGGTTTCCTTGTTCCATCTCTCTTTCAATAACCCCACCTGCCACAGCCTTATTTTAGATCATCATATTCTCTCACCTAGACTGTCTGTGTTATCTCCTAAAAGGTCTCACCACCCTTCCCCTCACATGCTATGCACACCCCATTAATCCATCCTTTGCCCTGTGACTGGTGTTGTTTGCTTTTTTCCCTAAAGCACAAATCTGACTGGGTTCACTCTTTTGCAGTAACTTTTCACTGGCTCCCTATTGCTTTCAGGATAAAGTCCATAAGGCTGCACAATCTCACTCGACATTCTTTTCTCCCTCTGTTCTCTTGGACATCCACCATCCAGGCAGACACACGGCCATTTCCCAGGAATCTCTGCTCTTTGGCACGGTCTGTTTTACTCACCAGTCGGGGCAACCTGCTCTGAGCAAGTGACACCCCAAGGCCATCTTGTTTCTGTTCCACACCAGGAGCCTTTTGCTTTATGCCCTGTGGCTGCTCTAACCTCACAAGGTAGGACATCCATGAGAACCTGCTGTTAAGTTAATTAAACAAGGAGGCCATTAGACTGAAATGACTCTAACGTGTGGCAGCCTGGTAAGCAAACCAAAATCTAAACCTATAAATGCTCAAGGTTAAGAAATGGAAACCTAAGGACAGCCAATCACAAACAGCCAACTAGGCTTTAAGCTATAGTCAAACAAATAATTTCCTTGCTTCGCATCCACATCTTCTCTATAAATACCTTTCCACAGTGCCTGGTAGCAGAACGCTCCTAGTTGCTTCTGGTTTGGTGCTGCCTAACTGGAATCAATTTTTGCTCACATAAACTCTTAAAAGTGTTAATATGCTTCAGTTTATCTTTTAACACTGCTCAACTGTCAGATGAACACATGCCAAAAAGCCCAGAATAATGACAGCCTCTGAGACCACCCTTGACCCACTAGAAGACTGGAGCCAATGAATAAATGCTTTCCCTTTTTGTTCCCTAAGAGGATAATTTTGAGAAACATTTCATAAAGCTCCTCAGAAGATCCCACAGGACTGAACACCAGTCACCCATACCAGCACCAGCCTCAGTGGCCACAGCCATGTACTGGCTGATTCTCCCCTGCTTCACTTCCTCTGGAAGCACAATCCCAATTAATCTACCTGAACTCAAATCTTTGCCTCAGGATCTGCTTTGGGAGAACCCAGGCTAACACACTAAGCTACTTCCAGGCCAACAACTTCCTGGAAGATCATACTCTGACCAAATCAGGATGGAATCCCCAAAGTCTGAGGCAAGAAGAAAGACTATGGGGAGACAACTGCCTTGTTCCAATATCAGACTTGAACTTAGAACTGGGGTCCCCTAGCAGGGCGCCTGGGTGGCTCAGTTGGTTAAGCGACTGCCTTCGGCTCAGGTCATGATCCTGGAGTCCCTGGATCGAGTCCCGCATCGGGCTCCCTGCTCCTTGGGAGCCTGCTTCTGCCTCTGACCCTCCCCCCTCTCATGTGCTCTCTCTCTTTCATTCTCTCTGTCTCAAATAAATAAATAAAATCTTTAAAAAAAAAAGAACTGGGGTCCCAACAAGCCCAATCTCAGAGCAGTCTGGCACTCAAAGAAACAGGTCAGCACACAAACTTCAGTAAATAAAATCATTACTATTATCTGTCTCAAAAAAGCATCAAGGATATGAAAGTATATTTCTGATACAAAACAAAATACTCTTGGGCACTTGGGTGGCTCAGTCAGTTAAGCGCCTTTGGCTCAGGTCATGATCTCAGGGTCCTGGGATCGAGCCATGCGTCAGGCTCCCTGCTCCATGAGGAATCTATTTCTCCCTCTCCCTCTGCCCCTGCTGCCTCTCTCTAATAAATAAATAAAATCTTAAAAAAGAAAAACATTCTTTTTATTATTTTATTTTATTTTTTTTTAAAGATTTATTTATTTATTTGAGAGAGCGAGAATGAGAGAGAGTACATGAGAGGGAGGAGGGTCAGAGGGAGAAGCAGACTCCCCGCTGAGCAGGGAGCCCGATGCGGGACTTGATCCCGGGACTCCAGGATCATGACCTGAGCCGAAGGCAGTCGCTCAACCAACTGAGCCACCCAGGCGCCCGAAAAACATTCTTTTTAAAAATCCTCTCTCACTGCCACACTTTCTGTGACCTCCCCATGGAAAAGATCTGCCCCTCCAGGCCATATTCTCTCTCCTGACCTTCAGCTCTGAATTACAAAACTCTTTAGTAGGACACGATGTAGTTCTTTACTTTTCCTTTCTCCTCCTGCCCCCTTGCTCCTCCCTCTTTCTCCTCTGCAGTCAATAAATCTTGCCCTTTTTCCATGAAACTACCCCACCCCATCTCCTCTTCTCTGTTCCATCGATTTTCTACCATTGTCCCAGTTCTGCCTCACAAAGGCAAGAAACCAATCTAGCAAAGACAGAATCTCCCTTAGCACTCAGGGGAAAGGAAAGGTGGAGATTGCTAGACTCAGAATTCTCCTGTGTGGGCAAAAGAGGCTGCGAACACTTGACTTTGACACATTTGTTCCTAGTCACCCAATATATTAGCTAAACACAGAGGTAGGTGCATCTCAAGGTTCCGTATTCCTTTACAAGGAAAAGAATAAAGATGAGTGAAGAAAACAGTCTTTAGAGATTGAAGTTAACAGAGGAATTATCATGGTCGATGGGCAATCTACCTACCTGTAGTTTTGGGTTATGTGTTAAGTATTTTTATATTCATTAAATCCCTTAATATATCTTTGTGACTGAAAAATTGTCTGGTAATTCAGATATTCCCAGAATTGCTGGAGTAGGGACTATCTTATGCTGCAATATTCCCATAATGCTAAATGGGAGGTGGGGGATTAATAGAAGATGACCTGTATCAGCCTGCCAGCACTAGAAGTCAGATTATAATCACATGCTGTCTAGAGAACTCAAACTCAGTGCCATGTGAGCATCATGGAGCTATGATCACTAGACACTTCCAACTCAACTCTAGGGCTTGATCTGCCATACAGGTGAGATGGGTGTCCCAGGTCAAGGTGTACGCTGTGCAGGAAAGAACTTGCCAGGATCTACCTCCCTATTTCTCCTTTTCCAAGGCTAGTAAATCTCTTTCTACTTCGCTCTTTCTTTTGATAGATGAATACCTTTAGTCAGGCCTTGTCCTATCAACGGGTGGGGGTAGCCAGGAGGGGATGTGGCTTAGGCATCGCTTTCACAAAGGGCCTCAAGTGGAGGAGGCTATTCAGACAGCCAAGGAATACTGGGGCTGAAGAAAGACATCTATTATATGCCTTATGCTTGAACCCCAATACCATTCCACACTGCGTGAGTGTACCATGAAAGAATAATTTAATAAATCCTATAATTATCTTGTGAATAGCAAATTATATTGTATTATATGTTAAAATGTTAATTGTCTCAATGTAAACATTTAAAATAGCACAATTTTTTTACGTCTGTTTTGCATATCTTTGTTTCTTTTTAATGAGTGGGAGTAACTTAGGCCTCAGATTCTAAGCCGTTCTGGGTCAAGTAGCTCTTGTCTGGACATTATGTCTTTAAAGATGGACTTTGGGGGCGCCTGGGTGGCTCAGTTGGTTAACCATCTGTTTTCAGCTCAGGTCATGATCCTGGAGTCCCAGAATCGAGCCCCACACTGGGCTCCCTGCTCAGTGGGAAGTCTGCTTCTCCCTGTGTCTCTCCCCCTGCTTGTGTCTCTCTCTCAAATAAATAAATAAAATCTTTAAAAAAAGATAAAGATGGACTTTGCAGATCTCTATACTGCTCAGCTATATGTTAACTAATTAGCAAAAGAGAGAAATTAAACAATTACTACCTGAGTGCCTACTCTTTGTAAGACGGTGGGCAAAATGAAAAAGTAAAGGACATAGTTCCTGTCCTCAAAAAGTTTACATTCCAGAGAGAGAGATAGACATTAATCATGGAATCACATAATTAATGTAAAATTATGTTCATGGTAAGTTACAATAGGGGAATTTGACCTTTGGTGGGAATCAGAAAATTATTCATGAAGAAAGGACAGATACCTGAGAGGAGAACAGAAATAAAGTAGGAAAAGTGGCAAGGATGGGGAAGAGCACCCTGGGGAAGGGAAGAACATGTTCAAAGGCCCTGAGGTAAGAGGGAGCAACACAGATTTGAGATTTTTTTAAAAAGATTTTATTTATTTATTTGACAGAGAGAGACACAGTGAGAGAGGGAACACAAGCAGGGGGAGTAGGGGAGGGAGAAGCAGCCTTCCCACTGAGCAGGGAGCCCGATGTGGGGCTCGATCCCAGGACCCTGGGATCATGACCTGAGCTGAAGGCAGAGGTTTAATGACTGAGCCACCCAGGCACCCCACAGATTGGAGATATTGAAAGATGGTCTGAGCCACCGGAGCAGAAAGCCAAAGAGAACAGGGTCTAGATGAGGCCGGTTGAGGGATATTACTTTGAATCTCCAGGGTTTTGATAGGGGTGAGTCATCTCACTGCTGTCCACACATACCGCCTTCAAAGCCCTACCCAGAAAACCACTGCTCCCTACCCCCATATCCAAATCCTCATCATCTTTCAGAGCTCAACTTGAGCCTGAGCTTTCCAGAATAAACCAATCACTTGAAAGTCCTGAAGCAGGACTTTATCCCTGTGTTTCAGGCTTTGAACAGCAATAAAACTGAGAAGTAATGTAACTGAGGAAAGTGTTGTCCAAAGGAAGAGAATTCAAACAATATTAAACGAGTTTACAGAAGCAGACAGAAAATAAGGAAATACACCCACACAGGAAATTTTTTAAAGTTTTTCCAGATAAGGGGACTTTTTATTCATTCAGAGCAACAGTTTTGAGTTAAGAGGGGAGTTTTCACATATAAATATTGCAATGCGTGCCAAGGGATGTGGTGTAAAGAGGGATTATAAAAAAGCTAAAGTAGAGAATCAACAAAACCAAAATTTGTCTCTTTTAGAAGACATTTTAAAAAATAGACAAAACTCTGGCAAATTGGTAAAGAAAGAGAGCATAAATAGGCAATATTAGGAGTAAAAAGGGAACATGACATAAATACAAGGATTTTTAAAGATAAGAGAATACTAAGAACATCTTTCTGGCAATAAACCTGAAAACAGATTAAGTGCATAACTGACTAGGAAAAAATATAATTCTTCAAAACTAATTCAATAAAAAAATTAAGTAGAGACTATATAACTGGAATTAGGCAGAGAAAGTAGACTTGACCTCAAATAATACAGTGCCAGTTTAGCACAAATGACAGAAAAGGCATTCAGGAATTCCTTTAAGAAGCAAAATGGGTCTTTTTTCCCCCATGCCTATCTGTAATGCACAAAAAGAAGACTTAGTAACTAGGATTATCAATGACGAGGCAGCTTTTTTTTCTCACATTAGTATCTTGTTGGCCTGCAAGTTTCCAGAAATTTCCACTAATAATATTACCCGTAAGGCCCTCTATTTTAAGCAGGTGTGGGCATTGTCAGTGGCCTCAAGCATTATGGTGGCATTCTGAAACTTTTTGGTCTGCAGGACATTTCTGAATAGCAGTGGCTCTCTTGAAAGGAGTCTCAGACGATACTAGACAAATTAGCAATAATTACAGTACAATTATGCTCTAGTGTAACAATGTCATGTTACTATTTGAACACACCCTCTTACTGCCTAACCATGCTCTGTTATATATTTTTGAGGCAATGACCTTATGTCTCACATCCAAGCAACAGAAGAGCTTCCTTTACACCTGTCTTACCCATGGCAAGTTCTATGCCGTTATGTGTCATGTCACACAACCCCCTCAGCCCACTCCAGTTGACAGATGTCAGATAAATATACGTATGCTGAATCCCAGGAAGAATTACCATTACACATTAGTCAAAGTTTGACAATTCCACCTACCCTTTTATGACAATACCTTACACCTTACATAGCTGAGAACTGCCAGGAGCTCCCGGCAAGCCAACCTGCCACAGAGATTTGTTCCCAGAACCTGGCATACACCTTATCGGGGGTCAATGAGATGACCGTAGACAGCATTTCCCCCCATTTTAATAGTTATTAAATGTATCTTTAATATGTATTAGGAAGAAATGTAACTAGCACCTCCAATTTGGATTTTCGCAGATATTAATTCAATAGAACCAGCACAGCAGAAAATGGAAACAGCAGTAGAATGTGAATTTGGTATTAAAGATGCACACACGTTCTTAGGAAGAATGAGGACGTTTACATATTTTTAGCAAAGCAGTAAACCAAGCACAGCCTTCACACAACCTGGGAAAGGAAGAGGCATACTCACAACCAGCTGAATCTGTGTTCCATTTTGTTACAGAGACATGTGCAGAAGGACTGCCTATCATGGCAACCAGAGGCAGGAGAAATTGCCAAATCCTGCAGAAGAGTTGAAAGAAATCTCAAAGCACCAAGATGCTGGTGCGACTGATCCATGATGGCACAGCACTGTCATGCGTCACAGGGCTTTCTTTCTTGTTGGGACGTACAGGAATGGTGAACCTCACAGTCACGATGTCTTTGATTTGATCAAATTGCCCCAAATTCCAAAAGCCACAGTCACGTTTGGCTGTCCCGTGGAGCTGCCAGTGCCGACCGAGCAGGATGGGAGGAAATGCTGCCACGAGGGAAGAGGAGGCAGTACAGTGAGGACAGGCCTCATGCACCTGGCCCTGGGTGACAGCAGAGAGCGAACACTGGAACCGCCTTACGACTGATGTGGAGGAAACCTCTAAGTATAAAACAGAGTAGTTAGAGATGGAATGTAGCAAACAAAGCCGTGAATTCTAGAACTAGCAGCCCTGCCTCTGCCCTACGCTCACCAGGTGTTTCTTCTCCTCAGGGATGATATACAGAGAATTAATAATCCCTAACACTGCCCAAAAAGAAGGCCCTGGAAGGGCTCCTGAGGGGCCCTGCTAGACCAGGGGTGGCCCCTCTCGTTGCTAAATGAGGGGCCCCGGGGTCCTGGAGAAGGGCAATGGAAAAGCACTGGGGAGGAAGGGAGAGACTATGGGCAACACTGTTTACAAATTAGTGTGGAAATATTTTAGTATTTAGAAAATCACTGTGGCCACACTGGTGCTTACCAAGTGAAGAGACTCGTGCTAATACGCTTTCTTCCCACCTTTCTCCTTCTCTGTACAACATGGAGAGACTGTACTACAATGTGGAAAGCAAGAGCCAGGCTGTGGACTCTGCTGTGGGCCGGAATCCCTGCTGGATGACCTTAAGCAAGTCATTAACTTTCAGAGTCTCAACTGTTTGATTTATGTAATGGAGAAAGCACTCGATTCTACAGGTTTCTTGGAATTAAATGAGATAAGGTGGGTATAATGCTTAAGCGTGGTGCCCAGCACATAGTAAATTCTCCACAAACTGCAGCTATGGCATAGTTATCTGTTTCTCCCGCACAGAGGAACCCAGGTACCTTACCCAGGCATGGGTGGGTGACTCACATTAGCTGGGCCACACTGGAGATTTGGGTTTTTGGGTTTGACTGCTGATAGCCATTAAATATAATCACAACGAGAACATCTAGTTTCAATTGAAATTCTAGTCCCTGTGTTCTGTGAATCAGTTTAGGGTTTCTTCCCCCCACCTAAAAAAAAACATTGAAAGCTTTGTACTAAATTTACCATTTCTAAGTGGGTTAAAGTATGTTCTTTATTTAAAAACAAATAGGCCCCAGGACAGTATGGGAGAAAGCTATCTATTTTGGCAAGTTGCCTTTCCATTAAGTGCATATTACACAGTCAACTCACCATGGCAAAGCAGTTGAGACATTTCTCACTGACCTTTCTGGCCCCAATTATCTAATGCTCAGCAAAGCTTTTATGGAAAATATCACCATTTATAGCTAATGGGTGAGCTGGGCACTGTTTGTGTCTTTAAAATATGCCTCATCTTATATAATGCTCACTTAGTACTATTTTTTACTATTATACATACTATTACAGTGAACATGCTTGTAGTTTTGTCTTTGTGCCTTTGTCTAATTATTTCCTTAGAAATTCTTAGAAATAGGATGCCTAGCATAAATGGTATACAGATTTTTTTAAATTAAGTATATACTGCCTTCCACAAAGTTTTTACCAATCTACACTTTTGGCAATAGTATATGAGAGTATCTTTCCTCATGCTTTCATCAATATTTAAATCTTTACCAAACTGGTAGGTGAAAATATCATCTTACTGTTTCAATTCGCATTTTTTCAGTTACTCATTAGTTACGCATCTTTATGCTTGCTTATTAACCACATGGATTACTTACTCTGAGTCCTTTGCTTATTTTTCTATAGACCCTGGCATTTTTATTGTTATAAACATTTTAAAATATAGATAATAAATATACATAAATATTATTTATGTAGATATAAATACAAATGAAGAACTCATATTATTATATAAAGAGGGTATTTTAAGTTTTAAGCTACTACAATCTTGCCTGGTAAAAAGAAATTTAGAGTCATTCTTACATTTTAGTTTCAAATATATTGTTTATAGTAAAATATATATATATTATTTATAGTAACCTAGTCAACAAGACCTGGCCACAATATATTAGTTAGTACTTTAGGAATCAAGACAAGCCAAGAAGCTATTATTAGTTAATCTTAGTTTCTCTGAGCAGGTCTAGGAGTAATTAAGGCCCTGCTTTTGATGTAACAACCTCAGGGAAGGGAGAAGGGAAAGACTTGCTAGCATTTCTCTGCTCTTAATTGATGAGGACATAAAATTAGTGACTATTATTCTATGGCATGAGACCCTTCAGTACTTGTTACTGGGGGGTGGGGGTGGGCATAGTGGCATTCATCCACCACCTGGTTTTCTCTTGAGTGAGAATGTGCATGTAAGACGGGGCAGAGAGATAGGACAGTTAGGATCCTCTTTGGGGAGACAAGAGGTTGAGAGCAGGAATAGCCATGAACGGAAGAGGGCTAAGGTGAGCATCCTTCACAACTGGCCAGCTTCCTCCAGCTGTGTGGTAGAGGCGGCAATGAGCCTCCTTTGGGGGTTCTGGTGGGGCCGTAGTGCTAGGAAATGTGTCTCATTCTCCATTGATTAAGTCACCTCAGGAGTAAATCCATGTATGTGCTAAGGTCATGGGTCCTTCTCTGGTCTTGTTTCTGTGCAGTGATGAAATTATACTTTTGGTTTCGTTTTTATTGCTCACCATTTTATTCATCAGTTTATATGTGAATCTTCATTCTTTTCCAGCCGAATTATAAACTCCTTCAAGGTGGAATTTCTTTTTTAGAATTCTTAATATTTAGCAAAGTTTTAAGTACACAATATATACTCAAATATTTATATCTACATATCACACAGCCTACTAATAGAAAAGAATTTTTAAAAGATTAAATAATACAATGTAAATCAAATATTTTATTATTGAACTATCATTAGTTTCCAAGTCTGTGAAATGGGAAGAAAGAAGAGACCACATAGGAAGCCAAAAGGAAAACAAGGTATTTTTTCTAGGTCACAGAATTTTATGATTAGAAGGAACTGTAGAAATTAATAAAAGGAGGGGCACCTGGCTGGTTCAGTCAGTGGAGCCCACCACTCTTGGTCTCAGGGTTGTTTGAGCCCCACATTGGGTGTAGAGACTACTTAAAAATAAAAAATAAAATAAATAAAAGGAAACCTCATTTAGAATGGAGCCAAGAGGCTGGAAAGGGGAGCTCTCATGCCCTACCATTCATCAACTCCAAATCCAACAGGAAGAGAAAGATCTTCACAAGGATATTACTTTACTATCCCAGCAGGAGGAAGGAAGGCTTTCCTCCTCCCCCAGCAACAGCTGAGCCAATGAGAGACTGTCACAACCTGCCAATGAGAAGCTACCATACTCCAAACTCCCAATTTACTCCAATGGTTATTTTATTTATAAGGGTCAACCCAACCCCCACCCTTTCCTCTATAAAAGTGTTCCTCTCCTTTGTTCCCTGGACATGCGGGTGGTGTTGCTGCAGCTTGCTTGTTCTGGGTTACAATTCTCTGCTATTCTGAATAAACCCATCTTTTTCTGGTAAAATAACTGGTAGTTTTATTTTTTTTTTTAAGATTTATTTGTTTATTTCAGAGAGAAAGCAAGTGAGTGGGGGCAGGGGCAAAGGGAGAGAGAGAATCCTGAAGCAGACTCCCCACTGAGCATGGAGCCCAAGGAGGGGGCAAGAAGGGCCCTCCATCCCAGGGCCTGAGATCACAGCCTAAGCTGAAACCAAGAGTTGGCCACTTAACCTACTGAACCGCCCAGGCTGGCAGTTTTATATTTAAGGTTAACAGAGTCTTTGACATCATTAATCTAATACCTTTATTTATTTGTATGGACTCTGGATTATGTTGGCTTCCCTTAAAGGTACTGAATTTTTTCTGGCAAGTGGTTAAATAACTGTCAATTCCTCTTGGTCAGGGCAAATTTAAAAATTTTAGGTGTTGTTAGTGTTGGGTTATTTTGGTATTTTTTTGTCCTGAATCTAGTGTGATTCTTATTCCTATGGCATGGCATTTCTGGGGTCTTAACTGAATCCCTGAGGTTTTCGGAGAGGTCTCTCCACTCTGGCTTAGCTAGAGCTCAGCATCTCCAAACCCTGCACATCCCTATGTCCGGTCAGTTGTGCTTTTTCCACCCTCACCCCCAGAATCCTCTCTCCACCAGGCGCTGTGGAGTCTCTGGAGTCTGGCCTGTGGGTGATCAGCCAGCACTAGCTAAGAATCCTAGGAGAATGCTCCTGCAGTCCTCAGGGGCCCTCTCCTGTGCCCAGCTCCCTCTTCTTCAGTTTTCTGCTGCACAAAGTCTCCCTCAGCAACTCTGGATGCTGATCTCTGACTTCTCAACTCACTAAACTGCCACTTAGTGAGACAACCACTCTGCTTGGGCTCCAGCTCTGCACCACAGTCCAGAACATGTTCTCAGACAGAAAGCTGGGGTGAATGGGGACTTGTCTTTTGTGTTTCTCTCAAGCACATTATCTGAAGTGTAATCCAATGGCTGAAAACAGTTGTTTCATGTATTTTATCCACTTCCATCACTATTTATGGCAGGGGAATAAACCCATTATCTAATATTTTATTTTACTGAAGAGGAAAATGAAACTCAGAAAAAAGGAATGACTAATCTTTTACTTCGGTTTGTTTTTCTTTTTTAAAAAATAAGATCATAGGGGTGCCTGGGTGGCTCAGTTGGTTAAGCGTCTGCCTTCAGCTCAGGTGGTAATCTCCAGGTCCTGGGATGGAGCCCTGCATTGGGCTTCCTGCTCAGCGGGGAGCCTGCTTCTCTCCCTCTCTTTCTCTCCCTCTGCCCCTCCCCACCGCTCATTCTCTCTCTCTCTCTCTCTCTCAAATAAGTAAAATCTTTAAAAATAAATAAATTTTGGGCGCCTGGGTGGCTCAGTTGGTTAAGTGATTGCCTTCAGCTCAGGTCATGATCCTGGAGTCCCGGGATCGAGTCCCGCATCGGGCTCCCTGCTCAGCGGGGGGTCTGCTTCTCCCTCTGATCCCCTTCCCTCTCGTGCTCTCTGTCTCTCATTCTCTCTCTCTCAAATAAGTAAATAAAATCTTTAAAAAAAAATAAATAAATTTTAAAAATAAATAAGATCATTGATATTGTTTTGTAGTACCTTTTCTCCACCCCGCCCCACCACTTATACAAAATGAGCTATTCCCCATATCATCTATATTCTTCCATGGCATCATTTTTAATGACTGTGGTATTTTAGTGTAGGAATATGCCACAATTTATTAACCGATCCTGGGAAAGCATTTTTAATAAACAATAGAAATATTACCAATTCTAAGTAGTAAAAAAAAAACAAAAAACTATAAATCATGAAAGATTATTTTCGGGCGCCTGGGTGGCTCAGTTGGTTGAGCGACTGCCTTCGGCTCAGGTCATGATCCTGGAGTCCCGGGATCGAGTCCCATATCGGGCTCCCTGCTCGGCAGGGAGTCTGCTTCTCCCTCTGACCCTCCTCCCTCTCATGCTCTCTGTCTCTCATTCTCTCTCTCTCAAATAAATTAAAAAAAAAAAAAGAGTTCAAAGATAATTTTCAAGAAAATGAGCATTTTGTCACCTTAATATAAAGACTTGAACTAGGTCCACCAGTGTTTCCTAGCAGAGGCCACTGGACTTTTGCTTTTATAGCAGATGATCAGTATGTAGATGATTATCTGTGCATAAAAGAAAACCATGTGTTCCCCCAGTTTTGCTTTGCCTTCTCTCAGTCCCTCCACAATCTCATTCATTCCTGCAGCTCGATTTACCCTTAAAAAATTACCCTAAAAAGGGGCACCTGGGTGGCTCAGTTGGTTAAGCGTCTGATTCTTGGTTTCAGCTCAGATCATGATCTCAGGGTCATGAGATCCAGCCCCATGTTGGGCTCAGCCCGGAGTCTCCTTGAGATTCTCTCCCTCTCACTCTGCCCCTACCACCCCCAGCCCCACTCTCACTCTCTCTAAAACAATTTTTTTAAAAGCTTTCAAAAAATTACCCTAAAAAATAACAGCAAATACCCATTTGCTACTATTGGTATTACATAAGTGCTTTCTTCACCTGGCTGGGACCACCTCTTACCCACACCTGTCCCCTCACCTACCCTCCAGAGTCCTACACTCCAGCTTCCATGACCTTCCTTCCAATTCTCCCATGACCCCCACTTATTCTCCAGGTCACTCTGTAGGTGCTGATCACTTTGCAAGCAAGCCTATCCCCCAAACCTCACATGCCTGTCTTTCAAAACTCAGTTCACATATTTCTTTGCCTGAGGTATTCTGTGGCATCACACCAACCCCCACCTGGAGTGGAGCCAAACACACCCAACCCTTTTGTGCACTACGTGCAGCCTGTGCTTTCTCTCCATGACTTATCACATGGAATTATAATGTTTCCTTATCTTTCTCACCCATTTACTTGTAACTCTTCTGGGTACTGGGGTCCTCAGCATCTTGGGCATGCCTGGTGTGAAGTAAAGTGCTCAATAAACGTTTAGTGAATGAACTGGAAACTGCTCTTTTAAATTTCTCACGTCATTTCATTCTTTACCTCCTTACTGCGACTGCAAATATCCCTGCCTGGTTTTCAGTGTCACAATGGGTCCATCCAATAATCGTTTCCCTCCACTCCTGGCATGCACCCTCCCTCAGCTGGACAATCTGCTTGTCATCCCTGATCCCTACCCACCTCATTCCCACCTCAGCTGCTCTCCAGCCTTGTTTGTTCTCATAGCCAACATTCAAGGGCAAACTCAAGATCTTCCTCCTACTTAAGCTTGTCTATGATGATTCTTTTCAATTTGTTTAATGATTATACAGACTTTCTTTTTCTAACACAGTCTGGGTTCAAATACTTGGTTAGTAATCTTTTATTTGTGTTCTGATATTTTGTATGTAAACCATGCTTTCACTGTATTCACTAGGGTCCCCTTTTACTGAGTTTTCCTGACAATTAGCACATTGTTTTCTTTTTTTTTTTCTTTCTTTTTTTTTTTTTAAAGATTTTATTTATTTATTCACTAGAGACAGAGAGAGAGAGAGGCAGAGGGAGAAGCAGGCTCCCAAGGAGCAGAGAGCCCGATGCGGGACTCGATCCCAGGACCCTGGGATCATGACCTGAGCCGAAGGCAGACGCTTAACCATCTGAGCCACCCAGGTGCCCGCACATTGTTTTCTAATTTCACTCTATTTTGTAAATATATAAGATACAAATAAACATAACTTCTGGTTCACTTATTGCCTCATGGGTTTATCAGATTGTCCCATATAAACTGTGACTACTCCTGGGAGAATATATTTTCCTTCGACATTCTGTTCTTCCAATTTATGATTGTGAAATATCTTCCCATTTATTTGTGTCTTTTTCAATTTCTTTTATTAATATCTTATACTTTTCAGTGTACAGGTCTTTCACTTCCTTGGTTAAATTTACTCCTAGGCATTTTATTCTTTTTGATGCATCTACATTCTGTTACTGCTCCATAAAACTTCTGGAATAGTGTTATACATGACCAACAATAAATTATCTTATTAATTGGTTTTATGTAGTTAAAACCTAAAATGTTTTAGAAAACAGTTTATAAAATGCTATAAAATCATAATATTACATTATAAAATGTTAAAAAGGAAAAATTCTTCCACCCCACTAACAGGATTTATACTCATTCTATCAGTGGAGGCCAAAATAATGGGGTTATATTTTATTTCACAAAATCAGAGTCTTACAGTAGGAAGGGAACTTCAAAACTACTTAATCCAACACACCCAACTCAATAGTTATATCCCCTCCTGCAGCTCCATCATGAAGCTTTGCAGCAAAACATCTAGTGACAGGGAGAGCCCTACTTTCCCAAGGCAGCTCAGTGAGAAAGGGCTTCCTTATGCTGGTACAAAATCTATTTCCCTGCAACATCCTCTCACTTGTCCTGGTACTACTCTTTTGGGACCAGCCAAGTCTAATTCTTCCAAAATGGCAGCACTTCTAGTATTTGGAGACAGTCAGGGTGGGCTCTCTCATCCTTCCCCAGGCCCATCTTCTCTAGACTAAATCTCCAAACTCCTCATATGGTGGCATTGTTTCTCTTCTTTTGCCATCTGTGTTGTTTTTTCCTGAATATGATCCAGTTTGTCTACATTCCTCAAAAGGTGGGCCCACGATACTCTTGAGTAGGGGTTTCAAATTCAGACACTTCCAGAGGCCAGATCCCAATGAAAGGTAAATGTGTGGCTATGGTGCAGTATAAAGACAGGAGCAGTAGAAGCTGGACTTAAGCCCTGACTCCAGGCTTTCATATTCAAGACTTTAAACCCACGGGCTGGCCAAATAATAGTGAGGCCTGAGAGCCGCAGTTGCTCTTCTGAGCCAGCAGTTATCTGACTAAGATAAAGCTAACTGTTACCTCCCCAAGACTAAAGGGGCAGCTGACATTACACTATACCAGCTGTTATGTGTGTGTGCATATAACATGTATATATATATACTTGTTATATACATATTTTATATATAACAGCTATATATTATAATTAAAATTGGTACACTATGCATTATATAATCTATACATTATATAAATGTTGAATTTTATCTGAATCCTGTGATCCTGGAACACAATGAAGGTTAAGAAACCTCTCTGTGTTTTGGAGAATGGTTTACAGCAAAGAACCACCTTTCCCCATATGACTTTGATAAGACTCATGGATGTCCCCTTATTTAAAGGCCAAACACAGACCCTCAAAATTCTCTTTGCCTCATAAATGATTAGCTAAACTGCTCTTCCCAACTACACTTTGGTTCTCTCCTTCCTCCAGGTTCCTGAACTTCAGCCCATCTCTGCCCGAGTCAACATATGACCCCTCCTGAGAAGGGACTGGCCTCAGGGTAAAACATTTTTCTGCTCCACTACCCACCATATCACCCTTTTATCCTGCTTCCCCACACCAGGTTCTTTGTTTACTTCTGTGTGTAAAAGAAAACTCTCTTCACTGGATTCTGGAGGCACTTGCAGGTCTTAGGGTCAAAGCAGTCTCCCTGTTGCAGCAGTGGTCTCCTTCCCCTTATACTGCAGTTGTCTCTTTCCCCTCCTTGCAATAATCCTTTCCAATACAGTGTCCCCTTACTAAGTCTGGATTTGTTTTTTATTTGACCATCGTCATGAAAATATATTAGCTATTAATAATACAGTAATATTATTAGGTTAGCATTTCTAAGTGTACTTTCATCTTAGTAATAAATATGGCATACTATTGAGTCACAGTGATTGTAATTCTAAATCTTTCCCAATATGTTACTAATCAACGTCAGTTCCCTTCTTGGAGCATGTCTTCTTACCAAATGATTTTTTCTCTTTGGTGGGATATCTCATTACTAGAGGCTGGTAAAGACATTTTAGGATCCCGATTCTATAATATCACTGAGTTAAGTGGTTCCCTATCATTTACTAAACTGGTCAAAGAGTTTCCTATAAGCGTCATTCATGTCATCAATAAAACATGTTCATGAAACAGGGCCAAAAACTGAGTCCTAAGGAATGTTTAGAAACCTTTCTCCTGGTCCCTTTTATTAATAGTTAATGTAGAGTTAACTCTATAGGGAAATATAGCTAGAACACATTAAATATGGAAAATCACTGACAACTTCCTTAAGGCAGAGGCACTTCATAAACATTTGTTAAAGAGTTTAAGGAAGGACCACATTTCAATGTAACATTGTTTGATTTAATTGAGAATTTTTATTTTTATTCTCATAAATTAAATAAAGTACCAGTATACTCATGGGAAAAAATAAACAACTGCCCAACTAGCTCTGATCCACTTATTAGTCTTCTGAATAGATGATAGTTGAACCAGTTTTTCTGAAATTCTTATTCATCCATCCAACAAATACTTATTAATATTTATTGTGTAGCTACTGATACCAGACACCATTCTAAGCACTAAGGATAAAGTGAACAAAACCAAGTTCCTGCCCTTGTTGAGCTCATATTCTAGAAGGGAACACATAATAAACAAGTCAACCAATAAATATATGACATAATGTCAGCTTAAAATAAGGGCCTGTAAAAAAAAAAATCAAGTTAGAGGACACAGAAGGATGGCGTGCAGGCAGGGGTGATACTTTACACAGAGGTCGTCAGGAAAAACTGAGAAGGTGACACGTGAGCAGAGACCTGAATAAAGGTGGGAGCAAGACACATAAGTACCTGAGAACAGAGAATCCCAGGCCAAAAGAAAGGCAAGGGCAAAGGCCTGAGATGGAAACATGGTTGACTTATTTAAGGGACATAAAAGGCGGCCAGTGTGGCCACAGCAGAGTGAAGAGGGCTAGAAAAATGTGAGAGACAGGCAGGGTCCGGGTCACCTAGGGCCCCGAAACCCATCGTCAGGGGGTGACTAGAAGCCACCAGAGGACTGAGAACAGAAGCATGACACAGTCTCCTTTTTGTTTTGAAGAATCACTTTAATTGTTGCATAGAGACTAGACTGAATATACCAAGAGGGACAAGACAAGACATGATTTTTTTTTCTTTGTGCCTTTCTTGTATCTCTTTTACAACTCTGGTAAGGACCCTTTTGGAGTTTTTAAATATTTAAGCACCAATGAAATGGATGGGATTAGCCAAGTGTCCAAAGATGCATGAGCTTTTAAAATAGTTCCTTCAAAAGTGATTGTAAAGTTCACCCATCCATGAAATGTGAACGACTTAGATTGAAAATTACTTCCAGCTGTTCATGAAGATATATGTACCAGGAAACTAATGTAGTTCTGACAAGCACATGTCAGAACCCTGGAGGCAAACAGCTGGGATCGGTCTTAACAATGCTTTCTTTTTTTAAGTAAGCTCTATGCCCAGTGTGAAGTTTGAACTCACGGAGTCACATGCTCTACTGACCGAGCCAGCCAGCACTCCATTAACAATGCTTCTTTTAAGAAAGTAGGTGCCAGTGGCCATTTCAAAGAAAACTGTATGGAAACTATAAGGCTATCAAGAGAGAGGTAAAGAAGCAAGGGGAAATAATGTAAAAGTCTCTGCATTTTAAATATGCAGTGCTAACAGTAACAATCACACTTGTAAAAGTATGAAATTGGAACTCCATTGTGTGATGCACAGTGCTAGTGATTACTCAAATCCACCGCTATCCTCCACCTTCTACCTTGTTGATAGAACAATGATTTGGTTTAGAGAAGCAATGTACCCAGTCTCAGGTGGATCAAAACTGGTCTAAACTAATCATGATAATCTTTCCTTGCTTTCCCACCTTCCCATGTAGGTGGAAGTAGCCGTATGACCCACTAATGGCCAAAGAGGCACAAGGAGAAATCTGCTTGGGAGCATGGTCTGAGAAAGGTTTAGCTTTCCTAATAAAAAGGATTGGTCTCAGCTGGCCTCCTCTTGGTCCCCTTATTCCTGTCTTCTATTTAGGCATGTTGGTCACTATTTGATGTATGCAACTATAAGGGAAAGGCCAAGACATTTACCAGGACACTGGCCACCATCTTTAGCTAGCAAACCACCACCATCAAACTCCTACTTTGGACTTCTAGTTAAGTGAGAAATTGAAACACACGTGTTTAAGCTTCTATAAACTGGGTTTTCTGTTATGTGTGGCCAAATAGATTTTTAATTGAGATACTTTAAATCACCAATATTCTAGGGAAATAAAATATCCATCATTATCACTTATAATCTAAAATGAACAAAATATACCTGTCCATGTTCAGCAATAATTGAAAAATCTCACACTAACTAAATCTCTTCAGAATATCGTCAAAGAATATCTATCCTGATCTTCCAGGCTTCTCTTAGATTTATTCTGGTTTAATTTTTTTTTAAATGCCCAGTGGGCTCTGTCTTTCTAAAAATAAATAAATAAATCTTGAAAGAAAGAAAGAAAGAAAGAAAGAGAGAAAGAAAGAAAGAAAGAAAGAAAGAAAGGCGGGGGTGGGCGGTGGCAGTGCCTGGGTGGCTCAGTCAGTTGAGCGTCCAACTCTTGGTTTCAGCTCAGGTCATGATCTCAGGGCTGTGAGATCGAGCCCTGCGTTGGGCTCCATGCTCAGTGTGCAGTATACTTAAGACTCCCTCTCCCTCTGCCCCTACCCCTACCCCCACCCTGTTCTCGCTCTCTCTCCAAATAAATTTTTTTTTTTTTTTTTAATGTCCAGTGGGGAAGGTAGCTAACTATAGGGGGAGTTTACTGCCAGGCTGAATAGGGAGTGGGTACCTGGTGTAAAGAGATGGGCAATCCCAAGAATAGACCTGCATCTGCTCTGACTAGCTTGACAAGTTCAAGTCCTAGTCCTTTCACAGCAACTAGTCATACACCAGCCCTTCACTCTGCTTGGGATTCTGAGTCTGATTCCAGATTTGTGAAGAAAGAACCTGCAGGACAAGAACATCCACTTTGATTAGCTCAGAACTAGGATGAAGAGGTGCAAAAGTCTTCTGAACACAAAGCATGTGTCATATATACTCTACTGTCACTTGTGCCAAGTGAATAAATACTCAAGAAGGATTCTAGTGGGCATGTTATTTATTAGCATTTGATTTCTTTTACCTGGTTGATATGGAAGGTAGAAAGGTGTACTCTGATTCAAGACTGCCTTTTCCTCTGTTTTCTTTCTTTCTTTCTTTTTTTTTTTTTTGTGGCATCTGTAAAGCATTTCACTTTCTAATTGTGGATCACACAGTGTTTTCATGGCTCATGTTACTGTCTTTCAACTTCCAGCCCTTCTTTCCACCCCCACTCTTAAATGAGAAATAAAATAAAATGAAAAAGGAGGCCAGTTGGAATTTATTTTCCTCCCTCTGTAGCAGATGTTAAATGCAAACTTTTTAAATGAGGGAATATTAAAAGAGCCTTCTTTTTATCCCAGAGCAACTGCCCTGCATCCTAAGTCTCAGGCTCAGGAGGGAACCTCACTGATCTTTTTATCCAGGGTGCAGACAGAGGACACTGGAGCTCAAAGCTGGCTCAGCCCCCTTCCCATCGAGGGCCTTGGGCAAGACTTTGAATCTCTCTGGGTCTCAGTTTACTCATCTGAGGGGGGTTGGATGAAAGAATCTTTGAAGTTATTCCAGCTCCTAAGAGTCAATGAATTGTCTCCAAAATTCAAATGTAAAACTACTGACCATTTTTATGATAAAAATCACTTTCCCTTTTTTTCCCAGTTCCTTCTCTCAGTAACGAGGGATCATCTCATTAATTTGGTTTTATGAGGGATTTGTAGCTAATCTCAGTCACTTGGGGTGAAAGTTCTCCGTTAAAGTAGATGTTTGAGAAGCTGCCTCTTTAATTCGGATATGTGGTTTTAATCTGTTTAGAGAGCTTCACATGACAAATATCAATACATCTCTGCCCCGCTTCAATACTTTTGGTGTGAGAACTATTAATTATTTGTATTTGACCAAAGCACCTGTATGTTATTAAATTCTACCCCCTTCTCTTTTTCTCTCTCCCCCCACTCCCCATATACACCCACACATTTGTTATGGTACTTCTGGCTAATTCCATTTTCCAAATTGAGGTCAAGAATCTTTTGATTTCCCTCCTGCCTAGCAGCTCCACCTGATTCACAAGTGTCTGTCCTGTTTTCTTCATTCACACTCTCTGATAAATGCCATTACCTTACAACCCTTAGACAACAGATCCATATGGATGAAACTATTTGTCAGAGAGAGAAAGAGCACAAGCAGGGGAACGGCAGGCAGAGGGAGAGGGAGAAGCAGGCTCCCCGCTGAGCAAGGAGCCCGATGTGGGACCTGATCCCAGGACCCTGGGATCACAACCTGAGCCGAAGGCTTAACTGACCAAGCCACCCAGGTGCCCCTGCAATTCTTCTTTTTAATCTAGAAAATGCCTAAGGCCAATTCACTTAAGACTTATTTAAATTTTACAGCTCATTTTTACTATAGCATCCTGAGCCTCTGATTCTGCTCAATTTTGTCACATTTCAACAAATGAAATGTGATTTTGCTGTTAAGCTGCCTAAAGAACAGAAACATTTGCTTAAGAGAAATACAAGAAGTCAGGGAACATAGGCTTGGTTCATATTTCTCATCATCATCACCCAATAACATCTAGCACATTTTCTTCTTCCTTGTGGGGAAGTTTAAAGCTTCAAGGCCCAACTCAGAGCCACATGGTTTTCCTTTCGTGGCCTCCCCCCTCAGCCCCTGCAGCTCCCCCGGCACACACAGAGGCCTCATCCTCTATTTGAAGACTCAAGATACCATCACTTGTACAGAGGCATAAAAAGTCAATACTCTGCATACATATCAGCCCAAATAATAAATAGCTGCCTGCTGGCTCCACTTGTTCCCTTGATTTGTACTAATCCTTACGTTTGTTCAGACCTTTACAGCCTACAGAGCACTTTCACATTCATTAATCTCACAGAGTCCTCACCCTAAGCCTGAGAGAAGAGTATACCCTTCTCCTCATGTTACAGACACGAATGGCTATGAGAAGAGGTGTGATGACTGTCAAGGTCGCACACGTCAGGGGCAGACCCAGGACTCAAACCTCAGCCTCACTCATTTTTTCTACCCCACCACCATAATCCGTGTCATGTTTTTTCCTGTTGGATTGAAGACATAGATGAACAGGGCCTGACTGGGCAATGTTAGGGTCCAGAAAAGTTGTCTTGGGAAATGCAGTAGGAAGGGGTGCTAAGAACCTGGACTGCAGGCCAAGCAGCCTAGGCGTGAATCTGGACTCTGCCTCATAATAGCTGTGTGACATTGCATCATTCCAGGGGGCTTCATTCACATGGTGCTTCATGTGGATGGTGTCCCAAGAGGTCTTCAGTGCAGCTAGCCTGGGAGTTACTTGGTTGCCCTGTGATTCAGTAGTCCCATCTCAGAAATGGGAGTAATGATACCTACTTCCAAGGCTGTGGTGGCAACTGAATAATATAAAATACATAAATCAGGGCACCTGGGTGGCTCAGTCAGTTAAGCGTCTGCCTTCGGCTCAGGGCATGATCCTAGGGCCCTCGGGTCAAGCCCCACATCGGGCTCCCTGCTTGGCAAGAATTTTTGCTTCTCCCTCTCCCTCTGCCTGCTACTCCCCCTGCTTGTGCTCTCTATCAAATAAAGAAAATCTTTAAAAAAAAATCACATAAATCCTGGCCCAGTAAAAGATACCCCAAAATGCTCTGTGCCTCTGGAAGACTATTCTCCTGATCGCTGCCTTCTTGGGTATGTCTCTACCCATATCCCTTTCTGTGAATATCCTCTATGCTCCCTACTAATCCCATGGCTGGGACACCCCATGGCAGTCTGCCACATATTGAAGACAGCACTGAGCCAGGCACTGTGCTAAGCCCAAACATGCACACCTTCCCTCCATCCCGTATTTCAGAATCTCCCCCACCCTACTGCTAAACCAGGTCCCACTGATGAGTGAGCATCATGAGCTGCTCCAGAGGAGTCTGGATAAGGGTATTCTCATCCCAGTTCTACCATTAACAATCTAGGTGACCAACAGGCCCAGAACATCCCCTCTCTGAGTCTCATCTAACTCATCCACTAGGAGAGACTTCTAATACCTTTTCTGTCCCTTAAGAGAATCATTGTCTCTATAAACAGGATGAATCATATGAAGCTGTTAAGCAAATGGAAAAAAAAAAAAAAAGGTGAAGTCAGTATAAGAGTGATTATTAAAAGAAATGGCCAGGCTCTTATTAATTAGCAAGAACCCAGTTTTGAAATCTGCCTCTGAAAATTATGAAGAGAACCTAACAGGGATGGGGGACAAAGGTCTAATCGTTAACATAATAAAAAGATGGAAAGCCCCTGCGTAACAAAGATACAGCAACAAAGATACAGCTGGAAGGAGGGAGAGTTGAAAATTAGAGCTGATTTCTAGACTAAGAGGGAGAAGGACATCAGAGGACTTAATGACACCTTGCTAACTTCTTTTGTTATTCCTGATTTCAGGCTGTGTGGCTGTGGGACAAAGTTCTGCCAACTAGACCCAGCTCACCTGCATGTCTCTTACCTGTGCAAACCCACCAGGCAACCACGTGGAATCTTGCCCATTTTCTATCCCCTGTTCATCTTTGCATCTTTTTAGATATGACACATTGGGGCCCCCGTCTGGCTCAGTCAGTAGAGCATGTGACTCTTGATCTCAGGGTTGTGAGTTTGAGCCCCATGTTGGGCATAGAGATTACTTAAAATTAATAAAGAAAGGAAGGGAAGACGGGAGGGAGGGAAGGAAGGAAGGAGGAAAAAACAAAACAAAACACATTAACAGAGTCTCTAAAATTAGACCTGGGATAGTATATGCCTACAGTGATCATGTTTCTGAGTGCAAATTCCTCACCCATATGTATTTATGGGACAACTAGATGTGGTATACAGCTCAGGAACTCCCCTGGAGAAGCTACATATGATCAGGCCAGAGTGTCTGTTCAACCACACAAGTTTGCTGAGCCTGCTACATGCCAGGCCATGCACTGGTTACTGCACAGAAAGGTGCGAGCGACATGGGACCAACACCAAAGGACTCATTTCACAATGGGCAGGGGAGGGACAATTTAGGCTCTGGCTTTTTGCTGTAGTTATCTCAATTGCTTTTGTGTTTTTTCTTATTTATGTCTTTTTTTCCCCAAGGTGGGGTGAGGGGAGGATTAGCCACAGCATCAGGTAATAATTTACCAATGTTGACATTCTCCCTAATACCAACTAGAAATATCTCATGCCTTAGCATTTTAAGTCACTGGCAAAAATAGGCACCCATCTTTTTTAAGACCTTATAATTGTGAAAAAAAAATATGTATATATATATATTGGCCTCTGCCCCTTGTTCCTGGCACAGAGCTCCTAAACTTAGTAAATTCCTAAATGATAAGAGCACTAGGAACACCTTTTGCTGTAATATTTGGTCTTTGACACAGAGTTCCTATATCCTTTGGCATGTCCTAGGTGATAGAAGCATCTTTTGTTCTTTTTTTTTTTTTTTAAGATTTTATTTATTTGCGAGAGAGAGAATGAGAGACAGAGAGCATGAGAGGGAGGAGGGTCAGAGGGAGAAGCAGACTCCCTGCTGAGCAAGGAGCCTGATGTGGGACTCGATCCCGGGACTCCCGGATCATGACCTGAGCCGAAGGCAGTCGCTTAACCGACTGAGCCACCCAGGCGCCCAGAAGCATCTTTTGTTCTAATGAGGAAATGTTTGTAGGGCTCCTGGGTGGGAACTGGTCATCAGAAAGACCAAGTCACGACTAGATGCTTAGAACTTTCAGCCCCATCCCCTATCCTCCAGGAAGGGGAGAGGGGCTGGAAATGGAGATAATGATCGATCATGGCTACATGATGAAGCCTACATAAAAATCCCAAAGGCACAGGGCTTGGGGAGCTTCCAGGTTGGTGAATCCGTGGAGATGCTGAGAGAGTGGTGTTCTGGGAGAGGGTACAGAAGCTCCGTGCCCTTTCCCACATACCTTGCCCCTTGCATCTCTTCCATCTGGATGTTCATCTGTATCCTTTAGTACATCCTTTTATCACAAACCAGTAAATGTAAGTAAGCATTTCCCTGAGTTCTGCAAGCCATTCTAGCAAATTATTGATCTCAATAAGGGGTGTGTGGGTACGTCGATTTATAGCCAGTAGGTCAGAAATAGGGTAACAATCTAGGACTTGAATCTGGCATCTGAAGAGTGGGGGGGGGGGGGGGGGGGGGGG